>NC_090448.1:1021077792-1021435356 GCF_031143425.1 Pleurodeles waltl
ACAGCATGTTACGTTTTGAGCTTGCCTGTCGGAATCACTGGGGAGACATCATCCCTCATATCAGAGGAATGGCCTGTGATCTGGTTGTGCATCAGCAGCAAGGCAGGCAGCATCTAGTTGTGTTTCTCTGTTTGGAAACTCCCTCTTGCGTGTCTTGGGACAAGGAAGTGATTTTATAAGTCATATGTAATTGTGATGACAAAGTTTCCCTACGCAGGAATGCCAAATCTTAACCCCTACCACATCTATCAGCAATGTACCAGACTGTATCCTTGACTGGGGCACAGAGTGAATATGTTCTGGCAAACTCCAGTGCAGAAGTAGGCAAAACAGTGTGCTTTGACTTATTTACAACACCCTAGGACTGGCTATTTGCTATATTAACTGATAGGAAGGCCAATGAGAAGCATTTAGTGCAAAGTGCTCTGAGGCTCTTAGATGTGAGCAAATGAGTAAAAGTACATTCAGGGTAAGGTGCACAAAGGCCTACAGCCTGAGGCTAATGCGCAATGTATACGTTACACTTGCCACAATACACTTTGACTGACTGTGGGTGTTGTGACTGCCCTGCCAGCACACTTGCCTCTCAGGACCTGCCCCATACACTTTTTATTCACATTGCATGAACTGTACATGTTACGTGGCATTACCTATGCATGTTAATGTTAGGATGTGGTATGGATGTAAACATTGTTGATGTTTGAAGATGATGTTGGGTCATGTGTGTTTAATTGGATTGGCCTGTTTATCGTATGTAGGTCCTATTTGGTTGTCAGACTTTGCAGGTGTGTTTCAGTGACCAGTTGCCTGTGTCCCCTCCTCAGGTGTTGTCTGAGCAGTATGACATTAGTGATGTAGCCTTGTTAGCCAGGCACGTGAGGGACCCTGACGTATGCAGCATGTGTGTGTCGTTAGTGCTGTGTGGCTCCAATTGCTGTTTACTTTGGCTTATGTATGTGTCAGGTATGGACATTCGGCATTTGAGTGTACTGGTGCCTTTGTCTTATTTCTATGAATTGTTGCGGATGTCATCCTCACCCCCTAATTTGGGTATGTATATTCCATGGGGAGGTTCCTGCCATTTGGTACTGTAGCTGCAGAGAGATGAGAGGTGTTATTGTAAGCTGTTGTGGCAGTTACATTGCAGTTGTTGTTTTGGCTACTGGATTACTGATAGGGACCTAGTTGATGTGGGATAGATTTTACAAAACAAGTGCCTGGATGTGAGTTTGAGGTAGTTGCCTTCCCACCTTTCGCTGCTTTCCCTTGGCTCTATTGTTGTCATTACAGGATGTCCCCATGGGACTGTTGTTGTTGCTGTATTTTGTAGTGCCCCAGCTTCAGTCTGTGCTGGGCATGCCCCCCTGCTGTGCCCCTTTACCCATGCCAGTTCATATATGTGCAGACTTACATGCATTGTGTAGTAGGTATTTCCCCCCCTGTTACAGTCTACATTATTGCAATTCAATTCCCCATGCGACTTACCCTGCATGTGCGTTGTGTCGTGGTAGTCTGCGCTGTCCTGTCCTTGAATCCCTGTGACGATCTCCTCCGGGATGATGGCTGAAACCATCTCCTCCATGTGGTCCAGGGCCTCCTGTTGTGCTGGACTCCCCCCTCCAGTCTGCATTGCTGCCTTCCTGTTCCTGGCCATTTTCTCTTTTGTCCTACGTTTGCAGTCATGCCAGCGTTTCTTACACTCAGTGACTGTGCGGCGTTCTTCAGCCACACTGTTGATCTTGTCCACTATTTGTTTCCATATGGCCTCTCTCCTACTGAGTGGCAATTTAGACGAGATGAAAAGTTGGTGCTGGTGTTCCGTCACCTCTTTCACCAGGATTTCCTGCTCCTCTTCACTGAAGCGACACTTTCTTTTTTTTCTGAACATTTCATGGTTCCTGTATGGATCCTCCTGGCTGGTTCCTGGTCTGCTGTCATCCTCCTGGGGTCTGTAGTGGCCTCTGGGATCCATTTTGGCTCTCCTCTGCTGAAGGGCAGTTTTCGTGCAAAAATTTAACGCAATACCGTGAAAACAAACAGCGATTTCCGGATTGCGCTGTCGTAAATCGACCCACAGTGATGTGCGTCGCCTTTACATTGGTTTCCTTCACGACGGAACGCCGCTGTGTGCGTCACAAAATAATGACTCCCACCTGTTGGTTGCGCCGCCGTACGTCAAAGTATAAATTTGACGCCCGCACGGCGCTTCAAAATGGCGTTAGACGGCGCTAATTATTTTGACGCAAAACTGCGTTAGCGCAGTTTTGCGTCAAAAAGTATAAATATGTCCCTTAGTACTTTCATTAACATAATGCATAGAATGTCACATATGGATGATCTCTGTGAAATTAGGGAGAGCACAAAAGCTTCTGCTACATCACTTGTACTTTTTGGATGGTTTTAACTGTTTAATTAAACCTGCAATTTCTTCGCCCCCGGGAGAGGGTGAGAACTGGCTTAAAAACTTGTTTTAAATTTACCCTTACAATACTCTATATCAACCACAATTTTTAGTAGTGAACTGTTGCAGGCGTTTAACGTTCATTCGTCAGATAATTTACATTTTGTCTTAATTAGTTTCTATAATGAATATTTTACTGTTAGAGATAACCAAAACGTTAATGCATTATTTGAGTTTATCATTGAGCTTAGCAACACCTACCTCACTTCAAGCCAATCTTTTAGCATACTTTTATGAGGGGGTTTCAGCTCAAAGTTTGGAACTAGAAGATTATCAACTGCACTATCCCTTTTTTCAAAGAACCATGTAAAAACAATTTTCATAATGGGGACTCACGGGCTAACCATTTGTATAACGTCTTGTTTTCATGTGACTTAAGTAACCTTATCAATATTGTAGGATCCCCATCCTCTCCCATCCCAACTTTATTTGGTAGGGGCTTCAGCACGAGTATTGATTATATTTTTCCCTCAAAGAAGCCGGGCATCCTCATTTTAGAGGCTTTAATTTACCAAAAGTATATTTAGCAATTATAACCTTCTTGAGGTCCCGTTAGCAACCACCAACGGTATTAGTGAATGCTACACATAAGACAGGACTCCCCAAATCTCAGCACACCATGATAATCACACCAGCCTTCAATAAAAGGTTGTCGTAGAAATCCATTATTATATCGACCCAAAGCCTCACTTAACTCAGCATTTAAAATTATTGAAAGAGTAGTTCCTGAGAGGGTTCTGCTATGGTCCTCAGAGCATAACATATCTACAGAAGGCCAATATGGTTTTAGGATTGGCGTAGGGACGCGTGAACTGTGCTTGAACGTATACCTCCTTATAACCAAATAAACAGCTGCCAAACATAACTCAATTTACATGGCATCCATGTACCTTTTCTGTGCATTCAACAGTGTTAACAGGTCCAAATTGTGGGAGATCCTATATGACCTGGACATACGAGAAGGACTATTGGACTGCTTGTAAGCTCTGCAATTTGATCTCTAAGCCTCAGTATGCTGTGGGGAAAAAGGGGAATGTGCAGACTCTTTTAGAATGGTGCCTGGGGTGTGACAACAATGTGTTTTAGCCCCAAGTTTGCTTTTACTATGTCTTGTTGCAGGCTTGTTGGAGGTGGGCCAGCTCATGTCAGTTGTTAATAACAGGCCTGTACCTGTACAGCTATATGCAGATGACACAGTTATAATGTCCAGAACACCCAGTGGTGCAGGGGCGCATGTACATACCATTTTTCCTGTTCCAAATGGCCAGATTCGCAGAATCAGACCGTTTGCGTCAGGAAAAAAAACATTTTGGTATGTAGAGAGCCTATTTTGCGATTCGGTAATCTATTTACCAAATCGCAAAATAGGTTTGCGAGTTGCAATTAGGAAGGGGCGTTCCCTTCCTAATGCGAGTCGCAGCATGATGTAGCATTGTTTTGTGACCGTGAATGCGGTCACAAAAATATCGTAGTTAGCACCAGTTTCAAACTAGTGCTAACCCATTTGCAAACAGGAACGGGTCCCCATGGGACCCCTTCCCCTGTGTGAATGGCAGCAAAAATATTTTTTTCAGAGCAGGCAGTGGTCCCATCGACCACTGCCTACTCTGAAAAAATGAAAAGAAAACTTTTCATTTTTGTTTTTGAAATGCATCTGGTTTTCCTTTAAGGAAAATGGGCTGCATTTAAAAAAAAAAGCTGCTTTATTTGAAAGCAGTCACAGACATGGTGGTCTGCTGTCTCCAGGAGGCCACCATCCCTGTGAGGGCAGCCTTTCCCAATGGGGTCGCAAATTGTGACCTACCTCATGAATATTCATGAGGTAGGTAATTTGCGATCCCCATTGGGAATCGCAAACAGTGTAAAGTACACTGTTGTAAATCCGGTTTTGTGACTCACAAATTGCGAGTCGCTAAGACTCACAGTTTGCGAGTTGCAAAACAGGATTTTTCTACATGTGGCCCAAAGAGGTTACTTGCACCTTTGTGCTATTTATGGAGAGTTTAAACTAAGATACTAACTTTAGCAAACGTTTCACAATGGATTGTTTCCGAAAGTACCTGAAGTCCTGTCGCTATACAGGTAAAGTTAAACGCTCTGAGATGACCTCTCACTTGCAATATTTGAGGGTAAGATTTGATTCTAACAGCCCATGGGTTGCTTGTCTCTCAGCCAGGAAACAGAGTTTTGCACAGTCTGCAAGTTTTTTATTTAATTGGGCCACCAACATGGGGAAAAAACAATTATCCCACTTATGGAAATTTAAAAGCAAAAATATATCCCAATATTGATGTTCAAGAAAGGAATATCAGGGTATTGTACTGTAAGTACTGTAGAGGCGGAAGAAAACCTTGCATGGTGGCATATTGTGGGCCTCCCCATGAGCAGCTCCCAGTTTGCAATTCATGAGAAGTTGAGGCTAGAATTTCTCCCCTGTTATTGTGGTTCTCTTTATGGTGAAACGAGCATACAATTTTCAATACAGAAATAATAGAGGATTGCCTTACCTGTGACCATGGGCACACTATTCCCTGGCTCCGTTAAATGAAAAACTTTTCAGAGAGACTTGGTAGACCCTCCATTTTCTCTTAACTTGCAAGATTAAATTCCCTTGACAGGAGCTAGGTCACCCAAATCTTTATGAATACTGCATGCATAGAGTGGAACAGGGTGGAACTAGCAAAGGATATGTAATGAATCATGATACTGGAATACCATCCACCTCACGACTTCCCCTGATGACCCACCACCAATAATGGAACACTTGAATTTCCAACTTCACACAGATGGAAAAAGAACCATCAGAGGCACCCTTGCCTACAGACCACCAGGAACATGCCCCAGCTTCTGCAACGCCACTCTGGTGCTCAATGCCCTGCACGCAATCGGCTCCAAATGCTATATATTCCAAGGGGACCTCAACTTCCATCTTGACGACGCCAGTGACACCAACTCCACCGACCTCCTGAAAAGCATGGGCAACATTGGCCTCAAGTGGGCTCATCACTGACCCTACCCACATCGTAAGACACCCATTCGCCCCAATCTTCACCTACAGTGACAGAGTCAGGTACATTCACACCACACCAGTCACCTGGTCCGACCACCACAGTGTCATGTCACCATCTAAGGACCCACCTACCCCAGTACCGTGCCCTAAAGATCTTGGAAAGAGACTGGAGAAAGGTATCAGAAGACCAGTGGAACAAAACTCTGTACTCCCACCTCCCAGACTCTATACTAGACTCTGAACAACAAGCAAGGAGCCTCTCCCAGTGGATCACAGAATGGGCTGACGCCATTGCCCCTGCCAATACAGCCAAGTTCAAAGAACAAATCAAAAGAGAGAGGTGATTCACCAAGGAAATGAACTCTACCAAATGCAACTTCCGACCTCTCAAAAGGAAGTGGTACATCAGCAAAAAAACAGAAGACCTCACTGCCTACAGGACTGCTCTCAACCAGTACCACTACCTTCTGAAAGAAACCAAGAAGAACACACTAGCAGACCACATCAAAGCCAGTACAAACCAAAGCAAAGACCTCTTTGCCATTGTGAAGGAGTCCACCAATACCAAACTTAACGAGAACAACATTACTCCCTCCGAGGGAACTGTGCAGCAACCTTGCAAACTTCTTCCATGACAAGCTCATGGTCATCTACAAAAACTTCAAATACTAACCCTCTGAATACAAACCCCAGACACCTTCTCACCTACTGGGAACTCCTCACTACGGAAGACACTATCTCCATCATGAACTCTGTTCACTCAGGAGCACCCAAAGGCCCTTGCGCCCATCATGGCTTCAACCTCGGAAGCAAAGCAATCAGTGACCAGCTCAGCTCAGGAAGGTCCTGAACACCTCCATCACTGCAGCTTCCTTTCTTGAGAACTGGAAACACACTGAAGTGGTGCTCCTCCTTTAAAACCATCTGCTGACCCAGTCAAAATGAAGAGCTACCAGCCCATCTCTCTGCTTCCCTATCCAGAAAAAGACCTTGAAAAAGCAATCAACCAGCAACTCACTCAACACCTACAAGACCACAACCTCCTGGCCCCTTCTGATCTAGATTTGGAGCTAACAACAGCACCAAGACAGCCCTGATTGCAGCCACTGATGACATCTGGGCCCTTCTGGACTGCTGGGAAACAGCAGCCTTCTTCCTCCTGGATATGTCCACCATGTTTGACACCGTCTCCCACCACATCCTGATCAACAAACTCCACCACATCAGGATTCAAGGAAATGCCCTCAAATGAATTGCTTTGTACCTCACTGCCAAACCCAAAGGATCCGTCTCCCACCATTCATCTTAGAGCCCAAGAAGATCATATGTGAAGTCCCCTATGAGTCGACCCTCAGCCTAACCCTCTGCAACAGCTACATGATCCCCTGGCCATCATCGCCAAATCACACAGACTCAGCATCATCTCCTTTTCAGACTACACACAGCTCACCCTCTCAATGTCCAAAGATCCCTCTACCACAAAAGTTAACTTCCACAAATGCATGATGAGCGTCACAGACTGGATGAAGGACAACTGTCTCAAATTCAATACTGAAAAAACAGAAGTCCTCATCTTTGGAAACAACATCTCGCCATGGGCTGGCACATGGTGGCCTGCAGAGCTCAGCACCATCTCCCCTGTCCCAACAAACCACACCCACAACCTTATCATAATCCTGGATAGCAATCTATTTATGGAGAAGCAAGTTGACGCAGTCTCATCTGCCTGCTTCCACACCCTTTGCATGCTCCGCAAGATCTTCAGGTGTCTCCCATCAAACACCAGAAGGATGTTATACAGGCCCCTATTATCCGCAGACTGTACTGTAGAAATACGGTCTACTTAGAAACCACTGCAAGCCTCCTGAAGAGACTCCACACAATATAGAACTCAGCAGCAAGTCTCATACTGGACCTCCCCAGAAGGACCCACATCACACCCATTTCAAGAAGCTATACTGGCTCCCAATCCAGAAGAGATGCCAGTTCAAGATGCTGACCCACACCCACAAGGTCCTGCACAGTGAAGGACCAGCATATATCAACAAACGCCCTACCTTCTACCAACCAAACAGACACCTCTGATTAGCTTCCTGCTCCTGCGCAGACATCCCATGGATCTGTCAAGCCAACAGCAGAGGATGTTCCTTCTCACACTTACCAGTCAAGGCTGGGAACAACCATCCCCTGCACCGCAGGATTACACTGTCGATCCAGCAATTCAGAAGCGATCTAGAGACCTGGATGTTTGAATGATCATACCTCCACGCAGCAGCACACAACTCCAATGCATTGAGACCCTCATGGGTGATTTGCAGTGCTCTATAAATGATTGATTGATTGATGATACAAACCTTTGTAGGTCTTGAATCCTATTATGAGCAATGAGCAAGTTACACATATATTTTAGAGCAGTTGCTTTTGACAAGGTTAAGAATGGGCACAATAAGATGACAGCTATTTTATCCCCTAAGCCTATATGTTGTTGTTCCTGTAATGAATTTCCCCAACACACCCTAGTTAATTTTTATTCTCTTGTAATTTTTGTCTGCCTGTTTCATGAAAATACGTTTTCCTTCCACTAGGGCCCACTAAGAGCAGAGCAGCATTATGTTACTTACTCATGCTTCCTTCTCCTGATGTGTGCAAGTGTTACCTTTTTTCTTAAATCATCTATGCATTAGTAATTCCTTGCTTTGCTGATGTTGTTTCAGTGAGCATGTTGGTGTTATCTATTATTTGCAGTCTGGCTTGATTCAAGGGACTTGTTGTTGCTTGTTTACTTATCATATTGCTGATATTTTTAACAATAAATGCATTTGTTTAAAATGTACAGTGAGGAGGACATTTAAGTTGTTAACAGTGTTCCTTTATGTTCATTTTTGTTTGATTGGATAAAGGTAAAGAAAGACATAGAAACTCCATAGTTCAGCTAGAATCGGTTCCCCCAGTGTTGTGGTGGGGCCTTCTTTAAACTACATGTACTCATTCTAAATTAGGATTGGACCTTCTGGGTCATGAAAGGCATATTTTCTTTGCCTGTAATTGTCTGAGCAGTCCTCAAGTAGATGCTTTCTTGTTAAATAGTACTCTTGACATTAGTTGAGCTATGGCTTTTACCTCAAGCTATATCAGACGCACAATTGTGTTGAAATTATGGTGGTAACCCATTAATGATGTACTCACATGGTTTCCTGAAGCTTTCATCATTATACCTGCTTCCATTCCACTTATCCCATAGCAGTCTCCTTTACCCAAGCCACAACAGACTCTTTGAAGTCTTCTGCTCCTTCATCAGTGATGTCATCAGTGATGTCACTGACCATGACATCTGTGGTGTAATATGTGAGGTCAAAAGCAATGCATTACCAGGGCACAAGTTATACTTAGGTGATGTAACTATGACTGCTGAATTTCTAAGGTTTTGTACATTTGAAATGTCAGCCTAACTATAGCGTCCCTGTAACCTTTGGTTTTTCAGTGAATTCCAATTTTTTTTGTTTCAAATCTCTTTCCTAACTATAACATCCCTGTAACCTCTGTTTTTTCAGTGAATTTCCAAAGGTTTTTTTTAAATGAAATTTACTTTCAAGCTACTATACTGACTGTGTTATCAATTTCAACTATACTGAAATATTAAAGTAGTGGTGCATTTAAAAGTAGCACACCTTACACTGACTATTCTTTATATTTTTAAAATTATTTAGTCTACCTTGCTGCATAACTAGACCTTGTTATATTTCTGATTTCTAGTGGTGTGAGTATATCTTATTGTTGATAGTGTGAATTTGGTGATGGTATGTTTAAGTTAGAGGTCGTCAATATTTTCATATGAAAACTGTTTTGAAAATATAAATATAGTTCATGCATTTATCCTGGAGAAAATAGTGATGTACTCCAGTTCCTGTATAAGTAAAGTAAGGATTTTAAGTGAGACGAGTCTTGCTAGTGCTCAACAGTGGCAGATTTAAAAACCAAATGCAAAAATGAATCCCTATCAGGCTTTCCATTTTTACTCTCACTGTCAAGGTGAAAAATAAACCTTGAGTAGGCAGCAGTTTCATCATGTGCTGTCTTAGATGTAGTTTTATAGAGACTCATTATAGTTTTTTAACAGCTTTTCTAATTTTATAAATGAAGCATGTTTAATATTCTATATAATGAAGTCATTGTTGTGGCTAATTTAGTTTATAGAACTAACAACCATAGGCAAAGGTCGTAGTCCTGGTTTCTTAAAATGTACTGTAATATTAATTGTAGTAATATATACCAGGAAGAAATGCCAAAAATAAGTATCAGAATACCACTGAGAATGCCCCTTTTTACAAGCACAGGTTTTAGTTTCTGTGTTTTGAAGCCACACTGCTAAATACATCAGCCACACCTCACTGAGAAATCCCCCCAGTCTTTTTAACCCACCTAAACCTCTGAGTAAAGTGCTGGTCAAGCTTTATTTTTTCATTTACGCAGCAACCCCGGTAGTCGCAATGACGTTGTTAATTACGTCAACAAAGTAGGTTTGTAAAAAGTCTGAATGATATATAGAGACATGGTGTAGATAGTATTTATATATACCTCTTTTCAAAAAACTGTGTAAAGTTTCTTTTTTATACTCCTTTTGTTGAAATCTAATGTTGTGCTGTTTTATTTGTTATTCTCATAGACTCCAATAGTTGCAGTGATGTCATTAACCACAATTACTGCATAGTAATTAAAACATATTTTGAGATAGTGTTTGCTAACAGTAGTTTACTAATATAGTTTAATAACTTATAGATGTGAAGTAATTTTTCATGAAAAACAGTTTTCCTATTCTTTTTGAACATCACAATGACGTTCATAATTGCGGTTATCACATGACTTTGAAATGCAGCGATATGACTGGGTTAGACAGTTTTCAACCATTGGCAAAGGGCCCATACCCATTTCCTTCTTGAGGAAGCTTCCATTTGCTTCAATAGATATTACCTGGAGGTCTTATATCAACAAGAAGGAGATAGATTGGATTTTTCAAATTATAAAACTTTTCACAACAATCTTAAATAAAAAAGGCAACAGTAGGCAGAGATCCTGATGTTTTTCAACACTCAGAAGATGCAGAACAGAATGAAGATCTAGAAAATTAAGACTCTGCTGAAGAAGGGTGCTGGAAAGTGAATTATTGGTGAGGTCAGGTAAATACCTACACTTCGCAATAGTTCACAAACCCCCACTAGGTCCAGCTAAGGTCTCAATAAATTAATCCTGTCTCAATCCTTGGTAGCTTGGCACCGAGCATTTAGGCTTAATTTAGGAGGCAGGTGTGTAAAGCATTTAATATAAACAATACAGTAAATACGTAAAACACAATAAAAATCCAACAAACATTTATAAAAATAGATTATATTTCTATTTTTAAAATGACACCAAAATGACATAAATCTATTAAAGGGAACCAGAATTTTTAAAGAGTAAGGGGGTTATTCCAACTTTGGAGGTGGTGGTAATCCGTCCCAAATGTGACGGATTTACCACCAGCCGTATTACGAGTTCCATAGGATATAATGGACTCGTAATACGGCTGGTGGTATATCCGTCACTTTACCGTCACTTTTGGGACGGATTACCACTTCCTCCAAAGTTGGAATAACCCCCTAAATGTTTTCTAGCACTTAGAAATCAAAAGTGCCAATCTGGACTTCTGGACGCACTCGCCCGGGGCAAACGTTGAGGCCGACCGCGATGGAGCCCTGCTTGGCTACACTGAGCAGGAGACCTTGGCTAAAGATTTACCTTCAAACTTGGGCCCAGATTTAAGAGGGCCTAGCCTCATTCCATTGCCCTATTAGTGTCATTTTTGTATGCTAATGTGGTGTTGGAATGCCAAAAATGCTGCACCATATTTGCAAAGTGATGCAATGCTTGTATTGGGCCACTTTGTAACCCCTTGAGCTACATTATGCCTGCGTCAGGCATCATGTATTCAAGGGGCGTTCCCCTGTTAGGGGGGCCGATAAAGTGGAGCAAAGAAATCTAAGAGATTCCTTTGCATAATTTTCATCAGAGGAGAGCGGGCGTTAAAGGGAGGCTCGCATTGTTTTCATTGACACAATTTTTGACACTAAACCTGGAAAGTGACAGACTACCTTCAAAAGTTATGATGGTAGTACCCTTGACTACTGTCATGGTGCAAAATATTTTAAATACGGGGCACACATGGTGGTGCTAGGGGTGCAAAAAAAGTGGTGCTGCACTAGATGCAGCTCCACCTTTTAGAAATCTGCCCCATAGTAGTTTTCTTGAAGATTGTATTCTTGACCGGGACAAAGTCACAAGTTGGAAGCCAACCTTGCTGAAGTCCACTTCGGATACACTTTGCAGGAGGCTGCGGTCTAGATTCCTACGTTCCCACTTAGAAACTTTATCCTGGACCAAGACCAATTTAAAGGTTGAAGCCAACCTCGATGGAGCCCTCCTTGGATACATTGCACAGGAAGTATTGGTCAAAATTTAACCTTCAGACTTAACTTTTCTTCCCCGACTTTGTACGACCCTCCTCAGGAAGCTGATTTCCATGCAACATCATCGGATTGCTTTTCCGCAAGCCCCTGGTGAAATCCTGGAAGTCTGGGGCTTCAGAACTTTTCAGCGTGGTGAATCTGCAAGTCAGGCCGGGTCATGGTCGACATTGGCTGATCTGATTCACAATGTCATGTCAGTCCAATTATGTACCTTTATTCCAAAGTTACTCCAAACTTCTGGACCTTCTTCCAGGAATACATTTAAGGTTATTTAGGTGTCCTCAACTCACCTCAAGGTTCCAGAAGCTCTGAGTTGCTCCTTGGGGGTTAGGACTCTACTCCAGAATGCACTTGGTTCAAATGCTTAAATAACCACTGGTCAGCTGGTCACTTTCTGCAGGGATTGATGCAGGGGACTCTGGTCAGCTCTTTTCTACCTGTAGCTTACAGGAAGTCCATTCTTAGAGCAGTAAAAGACAGGCAAAGTCCTTTTCTTGCTGAATTCCAACAAGTACAGCTGATGCAGTCCTTCAGAGTGCAGTGCAGGTGCAGGCCAGGGGCCCAGCAGGGCAGTCCCTTCTTATCTTGTTCCAGTAGGGATCTGAAGTGGGTTGCAGCTCTGCCATATTTATCCTTACTCCCGAGGTGGAAAGCAGGGGTTACTCCTGCCCAATCATGTGCAGGCCACCACCATCTTGAGTGACCACTTCCTGGTAAGTGTGGCATAATTCAATTCCAGAAAGCAACGTTCCTCCAAAATCAAAGATGGCAAAAAATTCACTCTTAGGCCCCTATTTATACTTTCTTTGCACCACATCTGCATCATTTTTTGACTCAAAAGCGGTGCAAACTTAAAAAATCTGGTTGTATTTTGTAGGTTTGCGCTGCCTTTGTGTCAAACAATGATGTAAATGCAGCGCAAAAAAAGTATTAATATGGGCCTTAGTGTTCCAATCTGGCTGATCCCAGCTAAAATTCCCTTAACACACCCCTTTTCTAGCCCTCTCTTAATCTAATCAAGGGGCACTTGGTTGCCTGGGGCTGCAGGAAATGGGAGAGGTCCAGTTGCTGTCCCAAATGTCCATCTCTCCTTTGAAGTCCAGTTGGGCTCCCCCCAATCCTGTTTTATCATCTGCTAAGGCTGATCTTCTCCCACCAGATGCTTCCTTTGTTTCAGCCCAGACCACTTCACACCTCATCAACTTAGCTGCCAGAGGCTGATCAATCAGAGAAAGGCACTACAGGGCTGAAGTTGGCAACTTTTAGCAAGAGTTCTAAAACTCTTTCTAGGTAAAAGTTATATTACATTCAGCAGTGGCAAGTTGTTGGATTTATTATAATTTTACTATGATACTAAACTTGCTACAATTTAGCTCCTTCCTATTGAAAGTAGGACTTTATTATTTTAAAATTCAGTCTCTCTATGTTAGCCGATGGAGCCCATTCACTACAATAGGGAAAACAAATGTGGTTATTTTTCCCTCACCAGGGCCTATAAAACATCTTTTATAAAGTCCCTGCTTCTATTTACACAGCCCACACCTTAGGGTGACATATGTAAAAATACAGTAGCTTAAGACTTTGGAACTACTTTTAATTCCAAAGTTGAATTTGGGGTTACCTTAATTTGAAAGCAGCCAGCAAGGAAGTCCTGCCTTCCAAATGACACTGGGCACCACAGTAGTGCACCTCTTAGTGTACGACCTATGCTGGGGCCGCCAAACCTACATGCCCTACTATATACTAGGGACTTATAGGTAGGTTGGCGTAGCCAATTATAATTAGCCTCATTTGCAGAATCCATTTTAATCCAAGCACAGGCCCGGGACTGTTTAGCAGTACCCAGGGCACCATCTGACTCAGGAAAACACCAATATGAGTGAAAAATGGGGGCAAAAAGTTCAGGGGCTTCTGCAATCAGCCTGGTTTTCCCACAAAGGGCCTTCCACTCATAAAGCTGGTGTGGCATGTGATATTTTTCACAATTTCCAGTGGAGAATCTAAAATGGTAGCTAAACTTGTAAAATGCTCTCCTTGTCTGAAGATTTTGTTAAGGGGTTCCCACAAAAAATATTTGGGTGGTACAAGATCAATGTTGTACCATTTAAAAACATATCATGGCAATCAACTAAGAACAGCCAGAAAGCAGAGAGATGTTGGGGCAACCTCGACTGGATTGAAAACAGTAGTGTTGAAGTTGAAACTCAAGTAGGGGGCACTGCAGCACAATTTAGACATAAGACAATGTACTGCATGGATTGCAAGAAGGTTGTGTCTGCTGGTGAACAGTCTGTGAAAGTACTGTGTGATACAGCAAAGCAGCATAAATGTTGATTTTACCTCCAAAATGTAGTTTTTGCAGCTTCCATTTTTGTGCTGCTTCTTCTAGTTTTTAATATCAATGTTGCTACTTTGTTAGTAAAGAAAACAATATATAAAACGTTATAAAAGTACAAAACAAATACACAAATACTTCTCACAAAATAAACAATATTTTTTTAAACCAAAATTATGTATGTGTGTTTATGTGTAAGCAAGTATATAACTGGTGTATGGATGAGTGAGTTCATTATTGGTGCATGAGTTTATGTATGGGTGATTGAATGAGTGCATGAGTGTGTGTATGGGTGAGTGAGTATATATGGGCATGAGAGGGATTAGTAAATCAGTGCATGAGTGACTGAGTGTATGCATGGGTGATTGACTGAGTGTATGAGTGCCATATGACTAAGTGCATAAGTGCATGTATGGATGAATGAGTGAGTGCATGCATGAGTGAATGACTGAGTGTATAAGTGTGTGTATGGGTGATTTAATGCATGTATGAGTGCCTGTATGTGTGAGTGAGTCCATGAGTGCTTGAATGGGTGAATGATTGAGTGCTTGAGTGCATGCATGAGTGAGTGATGGAGTGTATGAGTGTGGGTATGGGTGATTGATTGAGTGTGTCAGTGCCTGTATGGTCCAGTGAGAGAGTGCATGAGTACTTTGTACATGTGTGAGTGTGTGAGTGTAGGAGTGCATTTATGAGTGAGTGCATGGGCGTGTCCATGAGTGAGTTAGTAGGTGTATGTATGTGTGTATTGGTGATTTACTAAGTGTATGAATGTCTGTATGGGTAAGTTAGTGAGTGCATGAGTACATGTATGGTGAGTCAGTGAATGTGTCATTGCATACATCAGTGTAGTGACTGAATGTATGAGGGAGTGCATGGGTGATAGAGTGCATTAGTGTATTTATAGCTGAGGCAGTAAGGGCATAAGTGCATGCATGAGTGAGTGACTTAGTGTATCAGTGTGTGTATTGTTGATTGACTGAGTAGATGAGTGCACATATGGTGACTCAGTGAATGTGTGAGTGCATGCATGAGTGAGTGAATGAGTGTATATGGGTGATTGAGGGTCTGTATCAGTGAGTGAGTGCTTGTATGAGTGAGTAGGTGAGTGCCTGAGTGCAACCATGAGTGACTGACTGAATGTATGAGTGTGTGTGAATGGATGATTGACTGAGGTGCTCATTTCGACTTCAGTGGTCTTTTCGAAAGACAGCCAAAGCTACGGGCACCAAAAGACCAACAGTTCTGGCGGTCTGAAGACTGCCCTATTACGATGTCATGCCGATTTATGCCCAATTTTGGGCAGAAATCCGACACCGTCGGCCTGGCGGATGTTGTAATTGAGGCAGTTTCCATTGCTTGCACTGCCACGACAACAGGATGCTGCCCACTGTATTTACGCTCCTTAATATGGCTCAGCGGTGTCCTGCACGGTGGTGCGGTGCTGGCAGTGGAAAGCACTGGGACCCATCCCCTCCCAGACAGCCACCTTGCAGAAGCAGGTAAGTTGATCATCCGAAAGGTGCGGGCCGAGGGATGGGGTGTTATGTGAATGTGTATGGTGTCTGCGTGTGTGTATGAATTCGGGGGTGTCTGTGTGTGTGTTTTTGAGTGCGTGTATGCTGAGGGGGTGGCGTGGGTGTGTGTTTGCATATGCCAAGGTGCAAGCGGGTGTTGTGGGTGTGGGTGCGTGTATGCTGAGGGGAGAGGGGGGTGTTGTTTGTGTGTGTGAGTGCATGTATGTTTGTGTAAATGCGGAGGGGGACGGAGGTGTTGTGCATGTTAGTGTATGTGTCTGTTTGAGAGTGTGCATGCAAGTGTATGTGTCTGAGTGCGTGTGTGTGAGTGTATGTGTCTGTTTGAGTGCATTTGTGTGAGTGTATGTGTCTGAGTGCATGTGTGCGAGTGAATGGGTGTATATGAGTTCATGTGTGTGAGTGAATAGGTGTATTTGAGTATGTGTGCGCGAGTGAATGGGTGTATCTGAGTGCCTGTTTGAGTGTGAGTGTGTGGGGATGTATGTAAGCGAATGCGTGGGTCAGTGGGGCAACGTGAATGGAAGTGTTTGGTCATGTGGGGGTGTGTCTGTCTGCGACAGGAAAGGAAAATTTCTGTTGCCGGGTGCATGACTCCCAGCTTTTTCGTGGCGGTACGACCGCCATGAAAATACTAGTGGTCTGCCAAGTTGCAATGTAGATGACGCTATTGTGGCTACCACCGGGTTACCGGCGGACCGACCACCCTGGCGGTCCAGGTGGAGTTTTAGCGGTCTGGCTTCAGCCACATAACGAAGTCATAATATGGCGGTTTTTAGCAACAGTGTTAATTCCACCACCACGAGTTTGGTGGTCCAAGGACCACCAGACTCGAAATGAGGGCCTGAGTGTATGAGTGCATGGATGGGTAAGTCAGTGAGTGTGTGAGTGCGTGTATGAGTGAGTGACTGAGTCTGTGAGCTTGTGTATGAGTAATTGTATGACTGCATCAGTGCATACAGGAGTGAGTGAGTGACTGAGTGCATGAATGCATGTATGGGTGAATGAGTAGGTGCCTGAGAGCTTGCATGAGTGAGTAATTGTATAAGTATGTGTATGGGTGATTGATTGAGTGCATGAGTTCACACATGGGTGGGTCAGTGTGTACACTGAGTGACTAAGTGTATGACTGTGTATATGAGTGATTAAGTGCATGAGAGCATGTGTAGATGTCTTAGAGACTATATGAATTTGTGTGGCTGATTAGATCTATTATTTCTTGGCAAACAACTTCAAAAAACATATATAATCTCATTCTCACCAACTATTACTGAGCTGCAGATCTCTGACTCACAGCATAGTTGTCCAAGTGGGACACTAAGGCCCTCATTATGACATTGGCGGTAAATCCCACTTACTGCCATGCTGACTGCCGCCAACATACCGCTACCGCAGCGGATTACCGCCACCCATATTATGAGCCATTCATAGCAATCATTCACTATACAGCCACACACACAAGTCCATTTGGCCCAAATGTCAGTGATAAACTGGCGGTACCAAAACCCACACCGTTACACCAACAGCACCATGCCCGCAGCATTATGACCCACAAATCAACGCGGTGGACATTTAAAGGCGCTAAACCATTGGCGGTACATACCGCCACGCTCAAAATACCCACATACACACAAAACAACACCACATTGGACAATTCAAACTACACACACCTGAAACACATACACACACCACACCCACACAATCACACCACTATAAAACACACACACACATTACCCACAACCCTTTACCATTACAAACAAGTGCGTCAAAAGAGAGAACAAAACCACAGACAAGACCAAAGACACACACCACCATCACCTATACACCATCCACGCACCCCACATCACACACGTCAACACAGCACACACCCTCACCCACACCACTCACAATACACCCTTGGCACCGCAACAGCACCCCAGGTTCTCTGAGGAGTGCTAAGGGTCATGGTGGAAGAAATCATCCGGGTAGAGCCACAGCTATTTGGATCACAGGTGCAGTAGAGGTCCATTGCAAGGAAGATGGAGCTATGGTAGAGAATCGTGGACAGGGTCAACGCTGTGGGATAGCACCCCAGAACAAGGGATGGCATCAGGAAGAGGTGGAACGACCTGCGGGGGAAGGTACGTTCCACAGCAACAAGACACCAAATAGCTGTACATAGGACTGGCGGTGGACCCCCACCTCCTCCCCCACAACTAACAACATGGGAGGAGCAAGTCTTGGCAATCATGCATTCTGAGGGCCTGGCAGGAGTAGGAGGAGGACTGGACTCTGGTAAGTCAAATCTCTATTACTATTACCCCCCCTACCTGCATGCCATCACATACCCCACCATTACCCTCACTCCCATCACTTCAACACCTCCCACATACCCTACCATCACAACCCACTCATCCCAATACCAAGCCCTGCATGCAACACTAATGCATGAAGACCCCTCACAGACCTGCATGGACAATCATCACTAAAGCATACACATTAGAGAGAATCACCTAGCCCACAAAATCACTACTCACACAAGGCAAAACTGCTTGGGCAATAACAACCATACAGGGCAACACACCCATTAACAAGATGACACACACAGAAAGAATAACACTGTATTTACATCCCCACGGGTCCCCCACCCAAATACTGAAGAGGAGGTGGCAACAACTTCCAGTCCATCCCCAGAAGAGGCCCACAGAGATGACAGCAGTTCTGGACTCCTGGAGCTGGATGACCAACCTGACCCATCAGGGATATCCGGACAGTCGGTAACCCAGGAACAGTCCCATACCACTACAGAGCCTCCCCCCTCAGGAAACACCAGCACAATACCCACCCAGCGGGCCCATACCTCTGTCCCCAGGACACGTCAATCAGCAGTGTGTCCACCAGTACAGGGACCCCAGGCCACCCCACAAACACAGGACGATCAGGGACCTGGGATCAGTGGCAGTGGGCACACGGTTCAAGGGACAGAGGCACAGGACAACAGGGAAACTGGGAGGACTGCTGTGCGACAGGGGGAGGACAGGCCCAGGGAACCAACTCTCCAGGAGGCACTCACCAACATCCTGGGAGCATGCCGCCATTCCTAGGAGATGATGGGCCAGATACTGGACAAGTTACAGGATACCCAGCGGCTGCAGGAGGGACAGTACCTGGGGATCAGGGAGGACTTGAAGGATATCCACACCACCATGGTCACCATTGCAGGAGTGCTGGCAGACAGGGCCAACACCATGAGGAAGGCAGTGGCACCCCAGCAGGCCCCTAACACTAGTCAAACCAATGAACAGCCTTCCACCTCCACTGCCGCTAGTAGACAGGAGTCCCCGCCACAGGAACAACAGGCCACCAGCACCCCATCCCCTGCAGAAGGAGAACCAGTCCGCAAACGTCCTTGCGATCCAGGCAAAAGCCAGAGACTATGTCCAAGACCCCTGCCAGGAAATAAGACTCTCCTGATTGTCACCCTTGTGTCCCAATTTGTCACCCTGTCCACCTTGAAATGTCATTGCTCCACTTCCTATTCCCCCTTGGACAATGCACCTGTGATACAAATAGACTGGACTCTTACCTGGACATTCCTCCACCATCACCCAGCCCACTGCACATCCCCCTGTACTTAATAGCACTTAAATAAACACCATTTGAATAAATACAAATATGAAGTCTGTCAAATGTTTGAACTATGTATTCGTTTAACAAGCTTTCAACACTGCAATACAACTCTACAGTAATGTATACGTAGGAATGACCTGTGATTGACTGCAGCCAACACACCTGGAGCGATAGTGGGGCACAAATATCTGAAAATAGAGATGCCAAAGGGTACAGTAAGTGGCTATAGAAGTGGGAAAATTAGCCTTCCAGGGACAATGTCAAGCACAAAACTGTCAATGTAAAGTAAAATTACAGTGTCTTACCTGTGTGTCATTGGAAGTATTGTCGTATTATAATACTTCTGTTGTCCTCATCCTCATCCTCTCCCTCCTCATCTTCACTGTCCACAGGGTCTTCTGCTGCCACATGCCCATCTCCAGCCTCATCCTCCTACAGAAAAGGCACCTGGCGATGTAAAGCAAGGTTGTGCAACATACAGCATGCCACGATGATCTGGCACACATTCTTGGGTGAGTGGTACAGGCATCCACCTGTTAGATGGAGGCAACAAAACCTGGCCTTCAGGAGGCTGAATGTCCTTTCTATTATTATTCTTGTTCGCCCATGTGCCTCATTGTAATGTTCCTCTGCCCTTGTCCTGGGATTCCTCACAAGGGTCAGTAGCCATGAGAGGTTGAGGTAACATGAGTCACCTGCAAATATTGAGGGACAACTGTTAGACACACACTAACCCTTAAGGCCCACACCATACCCATACACCAACAACTCCTACGTGGGAGCCAGGGCTCACCTATTAGCCACACCCGGTGCCTCTGAAGTTGAGCCATCACATATGGGATGCTGCTATTCCTCAGGATAAAGGCATCATGCACAGACCCAAGATACTTTGCATTGACATGGGAGACTTACTGGTCCACCAGGCACACTATCTGCACATTCATGTATTGAACGCTTGTGAGAAAACAGGGCTGATTGCAGAGGCCCCCTTACTTTTTGCCCCCATTTTCTACTTCTTGCTGGTGTTTTACTGACTCTGATGGTGCCCTGGGTACTGCTATCCAGTCCCAGGGCCTGTGCCCTGTGTAAAATGGATATGCAAATTAGGCTAATTATAATTGGGTAAGTTAACCTACCTATAAGTCCCTAGTATATGGTAGGGCATGTAGGTATGTAGGTTTAGGGACCACAGCATAGGTAGTGCACCCATAGGTGCACTGCTGAGGTGCCCAGTGTCATTTTAAAGGAAGGCCTGCCTTGCTGGCTGCTTTTAAATTAAAGTTATATGCAAATTCGACTTTGGAATTAAAAGTAGTTCCAAAGTCTTAAACTACCTTAATTTTATATATAAGTCACCCCTAAGGTGTGCCTTATGTGCCCCTAGGTCTGGGTGCCATGTAACTATAAGCAGGGACCTTATAAAAATAGTTTTATAAGCCCTGGTGAGGTAAAAACAGCCAAATTCGTTTTTCCCTCATTGTAGTAAATGGCCTTCATAGGCTAGAATGGGGAGACTTTATTTTAATTTTTAAAGTCTCCTTAAATTATGCATACCGAGAGTTTGGTATCAAATTAATTGTTGTAATAAATCCTACAACTTCCAGTTGTTGGATTTAATATAACTTGTTCAGGTAAAGAGTTTTAAACTTTACCTGAAAAGTTGCCAATTTCAGCCCTGCATTGTTTTTGCTGCTGTGCTCTGATTGGCCAGCGTCCAGCAGCTTGGCCAAGCTGCCTTGATGAGGTGTGAAGTGGCCCGGCTTCACACAAAGGAATGTGCCTGTGGGAAGGAATCGCCCCTCAGCAGATGGTGAGGCAGGAAGGGGGAGGGCTGCCAAACTGGTCTTCAAAGGCAGAGAAGGATATTTGGAGCTACAAGCAACACCCCTACATCCTGCAACCCCAGACAACTAGGTGCCCCCTTGATTAGATTAGGAGAGGGGTGTGTTTATGATTTTTAGCCACACCAGTGGGTGGGCTCAGCCAGATGTAACCTCCAAAAATCAGATTCAGCCATGATGGATTTTTGGAGAATGTTGTCTCCTGGGATTGATTTTTGCCACACTTCCCAGGAAGTGGTCATCACAGGGGGAAGGACCCTGCACCTGATTGGAAAACCAGGACCCCCCTGATTTTCACCCAGGAGCAAGGATAAAACTGGCTGACCTTCACCGACACCTCAGTTCCCTACCACATCCAACAAGGAAGAACAACAGAAGAAGAAGGACTGCCCTGCTGGACCCCTGGCCTGCACCTGGAACCTGCACTTAGAAGGACTGCACCAGCTGCACACTTGGGCTTCACCACAAGAAGGACTTTGCCTGGCTTCAACTGGTTCAAGGAGGGACTCCCTGTTTGCTACAGGAGAAAAATTGCTATCCAGAGTCCCCTGCACCAACTCCTGAAGAAAGCGACCAGCTGACCACTGTCCAGTGGCCAAAAAGGAGTTTGTGCCAGGAACATTCTGGGAGTTGTAGTCAGCACCCCCCAAGGACCTTCTCAGAACTTCTGGACCCTTGTGGTGAGCTGTGGACACCAAAAGAACCTTAAAAGGACATCTGGGAGAAGCCCCAGAAGTTTGGAGAAGTTTGGACAACTTTTGTAAAAAAAACTCCATAGAGGGACCGACCCGGCACAGCAACTCTAGCCGGCTTGCCTCAACCGTGACCCGGCCTGATTTGCTGGTTTGTCCCGGTAAAGAAAATCTCTAAAAAAGAGACTAAGGGCCAGATGTAGCAAAAATAAAAATTGCGACTCGCATTTTGCGAGTTGATGCGACTCGCAAAATGCGAGTCGCAAATTGGAATGTCAGAAAAAAAAGCGATCCGATTTTGTGACTCGCAGCCGGACTCGCAACGCTGTGTGCGAGTCCGCAGTTTGCGAGGTCGCTGTTTGCGAGTGTGCAAAAAACGAACTCGCAATTAGCGAGTGGGTGTCGCAAATTGCGATTACCTTCAAAATTGCTTGCAGATGCAGCAGAACACTCCAGAAAGCATACCAGAACACTCTGGAAACACTTCCTGGCACATGATGATGACATCACAGCCAGGAAGTTAACAAATACACCTGGGAGGAGGGCTCAACAGTGAGCAGTGTCTCTGCCACTGACAGTAGGGTGCTGAGGAGTGGTAGGCACAGCACCATGGACGCAGCAGGGACCAGCCAGGCTGGCAGGAGGGGCAGGAGATCATAGATAACAGCCAGGACAGATTAATGTGGCACATGGCGTTAATGTGCCACATGACTGGTTGGCATTTTCCTGCCCATGGACAATTTCAACTTGTATATAGTTTCTTCATGACATTAATAAAACAGTTATTTTTGTTCCACTTAACAAATGGTTAATAGGTGAGTATGGTGGGAGTTGACACGTACCGTCCAAAATGGTGCGTTGCAATGTGGTCCCGTCTCAGTCTGCCTTGATTAGCTAGACTCCTATCCCCATGATGGCGATGTGGTTGTTCTTGCTCTTCATCATCAGGATCTGGGTCTGCAGGGGTGAGAGGTAGCCCACGTCGGGTGGCTATGTTGTGGAGGATGGCGCATGCGACCACAATTTTGAAAGCGGTAATGGGGGTGTATTGGAGGGCGCCTCCACTGCGGTGGAGGCATCTGAATCTTGCCTTCAGCAGTCCGAAGGTGCGCTCGATCAGGTTCCTGGTCCTCTTATGCGCACTGTTGTATTGCCTCTCTGATTCAGTTCTGGGTGTTAAAAACGGAGTCATGATCCAAGGCCTGAGAGCATATGCACTGTCACCTGTTGGGCACAAAAGTACACGGTTAGGAAGTCCAGATTGTCGTGCACAGTGACCTGTGTGTATGTCTGCAAGTGTCTGTGGCTCTACCTAGGAGGTAACCGTCTCCAAATTCCCCACGTTCCAGGCGTTGATGTATCCCACTATGCCTAAAAATGTATGAGTCATGGGTACTGCCAGGAAACTTAGCTACGATGTCCGTGATGACATAATGGGCATCACAAACAACCTGTATGTTGAGTGAGTGGGTACACTTCCTGTTGCGGAAAATGTGTTCCAGATTAGCAGGGGGGCATATTTGAATGTGTGTCCCATCTACACACCCTATGACATGAGGAAAGTGGGCAATGCGGTAAAAGTCCAGCTTGGTGCTGTTAATTTCTGCCTCATTCCTTGGTAAGTATATGAAGTGAGACATGTGCGTGACTAAGGCTTCTAGGAATGCCCTGAGGAACCTTGACACTGCACTTTGGGATACCCCACCTGCCACAGCAATGACCCCCTGATAGCTCCCTGAGGCCAAGAGGTGCAGTGCGCATAGTACTTGCACATGCGTAGGGATGGCACAGCCACGCAGAGTCTTGTGTTCTAGCTGTGGTTTCAGTAAATCTATTAATTCTAGAATGGCTGCGCTGCTAAGGCGGTATTTGTCATAGATCTCCTCTTCAGTTTGCTGAAAAAGAGTCTGCCTGGTTCTATATATCTTCTCCTGTCTGTGGCCCCTCCTCCTCCTCTGCTGGGCTGCGTAGACTCTCCTCCTCACTGCTATCAGGTATATATCCGCCATCTTGAGTAACCCAGATGCCTTCTGGGTCCCCTTTTATACTTTGGTAGTGGTTACCACCTGCTCTGAGTTAGTGGTAAATGGGACATGCAAACTGGGCTTTTTGCGACTAGTCGCAATTTGCGAGTTGCAATTGCATATGGGTTGCGACTCGCAAATTGCGACTTGCAATTTGCGGGTCGCAAAATGGGGTCGCACCGGATGCGACTCGCAAACGGGTCCCATCGTTTTTTGCGAGTCGGAAATGGGCTTTTTGCATCCCATTTCCGATTTTTCACTGTCGCAAATTGCGATTCGGCCTTTTGCGAGTCGCAATCGTTTGCTACATCTGGCCCTAAGTCCGAAGGTAAAAAGTTGACCGGGACCTCCCAGCCAGCGTATCTGAGGAGGGTTCCATGGACGTCAGATCAAGATCCAGGTTTACCCCGGTCGAAGGATTTTCACCTCGAAAAAACGACTAAGTCCGAAGGTAAAAATCTCCACCGAGGATTCCAGCATCGCGTATCCGGAGAAGGGCTCCAGGAGGTCGGATTGGACTGGCAGGTTCGTCCCGCTGAAGAAAATCTTCGAAAAAGAGACTGAGGGGGTCATTCTGACCTCGGGGGTAAAAGGCGCTTACCGCCGGTCAGAAGCCCGCCATAACACCGCCGTGGCCGCGGTAAACCGCCCCGGTCATTCTGACCCGCTACTTGAAAACCTCCAAAAACCCGACATCCACAAAAGTCCGCCACTCCAAAGGTCCGCGAAAAAATGGCGATGACCAAACCTCCACTGTCACGCCAACAGAAATACGCCCACGCCATTACGACCCACGAATCCACGCAGAGGTCTTTCAACCGCGGTATTCCATTGGCGGTACACACCGTCGCGCTCAAAATACACACACCTTTACAAAACATCCCCACATTGGCCAATTTGAAACACACACACCTGAGACACATATACACACCACTCCCACACACCCAATACAAAATAAAACACACACCCACATCACCCACAAACCCCTACGACAACAATTGCGAATCAAGGACAGAGAGAGACAGCACTGCTTAGAGTAGACCATCACACAGAGGCAAATCACAACATCACCCACACAATTACCACGCACAAAACACCATACACCACCACACACATTACACTCCACAACACATACACCACCCCTCACCTCATCCACACCACCCCATGGCACCCCAAAGACACCCCAGGTTCTCTGACGCAGAACTCAGGGTCATGGTGGAGGAAATAGTCCGTGTAGAGCCCCAGCTATTCGGGGCACAGGTGCAGCACACCACAATAGCTAGGAAGATGGAGCTATAGCAAAGGATAGTGGACAGGGTCAACGCGGTGGGACAGCATCCACGCAATCGGGATGACATCAGGAAGCGATGGAACGACCTACGGGGGAAGGTGCGTTCCATGGTATCAAGGCACAATATAGCGGTGCAGAAGACTGGCAGCGGACCCCCGCCTACTCCCCCAGAATTTACACCATGGGAGGAGGAAGTCTTGCACATCCTGCATCCTGAGGGCCTCGCAGGAGTATCTGGAGGAATGGACTCTGGTAAGTCAAATCTTAACTACTACTTCCCACCCCCACCCCACCTGCATGCCAGCACATACCCCCACCCTCACCCCCACCCCCATCACACCAACTCCTTGCAAAAGGCTCACCATCACAACCCACCCATCCCAACACCAAGCCCTGCATGCGACCACAAAGCATGGACACCCATCACCAAAGCATGGCCACTGCACACACACATCACCCCCACAAGCCACCCTCACAAAAGCCCCCGCAAGGGAATGCCTGCACTTGGGTACACGGACACCCACCCATCACACGAAATGCCACACACAGAAGCTATAACCATACCTTTATACCCCTGCAGGACCCGAACGCCACCACACCGCCACGGAGGGTCCAGAGATGTCCATCCCACCCCCAGAAGAGGCCCCCAGCGATGACAGCAGCTCTGTCTCCCTGGACCCAGATGACCAGCCCGGTCCATCGGGGACCTCTGGACAGTCGGTGCCCCACAGACAGCCACAGGCTACAGCAGAACTAACTCCCTCTGGGAACACCAGCACAGCTCCCACCCAGCGGGCCCATGCCTCTGTCTCCAGGACACGTCAATCAGCAGTGTGTCCGCCACTACAGGGCACCCAGGTTGACCCACCACCCCAACAACCACAGGGACCTGGGGGCAGTGGTAGTGGGCACACCGTCCAGGGGACAGAGGCCCAGGGAAACAGGGGAACTGGGAGGGCTGCTGTGCGACAGGGGGGGGACAGGCCCAGGGAACCCACTCTCCAAGAGGCCCTCTCCTCCATCATGGGAGCATACCACCACTCCCAGGAGACGATGGCGACGGTACTGGCCAGGTTCCAGGAGATCCAGACACAGCAGGAGGAACGGTACATGGGGTTCAGAGAGGAACTGAGGAACATTGGTTCCGCAATGGGGACCATCGTCCTGGCCCTTAACCAGATAGTCACCACATTGCGGAACCATGTGGCACCACAAAGGGCCCCTGTCACTAGCCAGGACCAGGAACAGGCTACCACATCCGCCGGCACTAGTGGACAGGAGGCCCCCACACAACGACAGTCCACCAGAACCCCACCTCCTGCTGAAGAACAACCACCCGCAAGCCGAACCTGAGGTCTCACAAGAAGACAGAGTAGGATGCCAAGACCCCCGCCAGCATATGATACCTCCTGATGTCATCCCACTGTCCCACATTGTCACCCTGTCCAACCTTTAACTGCCCCTGCTCCATCCTTCCACAGGCATATGGACAATGCACCTGTGCGACTGAGAACTGGACTCTGCCATGGACATTACTCCACCCCCACCCATCACCGTCTTACAATCATGTACCTATATGTAGCACTTGAAATAAATCACTCATTGCACTTAAAATAACAGGAGTCTGCTTGTATTTTTCACAAATGTATTACACATAACGGTGCAATTCTGTTCAGTCACATTGTGCTGATAACATACCAATGTCAATAAGCTTTAGTCCATGGGCAAACAAAGCAGTAGTCACGCAGTCGGTCATACAGCTCTGAAAAGGGAAGTGAAAGTCACAATTAACTTAAAAGGAACTGGGGGGAAACACAGACAGTAGAGACGCAGGAGGCCTTAAGTAAATGTGAAATGGGGTGGTTGATCCTTACCTGTGTGCTACTGAAAATATTGTTGTATCACTGTATCCCTGTTGTCTGTGTCGTCCCCGTCGTCTTCCTCCTCTTCACTCTCCACAGGCTCCACAGCTGATACAACACCACCATCTGGACCATCCTCCTGCACAAAAGGCACCTGGCGTCGCAAAGCAAGATTGTGAAGCATACAGCAGGCCACGATGATATGGCACACCTTCTTTGGTGAGTACATTAGGGATCCCCCTGTCATATGCAGGCACCTAAACCTGGCTTTCAGGAGGCCGAAGGTCCTTTCTATGATCCTCCTAGTTCGCCCATGGGCCTCATTGTACCGTTCCTCTGCCCTGGTCCGGGGATTCCTCACTGGGGTCAATAGCCAGGAGAGGTTAGGGTAACCAGAGTCACCCAATAACCACACACGGTGTCTCTGTAGCTGTTCCATCATATAAGGGATGCTGCTATTTCTCATAACATACGCGTCATGCACTGACCCAGGGAACTTGGGAGATGTACTGGTCTGCCAAACAGACCACCTGGACATTCATCGAATGATAACTTTTTCTGTTTCTGTACACCTGCTCACTTCCTCTGGGGGGAACCAAAGCCACATGGGTCCCATCAATGGCACCAATGATGTTGGGGATATGTCCAAGGCCATAGAAATCACCCTTCACTGTAGCCAAATCATCCTCCTCAGGGAAAACAATGTAGCTCCGCATGTATTTCATCAGGGCAGACAACACTCTGGACAAAACCTTAGAAAACATAGGCTGAGACATCCCTGATGACATGGCCACTGTTGTCTGAAAAGACCCACTTGCCAAAAAATGGAGTACTGACAGAACCTGCACCAGAGGGGGAATCCCTGTGGGTTGGCGGATGGGGGACATCAGGTCTGGCTCCAGCTGGGCACACAGTTCATGTATAGTGGCTCTTTCAAGTCTGTATCTAAGTATAATATGTCGTTCTTCCATTGTCGACAGGTCCACCAGCGGTCGGTACACAGGAGGATTTATCCTTCTCCTCGCAAGTCCCAGCGGACGGTGCCTAGGAAGGACAACATGGAGCAGAAAGTCAAGCAAACCACAGGTTCGTTCACACAGCTTGCACAGTAAAAGAATCGCAATGCATTGAAAGGCTTGTATGAGTGGCAATGCACAGCCTAGGCCTGTGTGACGCAGTTGAAATTATGCCATGCGAGCCCTGGAAATGGCAGCTGCCTGACCTGTGAAGTGTGACAGTGGGATGTGAGGTCAATGCGCTGGAGTGGCACACCGTGGCGGTAGGCGGTCGAAGACTGCGGTGCGAAGCCGCATTGGTTAACATTGCACCCTATGGGTTTCATGAGCCAATGACGATGTGCGCCGGCGGTCGCGGTACGCACCGCCGCGGTACGCACCGCCGCGGGCGTGACCGCCATTTTCTATCTGATTAATCACTCGAGACCTGATCATCCACAGGAGAGGACCTATACTGCAAGTGCTGCTGTGACCTAGGTCTGGGAGATACTATGGCTGCTGCGACTGGGGAAAGGGCCCCTGCCTTCACATCTGAGGAATTGGAGAAACTTGTTGATGGGGTCCTCCCCCAGTATGCGCTACTCTACGGTCCTCCAGACCAACAGGTTAGTACACAGGGTGCACGCTTAATGGGCTATGCCTGTGTTGAGTGGGGTGGATGTAAGATGGTGGGGAGGGGAGCGAATGAGGAGTGCAACGCACGACAGATGGGAACATGTGACACATGGCAAGGTTGGGGAGGGGGGGCCCCTCACATCGACCATGCAGAAAAGTTATGATATTTCCTTTCCCTCCCTGTACATGTCAAATAGGTCAGAAGGTCGACATTTGGCGTGCCATCGCCAAGGACGTCCGGGCCCTGGGGGTCCACTACAGACGGGGCACCCACTGCCGAAAGAGGTGGGAGGACATCCGCCGCGGGACCAGAAAGACCGCCGAGTCTCTGCTGGGGATGGCCTCCCAAGGTAGGAGGGGTGCCAGCCGCCAATTGACCCCCCTGATGTCCCGGATCCTGGCGGTGGCCTACCCCGATTTGGATGGGCGCGTGAGGACATCACAGCAGACACAAGGGGGTGAGTATCAGCACATTCTGCTATCTTTGCGCGCAGTGGAGGTGTCTGGGTTGGGGAGGAGGGCTGTGGGTAACTCAAGGCCAGGGCGCTTTCTGTAGGCTAGTCCCCTCCGTTAGGCATGGCCCTGTGCCCCGCCCCCACCTCTGTAGGGTGCCAAGTACAGTTATCCATGGTCCTGCATCACCCATGTGTGCATTTGTCGTCCATAGACCTGTAGGCCTAGTCACAAGAACTGAGTAGCGTACCCCGATTGCGCTGCGTAGTGCAGGGGGCTTCTGTGTCTGTCCTCTCCGCCAACGGTGTTGCCAATGCATGCACTCAACCTGTCTTCATTTCTCCCCCCCACCCATTTTCTTTTTCTTCCTGTGCATGTGTGCATTAGCATCATCAGGCGGAGGAGAATTGGCATCGGCGCACGAGGGAGCTGCCTCTCACATGGCCCCGGAGGGCCATGCAACCGACTCCGAGTTCACCAGTGAGACAGAGGGCGAGGGGAGCTCCACAACGGGGACCCGTGGAGACGTCAGCGACACCGACACGTCCTCGGAAGGGAGCTCCCTTGCGGTGGCGGCAACATCTGTGCCCACCGCCACAACAGGTACAGCCGCCACCCAGCGCACCAGCCCCGCCCTCCCAGCAGCCCCTCAGCCTTCGCTCCGTGCCCGCTCACCCAGGAAGGTGGGCATCTCCTTCGCCCCAGGCACCTCAGGCCCTGCCCCAGTTACCCCTGCTGCCCTCAGTGAGGAGGTCATTGACCTCCTCAGGACACTCATTGTTGGGCAGTCTACCCTTTTGAATGCCATCCAGGGTGTAGAAAGGGAGGTGCATTGGAGCAATGCATACCTGGAGGGCATTCATTCGGGTCAGGCTGCCCATCAGCGATCGTTCAACGCTCTGGCCTCAGCACTGACGGCAGCCATTGTCCCTGTCTACAGCCTCCCTCTTCTAACTCCCTCCACCCAGTCCCAGTCTCCTGTTCCTCTGCCTATCCCATCCACACCATCAGACCAGCCTGCACACACCTCAACACCAAAGGCAGCTCATCCAGACATAAGCACCACAGATCCCACAAGCATTCACACAAGCAACATCCAGATGCAGACATGCCAACAGTCACTACCACCTCCGTGTCCCCCTCCTCCTCGTCTCCCTCCTCCCTCCCTGTGACGTCTCCACTCACACCTGCATGTACACCACCATCAGCCAGTACTTCCATCACCAGCACACCCTCCATTACAGTCAGCACACGTGCAGTCACCACCCCCACTGCCGTTTACACGTCCCCTGTGTCCTCTCCCAGTGTGTCTGTCACCCCCTCTTCCAAACCACACAAACGCAGGCAGCCACCCACCCAACAGCCATCCACCTCACAACAGCCTCCAGCCCAAGCACCTGCACCCAAAGACAGCACACTTGACTCTCCTACAACCACATCCTCTTCCTCCACTCCCATACCCACTGCACCTACGCTTCCCATTGCTCCTAAAAAACTTTTCCTCACCAAAATTAACCTCTTTGCATCACCTGACCCACCCCCTCCATCTGGTAGGAGTCCAAAGAGCACCTCAGCCACCACCAGCCCTGCATCTAGTATCACCATAGTGCAGGGCTATTGGAGTCCACCAGCTCCTAGGGAAGGAACATCGGCCAGCAGCAAGGGGACAGCCAGCCCACCCCCTGGGAAGAGGACAAGAAAAATTAAGGGCCGGCGGTAAAAGCCTGAGACGGCTGCCACCAAGGAGAGTGGCCTTGCCCCGTCACCTGCCACATCATCTAAGGGAGGCAAGGGCCAGAGAGCTGCAGCGAAGGAGGGCAAGGGCAGCAGGGCGGAGAAGACATGCAGCAGGCGAGCGCACCAGGAGGGCCCCACCAGCCCCATCCCGGGTGTGACGGACGACACCCACGGGCCCAAGACTCCATCACAGGAGGGCCCCGCTACCGCAAGGTCGGAGGGCGACTAAGCAGGGAGTCTTGGCCAGGTCTGGCTCTCTTGAAAGACAGGACAAGCACCGCTGAACAGGGCCCCGCTGTCTCAAGCACCGCTGAACAGGGCCCCGCTGTGAAGAGCACCGCTGAACAGGGCCCCGCCGTCTCAAGCACCGCTGAACAGGGCCCCGCCGTGAAGAGCACTGCTGAACAGGGCCCCGCCGTCTCAAGCACCGCTGAACAGGGCCCCGCCGTGAAGAGCACTGCTGAACAGGGCCCCGCCAAGACAGGCACCGCTGAACAGGGCCCCGCCGTGAAGAGCACCACTGAACAGGGCCCCGCCGTGAAGAGCACCGCTGAACAGGGCCCCGCCGCGAAGAGCACCGCTGAACAGGGCCCCGCCATCTCCCGCCCCGGAAAAGGTGGCGGATTGGTGAGTTGTGATAGGGTGGGCGGTACATTGTCTGCCGCCTGCCTGTTGGCGGTGACCGCCGCGCTGTTTGTCTGTCCCGCCGTGGCGGTCGGAGTGTTAAAGTGGCCGCCTGAGTTGGCGGTTCCCGCCAGGGTCAGAATTGCATTTTTTGGACCGCCTGCCTGTTGGCGGGTTGGCCGCCGCTTTATCACTGACCGCCAGGGTTGGAATGAGGGCCTAAGTGTGAAGGTAAACTTTTAACCAAGGCCTCCCGCGGCCTATAGCCGAGCACGGCTCCATTGCGGTCGACCTGAAACTTTGACTTTGCCCCGGTCGAGGTGCAACCAGATGACCCGATTGGCACTTTTTGTTTCTAGGTGCTAAAACAAAAAAAAAAATCTTTAAAAATTCATATCTCCGGTTCCCCTTATCCGATTTTATTTGTTTTGGTGTCATTTTAAAGATAAAAATGTAATCTATTTTTATAAATTGGTTTTGGATTTTTAAACTGTTTCCTGTGTTTTATTTAACTACTGTTTTGTGATATTTGAATGCTTTACACTCTGTCTCCTAAGTTAAGCCTTGACGCTCGTTGCCAAGCTACCAAGGGTTGAGCTGGGTTTAATTTACTGAGACCTAACTGGACCTTAGTGGAGGTTAGTGGCCTATTGCTAAGTGTAGGTACCTACCTGCCCTTACCAATAACTCATTTTCCAACAACGGTCTTTGGATTTCTGAACACCTGTTCATTTCTCCAGGGGGGGAAACAAATGCAATATGTGTACCATCAATAGCCCCAATAATGTTGGGGATATGTCCCAAAGCATAGAAATCAACTTTCACTGTGGCCAAATCCTACACCTGGGGGAAAACGATGTAGCTGCGCATGTGTTTAATCAAGGCAGACAATACTCTGGTCAGCACTATTGAGAACATTGGCTGAGACATTCCTACTGCCAAGCCCACTGTCACTTGGAAGGAGCCAGTTGCCAGGAAATGGAGCACAGATAGGACTTTCACAAGAGGGGGGATCCCGGTGGGCTGACGGATAGCAGATATCGGGTCAGGTTCAATTGGGCACACAGCTCTGTGATTGTTGGCCCTGTTCAGTCTATAGGTGAAGATAATGTGCCTGTCCTCCATTGTTGCCAAGTCCACCAGGAGCCTGTACACGGGACGATGTCTACATCTCCTATTCACCCGCAGCAGTTGCAATCTAGGGGGCAAACGGTGAGTAGCTGGTAAATATCCCATATTTCCAAACACCACACTGCATTGCATGTTGTGACTGTAACGTAATAGTTTTGTATAGGCCCAAATGGTGCCTATGTGTACTGTGATACAGTTAGGTGCCATGGCCTGCCCTCCCCCCGAAATGGGTCCGCCTGTCCTGTATGGAGTGACAGGTGGAAATGAGGTAATTCCACTGATGTTGTGTGCCATTGTGGGAGGCAGTCGAAAACCACTGTGCAACTCCTCATTGGATCCTATTGGGCCCTATGGGTTACAGTGGCCAATGATGATGTACCCCAGTGGTAACAGTACGCACGGCCACAGACCTGTCTGCCATTTCTTATATGTTTACCCTCTTGCTACCTGACCTTCAATAGGAGAGGAGCTACACTGCAAGTGATGCTGTGACCTGTCTCTGGAACCAACCATGGCTCGTGTTACTGGGGAAAAGGCATATGCCTTCACAGCTGAGGAGTTGGAGAGACTGGTGGATGGGGTCTTACCCCAGTACAGAATGATGTATGGATCTCCAGACCAACAGGTGAGTACACTGTGAGCACGATGCATGAGCCTTGAATGCATGGAGTGCTGTGTGTGAGGGCCTTGTGTAAGGGGGGGTTGGTGGAAGGGTCCGGGGCAGCATGCTGCATGTGTGGTGGGCAATGTCTGTGAGTAAGGGGATGGGATGGCTACGGTGGGACATGAGTGTAACAGGCCGGACGGTCTCACAGTTTCCCTATATACTACTTGTGCGTGGTGGGGTGGTCACCGGGTGGGGGATGTGGGCCTGTGGGTGCCCCTAGGCCAGGCTGGACATTGCAGGGTAGGTCCCATGTTGGGCAGGGAATGATGTGAACCACCTCCAACTAAGCTAGTACGCATCCACTACTGTGCAGGGGTCTGTGGGTCTCAGTTATGCTGTTATTGGCATTATGTATTCCTGTCCATGCCTGGTGACTAGCATTGTAACTGGTAGTGCATTGCCTAATGCGTAGGGCTGTTCCCTGTGTGTGTGTGTGTGTGTCGTGTACGGTGGTGTTGGAGCAGCCATTGACCAAGTGTATCCTTTGTCTCTCCCCCCTTTTTGTTTTCTCACCCTGTCCTTCTGTGCATTAGCAACATCTGGTGGAGGAGCTGAGGCACCAGTGACGGAGGGAGCTGCATCCCACATGGCACAGGAGGCCAAATCCACCGACGGTGAGGGCACCAGTGGGACGGAGGGCAAAGGGAGCACCACGGCGGAGACAGGAGGGGACAGTTCTGATAGTGATACCTCCTCTGATGGAAGCTCCCTGGTGGTGGCGGACACCTCTGTGCCCACCCCAACTACAGGTTCAGCCGCCATCCCTGTACCAGCACCACCCTCCCAGCAGCCCATCAGCGTGTTTCCTGTGCCCGCTCACCCAGGTTGGTGGGCATCTCCTTCGCCCCAGGCACCTCAGGCCCTGCCCCATTGAGCCCTGCTGCCCTGAGTGAGGAGGCTATTGACCACCTGTGATCCATCTCTGTTGGGCAATCAACCATTGTGAATGCCATCCAGGGGCTGGCAGCCCATTTGCAACAAACAAATGCTTTCCTGGAATGCATTCACTCTGGCATGGCGGCTCAACAGAGATCAATCCAGGCTCTGGCCTCCTCTCTAATGGCAGCCATTGTCCCTGTTTCTAGCCTCGCCCCTCCAACTTCCTCTACCCAGTCCCTGTCCCCTCAATCCTAACCTATCCAAAGCACACAGGCAGACTAACATGCATCCAGAACAACACACAGGAGTGGCTCAGGCAAACACAAGCACCACAAATCATCCCACAGTCACTCACACGAACACCATCCAGGTGCAGACATACCAACATCCACTTCCTCCACTGTGGCCCCCTCCTCCTCGTCATCCACCTCCCTCCCAGTAGTGTCTCCACTCACACCCGCATGCACTACATCCTCATCCACTACCTCCATCACCAGCACGCCTATCAGTACACACCCCTCACTGGCAGTCACCACCCCACATCCATGCACACTGCCCTTGTGTCCTCTCTCACTGTGTCTGTGCCCCTTCCTCCCAAAGTACACAAACGCAAGCACTCAGACACCCAACAGCCATCCACCTCATAACAGCATCCAGCCCATGCACCTGCACCCAAACACAGCAGACTGACACCTCCTACAACCACTCCCTCTTCCTCCACTCCCAAACCTTCACCCTTTTCCCGCCCCAATGTCCCTAGGAAGCTTTTTCTCTCCACCGTTGATCTCTTCCATACCCCTCCCCCTGTCATTCACGTCAGGCCAGGGTGGTCAGATGGTCAGAACCCAGGCGTGCACCTCAGCCACCCAGTTCACGGCCACAGTAGTGTCGACAGTTACTGCAGGTCGGAGAGGATCCTGGGAACCAGCTAGCAGCACTGAAAGTGTGCCTGCACCAAGTGCATCAAGGAAGGGCAAGGAGGCATAACCAGCTGCGAAAGGGAAGCACAAGGAGGCACCACTAGCTGTGAAAGGGAAGGGCAAGGAGGCACCACCAGCTGAGAAAGGGAAGGGCAGGGAGGCACCAGCAGCTGCAAAAGGGAAGGGCAAGGAGGCACCACCAGCTGCGAAAGGTAAGGGCAAGGGGTCTGCACCCGCAGGCAAGAAGGACAGGATGCCTGGTGTTGGGACTCATTCAGAGCCCCCACTACCAACCATTGCGGTTCACCCGTCCGAGGCTGCAGGGGAAGGTCTGGAGCCTCTCCCCACCCCTGCCAGCACTGCCACCAGCATACCCACCAGCACCACTGCCAGCAGCAGCAGCCCCAATGGGAAGCTGTCCGAGGCTGCAGGGGATGGGCTGGAGCCTCCCCCCACCACTGCCAGCACCGCCACCAGCACCACTGCCAGCAGCAGCAGCCCCAGTAGGCAGCCGTCCGAGGCTGCAGGGGAAGGGCTGGAGTCTCCCCCCACCACTGCCAGCCCAAACACCAGCCCCGCCACTACCACCACTGAGCAGCTGTCACCGCCAGCGGACAGTGTGTAGTCCTGCCTCCATGAGCTGTAGTGCGTATTGGCCCCTGCAAATCCTATAGATGTGACACCCAGGTGAGAGACTGTGGCCTTGCACTCCCCAAGATCTGCATGACAGGGCACAATGCCTCCTCCAGAACCAGTGGAAGAAGCCATGCACTCACCCCATCCTTCCCAGGATGAGGCACACTGGGCACAATGCCCCCTCCAGAACTGGTGGAAGAAGCCATCCACTAGAGAGACTGTGGCTGTGCACTCACCAGGACCAAGCAGTGGGCAAACCACCCACTTGAGAGACTGTGGCAGAGGGCATGTAGCCCCCTCCAGGACCAGTGGTGTTGTACCATCTTCTGGCTGCGGTGCCCCCCCATTCCCCATCCCTCTGAGGTGCCTGTGTATTTTGGCCTGATGCCCCTGCAGTGTTCTCTCTGTGTTGTTGTAGGAGTAAGATGGGCCCTTGGCCTATGTCATGTGGTCCTGTGGGCCACGGACATTGAGGACTGGGCAGCATCCCTCCATTTGTAAATATGTATATACATTTGTATTTTGATGCACTTATTTATGTTCTTTCATCGTATCACACTCACTTTCTTCCAGGTCAGAGTATAGCTATGATTTGGAGCATTAGAGTATGAGTGGGTCTCTAAGTAGGTGCCTCAGCATCTGAATGGGTCTCTGAGTGGTTCCAAGGGGGTCACAGTGGATCTGTGAGTGGATGCATGAGTGTCTGAGCAGGTCTGTGAGTGGGAGCTTGATGGACTGAGTGGGTCGCTTAGTGGGTGCATAAGGATCTGAATGGGTCTCTGATTGGGTCCAAGAGGGTTGAAGTGGATCTGTGAGTGGCTGCATAAGTGTCTGAGTGGGTCTATGAGTGGGTGGGTGACGGAGTCTGTTGGTGGGTGTATAAGCATCGGAATGGGTCTCTAAGTGGGCCCGACAGGGTTGGTGTGGATCTGTGCATGGACCCATGAATGTCTGAGTAGGTCAGTGAGTGGATGCATGATGCACTGAGTGGGCCTATTAGTGGATGCATAAGCATCTGAATGCATCTGTGAGCGGGTCGAAGAGGGTCAGAGTGGATCTGTGAGTGGATGCATTAGTGGCTGAGTGGGTCTGTGAGTCGGTGTGTGATGCAATGAGTGGGTATATTACTGGGTGAATAAGAATGTGAAAGGGTCGCTGAGTGGGTCCAAGAGGGTCGGAGTGGATCTGTGTGTGGATGCATGAGTCTGTGAGTAGGTCTGTGAGTGGGTGCATGACGCACTGAGTCAGACGGTTAGTGGATGCATAAGCATCTGAATGGGTCACTTTGTGAGTCCAAGAGGGTCAGAGTAGATATGTGAGTGGACGCATAAGTGTGTCAGTGAGTAGGTGCATGATGCAAGGAGTGGATATGTTAGTGGGTGCATAAGCATATGAATGGGCATGTGAGTGTGTCCAAGAGAGTAGGAGTGCATCTCTGAGTGGACGCATGAGTCTGAGTGGGTCTGTGAGTCAGTGCATGATGCACTGTATGGGTCTCTTAGTGGATACATAAGAATCTGAATGGGCATGTGAGTGAGTCCTAGAGGGTAGGTGTGGATCCGTAAGTGGGTGCATGAGTCTCTGAGTAGGTATGTGAGTCGGTGCGTGGCACACTGAATGGGTATGTTAGTAGGTGCATAAACATATGAATGGGTCTGTGAATGGGTCGAAGAGAGTAGGAGTGGGTTGAGCCAAGTCACAAAGAAAAAGAACAGAAAATACAAAAGGAGCCAGGGTATGTACAAACAAAAACAACAAGTGATTGATGGAATGCTGAACATTGTCAAACATTCACCCCCAGTACAGTGATCTGGGCCTAAATCCATAGGGGCATATTTATACCCCGTTTGCGCCGGAATTGCGTCGTTTTTTTTTACGCAATTTCGACGCAAAACTAACTCCATATTTATACTTTGGCGTTAGACGCATCTAGCGCCAAAGTCCATGGAGTTTGCGTAATTTTTTAGCGTGGACACAAACTTTGCGTTAATGAGATGCAAGGTAGGCGTTCACGTCTAAAAAAATGACTCCGAGGCATGTGCGTCGGATTTATACTCCCGGGCAAAATTCACGCCCGGGAGTGGGCGGGTCAAAAAAAATGACGTACGGCCGCTTTTGCGCGGTTTTTTAGCGCCTGCAAAAGGCAGGCGTTAAGGGCCCTGTGGCTCTGAAGGAACCCAGAGGTGCCCTCCCATGCCCCCAGGGACATTCCCTGTCAACCTTGCCCAACCCAGGAGGACACCCAAGGCTGGAGGGACCCATCCCAGGGACATTAAGGTAAGTTCAGGTAAGTGTTTTTTTTCAAAAAATTTTGTGGCATAGGGGGGCCTGATTTGTGCCCCCCTACATGCCACTATGCCCAATGACCATGCCCAGGGGACATAAGTCCCCTGGGCATGGCCATTGGGCAAGGGGGCATGACTCCTGTCTTTGCTAAGACAGGAGTCATTTCTATGGGGGTTGGGAGTCGGAAAAAATGGCGCAAATCGGGTTGAGGCGAAAAAATTGCCTCAACCTGACTTGCCCCATTTCTTGATGCCCAAGCCTCATATCCCCCTACGCCGGCGCTGCCTGGTGTACGTCGTTTTTTTACACGTACACCAGGCAGCGCCGGCGGCTAACGCCGGCTAATGTCATTGATTAAATACGGCGCCCGCATGGCGCTTCAGAATGGCGTTAGCCGGTGCTAATATTTTTGACGCAAAACTGCGTTAGCGCAGTTTTGCGTCAAAAAGTATAAATATGGCCCATAGTTTTTTTGCTGCCCATGCCATTCCAGTTTGGACCCAGCCATATGCAAATCAGTCTTGACCCTGTTCCCCATAGGAACAGTCCAGCCCGAACTGCTAGGCCAGGTCTTCCCTGGACTGGAAACAAGCATTCTGAGAACGGTTTCGGGGTTTCACCCCTCATCAGCCAGGCTAGCTTGAATCCAGTGGCATGGGAAGCACGGGACCCACGTCTGGGCATACCCTTCCAACTTAGGGCAACAAAGCAAAAACAACAAGTGATGGACGGAATGCTGAACATTGTCAAACATTCACCCCCAGTACAGTGATCTGGGCCTAAATCCATCGTTTTTTTGCTGCCCATGCCATTCCAGTTTGGACCCAGCCATATGCAAATCAGTCTCAACCCTGTTCCCCATGGGAACAGTCCAGCTCGAACTGCTAGGCCAGGTCTTCCCTGGACTGGAAACAAGCATTCTGGGACCGGTATCAGAGTTTCACCCTTCATCAGCCAGGCTAGCTTGAATCCAGTGGCATGGGAAGCATGGGACCCACGTCTGGGAATACCCTTCCCACTTAGGGCAACAAAGCAAAAACAACAAGTGATGGACGGAATGCTGAACATTGTCAAACATTCAACCCCAGTACAGTGATCCGGGCCTAAATCCATTGTTTTTTTGCTGCCCATGCCATTCCAGTTTGGACCCAGCCATGTGCAAATCAGTCTTGACCCTGTTCCCCATGGGAACAGTCCAGCCCGAACTGCTAGGCCAGGTCTTCCCTGGACTGGAAACAAGCATTCTGGGACCAGTTTCGGGGTTTCACCCCTCATCAGCCAAGCTAGCTTGAATCCAGTGGCATGGGAAGCACAGGACCCACGTCGGAGCATACCCTTCCCACTTAGGGCGACAAAGCAAAAACAACAAGTGATGGACGGAATGCTGAACATTGTCAAACATTCACCCCCAGTACAGTGATCTGGGCCTAAATCCATCATTTTTTTGCTGCCCATGCCATTCCAGTTTGGACCCAGCCATATGCAAATCAGTCTTGACCCTGTTCCCCATGGGAACAGTCCAGCCCGAACTGCTAGGCCAGGTCTTCCCTGGACTGGAAACAAGCATTCTGGGACCAGTTTCAGGGTTTCACCCCTCATCAGCCAGGCTAGCTTGAATCCAGTGGCATGGGAAGCACGGGACCCACGTCTGGGCATACCCTTCCCACTTAGGGCGACAAAGCAAAAACAACAAGTGATGAACGAAATGCTGAACATTGTCAAACATTCACCCCCAGTACAGTGATCTGGGCTTAAATCCATTGTTTTTTTGCTGCCCATGCCATTCCAGTTTGGACCCAACCATATGCAAATCAATCTTGACCTTGTTCCCCATGGGAACAGTCCAGCCCGAACTGCTAGGCCAGGCATTCGCTGAACTGGAAACAAGCATTCTGGGACCAGTTTCGGGGTTTCACCCCTCATCAGCCAGGGTAGCTTAAATCCAGTGACATGGGAAGCACAGGACCCACGTCTGGGCATACCCTTCCCACTTAGGGCGACAAAGCAAAAACAACAAGTGATGAACAAAATGCTGAACATTGTCAAACATTCACCCCCAGTACAGTGATCTGGGCTTAAATCCATTGTTTTTTTGCTGCCCATGCCATTCCAGTTTGGACCCAATCATATGCAAATCAATCTTGACCTTGTTCCCCATGGAAACAGTCCAGCCCGAACTGCTAGGCCAGGCATTCGCTGAACTGGAAACAAGCATTCTGGGACGAGTTTCGGGGTTTCACCCCTCATCAGCCAGGGTAGCTTAAATCCAGTGACATGGGGAAGCACGGGACCCACGTCTGGGCATACCCTTCCCACTTAGGGCGACAAAGCAAAAACAACAAGTGATGGACGGAATGCTGAACATTGTCAAACATTCACCCCCAGTACAGTGATCTGGGCATAAATCCATCGTTTTTTTGCTGCCCATGCCATTCCAGTTTGGACCCAGCCATATGCAAATCAGTCTTGACCCTGTTCCCCATGGGAACAGTCTAGCCTGAGAACGGTCCCAGGATGCTTGTTTCCGGTCCAGGGAGGACCTGGCCTGGCAGTTCGGGCTGGACTGTTCCCATGAGGAACAGGATCAAGACTGATTTGCATATGGCTGGGTCCAAACTGGGGTGGCATTTTGAGCAAAAGAACGATGGATTAAACCCAGATCTGTGACTTGGGGTTAGTGTTTGCATTGTCAGCACTCCGGCCATCAACCTTTTGTGTTGTTAAAGTTGCCCTAAGTGGGAAGGGTATGCCCAGACGTGGGTCCCTTGCTCACTGTGCCACTGGAATCAAGCTAGCCTGACTGATGAGGGGTGAAACCCCAAAACTGGTCCCAGGATGCTTGTTTTCGGTCCAGGGAGGACCTGGCCTGGCAGTTTGGGCTGGACTGTTCCCATGAGGAACAGGATCAAGACTGATTTGCATATGGCTGGGTCCAAACTGGGGTGGCATGGTGAGCAAAAGAACGATGGATTAAACCCAGATCTGTGACTTGGGATTAGTGTTTGCATTGTCAGCACTCCAGCCATCAACCTTTTGTGTTGTTAAAGTTGCCCTAAGTGGGAAGGGTATGCCCAGACGTGGGTCTCTTGCTCACTGTGCCACTGGAATCAAGCTAGCCTGACTGATGAGGGGTGAAACCCCAAAACTGGTCCCAGGATGCTTGTTTCCGGTCCAGGGAGGACCTGGCCTGGCAGTTCGGGCTGGACTGTTCCCATGAGGAACAGGGTCAAGACTGATTTGCATATGGCTGGGTCCAAACTGGGGTGGCATGGTGAGCAAAAGAACGATGGATTAAACCCAGATCTGTGACTGGGGGTGAGTGTTTGCATTGTCAGCACTCCGTCCATCATCCTTTTGTGTTGTTAAAGTTGCCCTAAGTGGTAAGGGTATGCCCAGATGTGGATCCCTCGCTCACTGTGCCACTGGAATCAAGTTAGCCTGGCTGATGAGGGGTGAAACCCCGAAACCGGTCCCAGGATGCTTGTTTCCAGTCCAGGGAGGACCTGGCCTGGCAGTTCAGGCTGGACTGTTTCCATGAGGAACAGGATCAAGACTGATTTGCATATGGCTGGGTCCAAACTGGGGTGGCATGGTGAGCAAAAGAACGATGGATTAAACTCAGATCTGTGACTGGGGGTGAGTGTTTGCATTGTCAGCACTCCGGCCATCAACCTTTTGTGTTGTTAAAGTTGCCCTAAGTGGGAAGGGTATGCCCAGACGTGGGTCCCTTGCTCACTGTGCCACTGGAATCAAGCTAGCCTGACTGATGAGGGGTGAAACCCCAAAACTGGTCCCAGGATGCTTGTTTCCGGTCCAGGGAGGACCTGGCCTGGCAGTTCGGGCTGGACTGTTCCCATGAGGAACAGGGTCAAGACTGATTTGCATATGGCTGGGTCCAAACTGGGGTGGCATGGTGAGCAAAAGAACGATGGATTAAACCCAGATCTGTGACTGGGGGTGAGTGTTTGCATTGTCAGCACTCCGTCCATCATCCTTTTGTGTTGTTAAAGTTGCCCTAAGTGGTAAGGGTATGCCCAGATGTGGATCCCTCACTCACTGTGCCACTGGAATCAAGTTAGCCTGGCTGATGAGGGGTGAAACCCCGAAACCGGTCCCAGGATGCTTGTTTCCAGTCCAGGGAGGACCTGGCCTGGCAGTTCAGGCTGGACTGTTTCCATGAAGAACAGGATCAAGACTGATTTGCATATGGCTGGGTCCAAACTGGGGTGGCATGGTGAGCAAAAGAACGATGGATTAAACCCAGATCTGTGACTGGGGGTGAGTATTTGCATTGTCAGCACTCCGGCCATCATCCTTTTGTGTTGTTAAAGTTGCCCTAAGTGGTAAGGGTATGCCCAGATGTGGATCCCTCGCTCACTGTGCCACTGGAATCAAGTTAGCCTGGCTGATGAGGGGTGAAACCCCGAAACCGGTCCCAGGATGCTTGTTTCCAGTCCAGGGAGGACCTGGCCTGGCAGTTCAGGCTGGACTGTTTCCATGAGGAACAGGATCAAGACTGATTTGCATATGGCTGGGTCCAAACTGGGGTGGCATGGTGAGCAAAAGAACGATGGATTAAACCCAGATCTGTGACTGGGGATGAGTGTTTGCATTGTCAGCACTCCGGCCATCAACCTTTTGTGTTGTTAAAGTTGCCCTAAGTGGGAAGGGTATGCCCAGACGTGGGTCCCTTGCTCACTGTGCCACTGGAATCAAGCTAGCCTGACTGATGAGGGGTGAAACCCCAAAACTGGTCCCAGGATGCTTCTTTCCGGTCCAGGGAGGACCTGGCCTGGCAGTTCGGGCTGGACTGTTCCCATGAGGAACAGGATCAAGACTGATTTGCATATGGCTGGGTCCAAACTGGGGTGGCATGGTGAGCAAAAGAACGATGGATTAAAGCCAGATCTGTGACTGGGGGTGAGTATTTGCATTGTCAGCACTCCGGCCATCAACCTTTTGTGTTATTAAAGTTGCCCTAAGTGGGAAGGGTATGCCCAGACGTGGGTCCCTTGCTCACTGTGCCACTGGAATCAAGCTAGCCTGGCTGATGAGGGGTGAAACCCCGAAACCGGTCCCAGGATGCTTGTTTCCGGTCCAGGGAGGACCTGGCCTGGCAGTTCGGGCTGGACTGTTCCCATGAGGAACAGGGTCAAGACTGATTTGCATTTGGCTGGGTCCAAACTGGGGTAGCATGGTGAGCAAAAGAACGATGGATTAAATCCAGATCTGTGACTGGGGGTGAGTGTTTGCATTGTCAGCACTCCATTCATCATCCTTTTGTGTTGTTAAAGTTGCCCTAAGTGGGAAGGGTATGGCCAGACGTGGGTCCCTTGCTCACTGTGCCACTGGAATCAAGGTAGCTTGCCTGATGAGGGGTGAAACCCCGAAACCGGTCCCAGGCTGCTTGTTTCCGGTCCAGGGAGGACCTGGCCTGGCAGTTCGGGTTGGACTGTGCCCATGAGGAACAGGGTCAAGACTGATTTGCATATGGCTGGGTCCAAACTGGGGTGGCATGGTGAGCAAAAGAACGATGAATTAAACCCAGATCTGTGACTGGGGGTGAGTGTTTGCATTGTCAGCACTCCGTCCATCATCCTTTTGTGTTGCCAGGGTATGTACCACATGACCCCTTAACTCTGGTGCTATTTTACCCTACACTATTCCACTCTATGATATTTTAACCTATGCCACTCCTCTGTACTCAATGCTATTTTATTGTATGTTGCTCCGTTCTATGCTATTACACTTTACACAACTTCAATCCTTGCCCCTTTACTGTATGGTATTATACTCTACCATACTCCACTGCATACTATTACACTGCACCCCAGCCCCAATATACCACTTAGTCTAAGCCACTCCACTGTATGCTACTATACTATGGCCCTCATTACAACATTGGCGGTAAAAGCCGCTTACCGCCTTGCAGAAGACTGCCAACACACTGCCGCGGCTGCGGAATCCTGCCACGGCCATTATGACCCACTGCTCGGAATCCGCCAAAATTCAGACACCCACACAAGCCCGCCACACCAATGGTCAGTGATAAACTGGCGAAAACAAATCCTCCACTGTCACGCCAATAGAAATACGCCCAGGCTATCATGACACATGAATCCACGTGGCGGTCTTTCAACCACAGTATTCCATTGGCGGTACACACCACCGCGCTCAAAATACACACACATTTACAAAACACAGCCACATTGGACAATTCGAAATACACACACCTAATACACATACACACACCACTCCCACACACTCAATACAATATAAAACACCCACCCACATCACCCACAAACCCCTAGGACCACAAATCACGAACGAAGGCCAGAGACCAGAGAGAGACACCACAAACAACTAACAAGCATCCACAGGCACACAACACCATCACCCACAGAACTTCCACGCACCTCACACAACACACCACTAAATATCACCCCACCTATTACCACACACACCACCCCACACATCACCCACACCACCCCATGGCACGGCAAAGACAACCCAGGTTCTCGGAGGAGGAGCTCAGGGTCATGGTGGAGGAAATCGTCCGGGTAGAGCCATAGCTGTTTGGATCACAGTTGCAGCACACCTCCATTGCAGGGAAGATGGAGCTATGGCGAAGAATCGTGGACAGGGTAAACGCAGTGGGACAGCACCCAAGAAATCAGGATGACATCAGGAGAGGTGGAACGACCTAAGGGGGAAGGTGCGTTCCGTGGTCTCAAGACACCACATCGCGGTTTCAGCGGACTGGCGGCGGACCCCCACCTCCTCCCCTACAACTAACAACATGGGAGGAGCAGGTCTTTGCGATTCTGCATCCTGAGGGCCTCGCAGAAGTAGATGGGGGAATGGACTATGGTAAGTCATATCTTAACTATTACATCCCCCACCCTACCTGCATGCCATCACATACCCCCACCCTCACCCCATCACTCCTACTCCTCACAAATGTTCCACTATCACAACCCACACATCCCAACACCAAGCCCTGCATGCAACAACAAAGCATGGACACCCATCACCAAAGCATGGCCACTGCACATACCCATACACCCCCCTAAACCATCATCACACAAGGTCCTACACAGGAATTCAAGCACTGGGGTACACGGACACCCACCCATTGCACACCATGGCACACACAGATGTAATAAACATCCTTTTATACCCCTGCAGGACCCCTACCCAACGTCATCGGACAGGAGGGTCCACACATGTCCACACCACCAACAGAAGAGGCCCAGAGTGATGACAGCAGCTCTGTCCAACTGGATCTAGATGACCAGCCCGGCCCATCGAGGACCTTGGGACAGTCGGTTCCCCTCACACAGTCAAAGGCCACCACAGAGCTTCCCCCCTCTGGAAACACAAGCACAGCACCCACCCAGTGGGCCCATACCTCTGTCCCCAGGACACGTCAAGCAGCAGTGTGTCCACCACTACAGGGAACCCAGGCTAACCCACCACCCCAACAACAACAGGGACCTGGGGGCAGTAGTAGTGGGCACACGGTCCAGGGGACGGAGGCCCAGGAACACAGGGGAACTGGGAGGGCTGCTGTGCGACAGGGGGAGGACAGGCCCAGGGAACCCATTCTCGCGAGGCCCTCTCCTCCATCATGGGAGCCTACCACCACTCCCAGGATACGATGGTAACGGTACTGGCCAAGTTTCAGGAGACCCAGCGCCTGCAGGAGGAACAGTATTTGGGCTTCAGGGAGGAACTCAGAACCATCAATTCCACCCTGGGCACCATCGTAGGGGTGCTGAAGGAAGTACTCAACACCAGGAGGGACACTGTGGCACTACAAGGGGCCCCTGAAACTAGCATGGACGCTGAACTGCCCACCACCTCCACCGGCGCTAGTGGACAGGAGGCACCGCCACAGGACCACCACTCCAGCACCCCACCCCCTGCAGAGGGAGAACCACCCCGCATACAGTCCCTGAGATCCAGGACAAAGACAGAGAACGATGCCAAGACCCCCGCCAAGAAATGAGACCACCCTGAATGTCATCCCTATGTCCCACTTTGTCACCCTGTCCATATTTAAACTGCCCCAACTCCACTTCCTATGCCCATTTGGGCAATGCACCTGTGAGACTAATAGACTGGACTCTGCCATGGACATTCCTCCACCATCAACCCTCACCATTTTGTAACCCCCTCCAATATTGAGCACTTAAATAAACACCCTTAAAGCACAAAACAATCTGGAGTCAGTCTGTGATTTCGGAATAGTGTATTAGCAATTACTGTGGCAAAATGCTCTTACAATTGTAATGTCATCATACCCATGTCACACAGCTCTAGTCCATGAGGAATCAAAGCAGATGTCACACAGTGGGACCCACATCTGTGAAACCGTAAGGGAAAGTGACAACTCAGTGACCATACACTGGGTGAAAACGACAGACTGTAGAGAGGTAGTAGTGTTAAAGTACATGTAGTAGGCAGGTTTGTATTCTTACCTGTGTCTCACTGAAAATATTGCAGGATCACCGAGTTCCTGTTGTCCATGTCCTCTTCTTCTGCTTCCTCGTCTTCACTGTCCACAGCTGCAACAACACCGCCATCTGGACCACCCTCCTGCAGAAAAGGCACCTGTCATCGCAAAGCTAAGTTGTGAAGCATACAGCAGGCCCCAATGATCTGGCACACCTTCTTAGGTGAGTAGAATAGGGATCCACCTATCATATGGAGGCACCTGAACCTGGCCTTCAGGATGCCGAAGGTCTGCTCTATTATCCGCCGTGTTCGCCCAGGGGCCTCATTGTAGCGTTCCTCTGCCCTTGTCCTGGGATTCCTCACTGGGGTCAGTAGCCATGACAGGTTGGGGTAACCAGAGTCACCTGCAAATGGCGAGGGTCAACTGTTAGACACACAGTAAGCTGGAGTGATATCCCCAGACCCAGACAACCATTCCCACTGACTTGCTTCCAGGTGCTCACCTAATAGCCACACACGGTGCCTCTGGAGTTGACCCATCACATAAGGGATGCTGCTATTCCGCAGGATGTAAGCTCATGCACTGAGCCAGGGAAATTGGCATTCACATGGGAGATGTACTGGTCTGCCAAACACACCATCTGCACATTCATGGAATGATAACTCTTCCGGTTTCTGTACACCTGTTCACTCCTGCGGGGGGGACCAAAGCCACATGTGTCTCATCAATGGCACCTATGATGTTGGGGATATGTCCCAGGGCATCGAAGTCTCCTTTCACTGTAGGCAAATCCTCCACCTGAGGGAAAATTATGTAGCTCTGTATATGTTTCAGCAGGGTAGATAACACTCTGGAAAACACGTTGGAAAACATAGGCTGGGACATCCCTGATGCTATGGCCACTGTTGTTTGAAATTACCCACTTGCAAGGAAATGGAATACTGACAGCACCTGCACTTGAGGGGGGATTCCTGTGGGATGGCGGATAGCTGACATCAGGTCTGGCTCCAACTGGGCACACAGTTCATGGATTGTGGCATGGTCAAGCCTGTAGGTGATGATCACATGTCTTTCCTCCATTGTCGAAAGGTCCACCAGCGGTCTGTACACCGGAGGATGCCGCCATCTCCTCACATGTCCCAGCGGACGGTGCCTATGAAGGACAACAGTGAGCACAGAGTCAAACAACTCAGAGGTATGTAAACACAGCTCACACCGAACACATATCATAATCTGATATTTGGCCTGTATGTGTTTTGAGGCTAGGCCTAGGTATGTGTGACGCAGTTAAAAATTAAGCCATGTGGGCCCCTGAAATGGCTGCTGCCTGACCTGTAAAGTGGGACAATGGTATGTGAGGTAACTGCGCTGGCGTTGTACACCGTCGCGGTAGGCGGTCGAAGACCGCAGCGCAATCCTGCATTGGTTAACATTGGACCCTATGGGTCCCAGGAGCCAATGATGATGTACGCCGGGGGTGACGGTACGCACCGCCATGGACGTGACCGCCATTTTCTATCTGTTCAATCACTCAATACCTGATCTTCGACAGGAGAGGACCTACACTGCAAGTGCTGCTGGGACATCAGTCTGGAAGAGACAATGGCTCGTGCGACTGGGGAAAGGGCCCCTGCCTTCACATCGGAGGAGTTGGAGAAACTCGTGGATGGGGTCCTCCCCCAGTACACGCTACTCTACGGTCCTCCAGACAAACAGGTAAATACACTGGGAGCATGCTGTATGGGCTATGCCTGTGTGGAGTGGGGTGGATGAAAGATGAGGGGGGAGATTGAGGCGTGCATGAAATGACGGTGAGTGCATGTGCATCATGGCAAGGGTAGGTATGGTGGCCAATGACTGTGACGGTGCAGTTGGTAATAACTTTTCTTTTCCCCCTGTACAATTCATGTGGGTCAGTGCCCACCAGAAAAATGATATTTGGCGTGCCATCGCCAAGGACGTCCGGACCCTGGGGTTCTACCACAGACGGAGCACCCACTGCCAGAAAAGATGGGAGGACATTCACCGCTGGAGCAAGAAGACGGCGGAGGCCCAGCTGGGGATGGCCTCCCAATGTGGGAGGGTTGCCCGTCGCACCATGACCCCCCTGATGTTCAGGATCCTGGGGGTGGCGTACCCAGAGTTGGATGGGCGCTTGGGGGCATCACAGCAGTCACAAGGGGGTGAGTACACTCTCATTCTGCTGATTTTGCGTGCAGTGGAGGTATCTGGGTGGGGGAGGTGAGCTGTGGGTTTCCCTAGGCCAGGGCGAGTTTAGGAGGCAAGGTCCCCTTGTGTTGGCAGACCCTGTGGCACCCCACCCCACCTGTGTACAGTGCCAAATACACCTATTCAGGCTCCTGTCAAATCGATGTGCGCAGGTGTCGTCCATAGCCTTGTAGGCCATGTCCCAGGGATTGAACAGTGGAGGCCAAGTGCGCGGCGTAGTACAGGGGGCTTCTGTGTCTGTCGTGTCCGCCAACAGTAGCGGTAATGCATGCACTCAACATGTCTCTCTTCTGTCCCCCCCCCCTTTTTGTGTTCTCCCTGTTCTTGTGTGCATTAGCATCATCAGGTGGAGGAGCAGTGGCAACGGAGCAGTAGGTAGCTGCATCCCACATGGCCCTGGAGGGTGAGACAACGGAGTCGGAGTACACCAGTGGGACGGAGGGCGAGGGGAGCTCCACAGCGGGGACAGGAGCTGACACCAGTGACACGGACTCGTCCTCTGATGGGAGCTCCCTTGTGGTGGCGGCAACATCTGTGCCCCCCGCATCTACAGGTACAGCTGCCAGCCCCGGACCAGCACCGCCCTTCCAGCGGCCCCTCAGCCTTTGCCCCTTGGCCGCTCACCGAGGAGGGTGGGCATCACCTTCGCCCCAGGCACCTTAGCCTCTGCCCCAGTCCCCACTGCTGCCCTCAGTGAGGAGGCAAGGTTGACCTCCTCAGGTCCCTCACTGTTGGACAGTCTACCATTTTGAATGCCATCCAGGGTGTAGAAAGGCAGTTGCAACAAACAAATCCATTCCTGGAAGGCATTCATTCTGGTCAGGGGGCCCTTCAGCGAGCTTTTCAGACTCTGGCCTCAGCACTGATGGCAGCAATTGTCCCTGTCTGTAGCCTCCCCCTCCAACTTCCTCCATCCAGACCCAATCCCCTTTACCTCAGCCTATCCCAAGCACACCTTCAGACCAGCATGCACACACCTCAACACACAAGGGAAGCTCTGGCAAACATAAGCACCACACATCCCACAGGCACTTACGCAAGCTTTACACACATGCAGACACACCAACATCCACTGCCTCCACTGTGTCCCCCTCCTCCTCGTCTCCCTCCTCCCTCCCAGTCTCGTCTACACTCACACCTGCATGCACTACATCAAAAGCCGCACCACCACACCCCGCTCACGTGCAGTCACCAGCCCCACTACCATTCACACGTCCCCTGTGTCCTCTCCCAGTGTGTCTGTGACGCCACCTCCCAAGATACACAAACGCAGGCACACACCCACCCAACAGCCATCCACCTCACGACAGCCTCCAGCGCATGCACCTTCACCCAAAGTCACCAAACCAACACCTCCTACAACCACAACCTGTTCCTCCACTCACAAACCCCCTCCAGCTACCCGTTCCAGTGTTTCCTAAAAACTTTTCCTGTCCACCCTTGACCTCTTTCCCACACCTCCCCCACTGCCTCCTAGGGCCCGACTCTCCAGGTCCCAAACTAGCACCTCAGCCACAACATCTCCGGGACCAGTGGTGCCTGTAGTCACCAGAATCTGGAGTGCACCGGCCACCAGGGCAGCCAGTGTGGCACTGAGCCACAGCACGGACAGTCCCCCACCTGTGAAGCATCTAAAGTTGGCCAGTGCCCGGCGGTAGAGGGGGAAGACTCCAGCCACCAAAGCCGCTCCCAGGTACAGATGGGAGTGTGGAGTCAGCTGCAACACCTTCCAAGGTGGGGAAGGGCCACAAGAAAGTCAGCAGGTCTGGGAAGAGCAGCACAGCGGAGAAGACCGGCATCATCCCGCTGCCCAGGAGCCCACCGCCATCATCCCCGCTGCCCAGGAGCCCCCCGCCATCATCCCCGCTGCCCAGGAGCCCACCGGCATCATCCCAGCTGCCCCGGTGCCCACCGCCATCATCCCCACTGCCCAGGTGCCCACCGCCATCATCCCCGCTGCACAGGAGCCCACCGCCAGCACCTGCCCTGCTGCCCAAGAGGCCACCGCCAGAATCTGCCCTGCTGCCCAAGAGGCCACCGCCAGCACCTGCCCTGATGCCCAAGAGGCCACCGCCAGCACCAGCCCTGCTGGGCCAGAGAGGACCGCCTACACCAGCCCCGCTGGGCCAGAGAGGACCGCCAGCACCAGCCCTTCTGGGCCAGAGAGGACAGCTGGCACCAGCCCCGCTGGGCCATGATGGACCGCCAGCAACTGAGTCACTGCAAAGGACACCGCCGCCATAAGCACCGCTGAACAGGACACCGCGGCCACAAGCACCGCTGAACAGGGCACTGCCACCACAAGCACCGCTGAACAGGGCACTGCTGCCACAAGCACCGCTGAACAGGGCACCGTTGACACAAGCACCGCTTGGCCCATGAGCGCCAAGGGCACTGACACTACTGAGGCCGCCACAAGCAGGATGAAGCACTCTGGACACCATGCCCCCTCCAGAACCAGTGGAGAAAGGCATCCACTACCTCAGTCCTTAGCAGGATGAAGCAGTCTGGGCACAAACCCCTCTCCAGAACCAGTGGAGAAAGGCATCCACTACCTCAGTCCTTAGCTGGATGAAGTACTCTGGGCACAAAGCCCCCTCCAGATCAGTGGAGAAAGACATCCACTACCTCTGTCCTTAGCAGGATGAAGCACTCTGGGCACCATGCCCCCTCCAGAACCAGTGGAGAAAGGCATCCACTACCTCAGTCCTTAGCAGGATGAAGCACTCTGGGCACAAAGCCCCCTCCAGAACCAGTGGAGAAAGATATCCACTACCTCAGTCCTTAGCAGGATGAAGCACTCTGGGCACAAAGCCCCCTCCAGTACCAGTGGATACTGTTAACCATTTGAGAGACTGTGGCTTTCCACTCCCCAGGATAAAGCAGTGGGCAACCCACCCACTGAAAAGACTTGTGAGACTGTGGCTTTGCAATCCCCAGGATAAAGCAGTGGGCAACCCAGCCACTGAAAAGACTTGTGAGACTGTGGCTTTGCACTCTCCAGGATAAGGCAGTGGGCAACCCACCCACTGAAAAGACTTGTGAGACTGTGGCTTTGCACTCCCCAGGATAAGGCAGTGGGCAACCCACCCACTGAAAAGACTTGTGAGACTGTGGCTTTGCACTCCCCAGGATAAAGCAGTGGGCAAATCCAGCCACTGTAGAGACTTGAGAGACTGTGGCTTTGCACTGCCCAGGATGGAACAATGGGCATGTGGCCCTCTCGTGGGTTTGGCGTCGTGCACTCAACCGGCTGAGGTGCCCCCTCTTTCCCTCCCCCTGAGGTGTCTGTCTTCTTGCTCTATGAAGCCCCTGCAGTGTTCTCTCCGTCATGGTCAGGGATCTTGTGTGTGCCTCACCCATACTGTGTGGGCCCAGTGTTCCACGGACTTCATTGGAGCACTACCTGGACTACTATTCTTGGTGTATATTTTGTTTATAGTGTATATACATATATTTCTGCGTACTTGATTTTAATATATTACAATGGTTACACTCATTTCCTTTTGTCTTTGTATTCCTCCGGGGGGATTGGTGGGTATAACTATAATGTATCATGCTGTGTTAGTGTGTGTGTGTTGTCGTGGGTGGGGGTGGGGGTGTTGCGTGTGTGTTTCCCTGTTTTTTCCCTCCTCCCTCCCCTGTGTCATAGGTGCAGTACTCACCGTTCTCTTCGCCGCCGGCGTTCGTGCTCCTAGTAGAGGAGCAAGAAGATAAGGGCTGGCAGGATCTGCAGCTCTGGTTCCATGGCGTCCGGATTCCTCGTGGGGTGTGTAGAGGTCCTGTTTCCGCCGTGTTTTGGTCTGCGGTGAATCCGCCCCGGAAAAGGTGGCAGATTGGTAGGTTGTGATACTGTGGGCGGTACTTTGTCCTCCACCTGTCTGTTGGCGGTGACCGCCGCGCTGTTTGTTTGTACCACGGTGGCGGTCTGAGTTTTAAAGTGGATGTCTTTGTTGGCGGTTTCCGCCACAGTCGTAATTCAAAACTTTTTACCACCGGCCTGTTGGCGGTCTTACCACTGCTTTAACACCGTCCGCCAGGATTGTAATGACCACCTATATGCTATTACACATTATACCACTCTACTGTAGGCTATTACATTCTATGCCACTCCAGTGTTTTTTCCTCTACTCTATATATCTCCACTCTATAAACCTCTACTATACTCCCCCGTACACTCTACTGTTGTAATACACACTCAACACTATGCTCGTACACTCTATTGTGTAACACTCTACTTCACTCCTCAATAGTTTCCAACACATTACGACACAGTACGCCACTCTACTGTGTGATACGCCACTCCAATTCATAACAGTTTTCTCAACTCTGCTCTACGCCACTACAATGTATGCCACCTCAGTCTACTCTATTGCACTGTATCCTATTCTACTCCACAACACTCCACCGTACTCCACTCCACTCTACACTATTCCCCTCTATGCTACTTCACTCTTCTACACTCTATTGTACAGTATTTCACTGTACACTATTCCACTGAATGCTTTACATTTATTCACTCTATGCCACTGCAGTATATCCTACTCCACTCTATACCCCTCCATTGTATGACACTCTGCCACTCTATATAACTCCACTCTAAAAGGGTCTACCACACTTCATTGTGCTCTACAGCACTCTATTCCACTGTCCAACTCATACTACACTCTTTGCACATACACTCTAAAGTATAACACTCTACTGCACTATACAAAACTTTTCTATACAAACAACACTCCACTTTACTGTATGAGACTGAACTCCAGTTGATAACAGTTTATGACCTACACTATGCCATTTCATTCCACTCCATGCCACTCTACTCTACGACACACCAATACACTCTATTGTACTTTCCTCCTCACTACATCATAACACTCCACTTTACTCTATTCCACTGTACAAGACTTTACCTCACTCTACGCTACTATACAACAATCCACTCTATGCAGCTCCACTGTTTCACACACTACTTTACTCTATGCAACTCTACTCTACAACACTCTACTAGACTGTAAGACACTCTGACACCTTACCATTGTCTATAACACTTCACTCCACTCTACAACACAGTAGTATACTGTATGACAATGTACAACACTCAAATCCGCTCTACAATAGTGTAGTCCACAATAGGCTGGGCAGAGTTTGCGATGCCATGGTATGCACAGCTCCCTGAAGTGGTTAAAAAAAACTGGTGCACTACGCAGTTACCCTGGTGGGAGGGCTTCCCATTGTGTCAGGTTGCATGATATTTTACATCAAATGCAACATGAAGTATGTCCTTGCATTCAAAATCACCCACAAACGGCTCACATCGGGGCAGCCATTTTACTTTCTAACTCTGTTCCTGGTGCTCAGCCTGTTTTTTTTGTTTTTTTTTTTAGTACCTTTCTAATCTTTTCAATCCTCCACCCTCCTAATTAATCTTCCCCTCATTTATTTATTGTATTAGTGTGTCCTTTTTGTGACTTTTTGTATTTTTATTTTTAATTATTTTTCTCTTTACTTCCTTCATTCTCATGGTTCTTTTCTTCACCCCACCCAGCACCATTGCAGAGCAGGAAAGCGAACAGGGGAGTGGAGGTGCCAGGCCCCTCAAACAGCCAGCAGCAGCAGCTGCCTACCTTGTGGGAAGCAGCACTGCCAAGGTTGCAGCCCTGGCCCATCTTTTGAGTGGTGGAGGTGGCAGCATTGTTTTTGTTATGTGCTGTGCCACCTCCCCTCCATGCTGGCAGCAGGTGGCAGGCCTGGCAGTGGGTACGTCTCTCTGGGACGACCAGCTGCATTGAGGTACGGTGTGCAGGTGTGTGCAGCACACCAGCTGGGTCAAGCTCAGCACCCAACAGCTGATGCACCACTAGGCAGATATCCTTGACCGGGAGCAGGACATGCTCAACCTACTAAGCATTGAGGGCCATATTTATACTTTTCGACGCACAACTGCGCCAACGCAGTTGTGCGTCAAAAAATCTAACGCCGGCTAACGCCATTCTGAAGCGCCATGCGGGCGCCGTATTTATTCAATGACGTTAGCCGGCGTTAGCCGGCGGCGCTGCCTGGTGTGCGTAAAAAAAAATGACGTACACCAGGCAGCTCCGGCGTAGGGGAATATGGAGCTTGGCCGCCAAAAAATGGGGCAAGTCAGGCTGAGGCAAAAATATCGCCTCAACGCGATTTGCGCCATCCCCAATTGAAATGACTCCTGTCTTAGCAAAGACAGGAGTCATGCCCCCTTGCCCAATGGCCATGCCCAGGGGACTTCTGTCCCCTGGGCATGGTCATTGGGCATAGTGGCATGTAGGGGGGCACAAATCAGGCCCCCCTATGCCACAAAAAAAATAAAAAAATTACTTACCTGAACTTACCTTATGTTCCCTGGGATGGGTCCCTCCATCCTTAGGCGTCCTCCTGGGGTGGGCAAGGGTGACAGGGGGGGGTCCCTGGGGGCATGGGAGGGCACCTCTGGGCTCCTTCCGAGCCCACAGGTCCCTTAACGCCTGCCCTGACCAGGCGCTAAAAAACCACGCAAAAGCAGCTGGACGTCATTTTTTTAGACCCGCCCACTCCCGGGCGTCATTTTTGCCCGGGAGTGTAAATACGGCGCACATGCCTCGGAGTCAATTTTTTAGACGGGAACGCCTACCTTGCATATCATTAATGCAAAGTAGGTGTCCACGCTAAAAAATTACGCAAACTCCATGGACTTTGGCGCTAGACGCGTCTAACGCCAAAGTATAAATATGGAGTTAGTTTTGCGTCGGAATTGCGTAAAAAAAAACGACGCAATACCGGCGCAAACAGAGTATAAATATGCCCCTGAGTTTCCTGGGGCTTAGTGGGTATTAACTATATTATGGGGGTCATTCTGACCTTGGCGGTAAAAGGCGCCTACCGCCGGTCAGAAATCCTCCATAATCCCGCCGCGGTCGCGGAAACCCGCCACGGTCATTCTGACCCGCAGAAGGCAAACCTCCGAAAATCCGACAGCCACAACAGACCGCCAGACCAGCGGTCGGCGGAAAAGTGGAGGTGACAAAACCTCCACCGTCACGCCAACAGAAATACGCCCATGCCATTACGACCCACGAATCCACGCGGCGGTCATTCAAACGCGGTATTCCATTGGCGGGACACACCGCCGCGGTCAGAATACACACAAACGAACAAAACTCAGCCACATTGGACGATTTGAATCCCACACACCTGATACACATACACACACTACTCCCACACACACAATACAATATAAAACACACACCCACATCACCCACAAACCCCTACGCCAAAAAATTCTGAAAGAAGGCCAGAGCGAGACACCACCATCCACAAACTAGCAGCCACAGCCACTCCACACCATCACCCACACACTATCCACACACAAAACAACACACACCACCACACTCAACACACTTAACTACACATACTCCACCCCACACATCATACACACCACCCCATGGCACCCCAAAGACACCCCCGCTTCTCCGACGAAGAACTCAGGGTCATGGTGGAGGAAATCGTTCGGGTAGAGCCCCAGCTGTTAGGCACACAGATACAATACACCAGCATTGCCCGGAGGACGGAGCTATGGCAGCGGATTGTCGACAGGGTCAACGCTGTGGGACAGCACCCCAGAAATCGGGAAGACATCAGGAAGCGATGGAACGACCTACGGGGGAAGGTGCGTTCCATGGTATCCAGGCACAACATCGCCGTGCAGAAGACTGGCGGAGGACCCCCACCTCAACCCCCACAATTTACATCATGGGAGGAGGAAGTCTTGAACATCCTGCATCCTGACGGCATCGCAGGAGTCGGCGGAGGAATGGATACTGGTAAGTTGAAGCTTCACTACTGCTTCCCCCCCCACCTGCATGCCAAATCATACCCCAACCCTCACCCCCATCCTCGAACCCCACCCTCACCCCCACCCCCATCCTCACCCCCACCCTCACCCCCACCACCATCCTCACCCCCACCACCATCCTCACCCCCACCCTCACCCCCACCACCATCCTCACCCCCACCACCATCCTCACCCCCACCCCCAGCACACCTATTCCCTGCCAATGTCTCACCATCACAACCCACACATCCCAAAACCTAGGCCTGCATGCGTCCACTAAGCATGGACACCCATCACCAAAGCATGCCCAATGCATATACACATCCCCCCCACAAGCCACCCTCACCAAAGCCCCCACACACGAATGCCAGCACTTGGGGACACGGGAACCCACAGATACACCCATATGCCACACATTGAAACTATAACCATACCTCTATACCCCTGCAGGACCCGACCGTCAACACACCGCCGCGGAGGGCCCAGAACTCTCCACACCCCCCACCCAAGAGGCCGTCAGCGATGACAGCAGCTCTGTCGACCTGGACACCGATGACCAGCCCGGACCATCGGGGACCTCTGGACAGTCGGTTCCCCTCACACTGGCCCAGGCCACTACAGACCCCAACCCCTCTGGGAACACCAGCACAGCTCCCACCCAGCGGGCCCATGCCTCTGTCTCCAGGGCGCGTCAATCTGCGGTGTGTCTACCACTACAGGGCACCCAGGATAACCCACCACCCCAACAACAACAGGGACCTGGGGGCAGTGGTAGTGGGCACACCGGCCAGGGGGCAGAGGCCCAGGGAAACAGGGCAACTCAGAGGGCAGCTGTGCGACAGGGGGGGGACGGGCCCAGGGAACCCACTCTCCACGAGGCCCTCACCACCATGATGGGAGCATACAACCGCTCCCAGGAGACGATGGCGACGGTACTGGCCCGGTTCCAGGAGATCCAGGTACTGCAGGAGGAACACTATCGGGGGTACAGGGAGGACATCAGAGCCCTCACCTCCACCCTGGTTACCATGGTAGGGCTGCTGCAGGACCTCGTCAACACCAGGACGGACACTCAACAACACCCAAGGGCCCCTGCCACTAGCCTGGACCAAGAACAGCCAACCACCTCCGCCGGCGCTAGTGGACAGGAGGCCCCCGCACAGCAGCAGCCCACCAGACCCCCACCTCCTGCAGGAGAAGAACCACCCCGCAAGAGGGCCCTGAGATCTTGCAAGAAGACAGAGTAGGATGTCAAGACCCCCGCCAGCAATGGATACCACCTGATGTCATCCCACTGTCCCACATTGTCACCCTGTCCATCCTTGAACTGCCCATGCTCCATCTCTCCACAGGCCTCTGGACAATGCACCTGTGTGACTGTTACTCTGGACTCTGCCATGGACATTCCTTCACCATAGCCCCCACCCACTTGAAACCCCCCATCCCATTTTGAGCACTTAAATAAACACCTATTTTGCACAAAACTATCTGGAGTCTGGCTGTGATTTCAATATATTGTAATTGACATGACAGTGCAAATATGTCCTTGTACATGGTGAAGTCAACAAACAGCTGCCACAAAGCTGTAGTCCATGGGGAAACGAAGCACAGGACTCGTAGTGGGGACCCCAGATCTGAAATAGGGAGGGAAAAGCCACAACTCAGTCATCATACACTGGGGCAAATAGACAGGCAGCAGAGATGCAGGAGAGTAGTTCACATTTACTAAATTATCTTTGAATTGTTACCTGTGTCCTATTGGAAGTACTGTTCAATGATTCTGTCCCTGTTGTCTGTTTCAGCCCCGTCGTCTTCCTCCTCGTCACTCTCCTCAGGTTCCACCGCTGCCACAACACCACCGTCTCGACCATCCTCCTGCAGGAAAGGCACCTGGCGGCGCAAAGCCAGGTTGTGAAGCATGCAGCAGGCCACGATGATGTGACACACCTTCTTAGGTGAGTACATTAGGGATCCACCTGTCATATGCAGGCACCGAAACCTGGCCTTTAGGAGGCCAACGGTGCGTTCGATCACCCTCCTAGTACGCCCATGGGCCTCATTGTACCGTTCCTCTGCCCTGGTCCGGGGATTCCTTACTGGGGTCAGTAGCCACGACAGGTTGGGGTACCCAGAGTCCCCCACTAGCCATACACGGTGTCTCTCTAGCTGTTCCATCACGTAAGGGATGCTGCTATTCCTCAGGATGTAGGCGTCATGCACTGACCCAGGGAATTTGGCATTTACATGCCAGATGTACTGGTCAGCCAAACACACCACCTGGATGTTCATTGAATGGTAACTTTTTCTGTTCCTGTACACCTGCTCCCTGTCTCTTGGGGGAACCAAAGCCACATGGGTCCCATCAATGGCACCAATGACGTTGGGAATATGTCCAAGGGCATAGAAATCACCCTTCACTGTAGCCAATTCGCCCACCTCAGGGAAAATGATGTAGCTCCTCACGTATTTCATCAGGGCAGACAACACTCTGGATAACACCTTCGAAAACATGGGCTGAGACATCCCAGAAGCAATTCCCACTGTTGTCTGAAATGAACCAATTGCCAAGAAATGGAGTACTGACATGACCTGCACCAGAGGGGGAATCCCTGTGGGTTGGCGGATGGGGGACATCAGGTCGGGCTCCAGCTGGGCACACAGTTCATGTATAGTGGCACGGTTAAGACGGTAGGTCAGGATAATGTGGCGTTCTTCCATTGTCGACAGGTCCACCAGCGGTCGGTACACGGGAGTATTCATCCGTCTCCTCGCCAAACCCAGCGGACGGTGCCTAGGAAGGACAACATGGAGCACACAGTCAAGCAACCCACAGGTACGTACTCACAGCTAGCACAGTAAACGATTCTCTATGCAGTGAATGGCGTGTCTGAGTGGCTATGCAAGGCCTAGGCCTGTGTGACGCAGTTGAAATTGAGCCATGTGGGCCCTGGAAATGGCGGCTGCCTGACCTGTGAAGTGTGACAATGGGATGTGAGGTCAATGCGCTGGCGCGAAGCCGCATTGGTTAACATTGAAGCCTATGGGTTTCAGGAGCCAATGGCGAAGGGCGCCGGCGGTGGCGGGACGCACCGCCGCGGTACGCACCGCCGCGGACGTGACCGCCATTTTCTATCTACTTATCCACTTGCGACTTGAACTTTCACAGGAGAGGACCTATACTGCAAGTGTTGCTGTGACCTCGGTCAGGAAGGGACAATGGCTGCTGCGACTGGGGAAAGGGCCCCTGCCTTCACTGGAGAGGAGTTGGAGAAACTTGTGGATGGGGTCCTCCCCCAGTATGCGCTACTCTACGGTCCTCCAGACCAACAAGTGAGTTTAATTCAATATGGATTTGGGGCCACTGGCTGGCTTGGGGGCCTGGCGGGGATGGGGGGCATGTTGGGCCTGGCGGGGGGCATGGCGGGGGCATGGCGGGGATGGGGGGCATGTTGGGCCTGGCGGGGGGCCTGGCGGGGATGGGGGGCATGTTGGGCCTGGCGGGGGGCATGGTGGGGGGCATGGCGGGGGGCCTGGCGGGGATGGGGGGCGTTGGGCCTGGCGGGGGGCCTGGCGGGGATGGGGGGCATGTTGGGCCTGGCGGGGGGCATGGCGGGGGGCATGGCGGGGTGCCTGGCGGGGATGGGGGGCATGTTGGGCCTGGCGGGGGGCATGGCGGGGGGCATGGCGGGGGGCCTGGCGGGGATGGGGGGCGTTGGGCCACTGGCAAGGAAAATGCAGACAAACTTGAACGTGGTATTTCTCCCTCCCTGTACGTGTCACATAGGTCCGCGCCCATGAGAAGATCGGGATTTGGCGTGCCATCGCCAAGGAAGTCCGGACCCTGGGGGTCCACCATCGACGGGGCACCCACTGCCGCAAGAGGTGGGAGGACATCCGCCGCGGGACCAAGAAGACCGCCGAGTCTCTGCTGGGGATGGCCTCCCAACGTAGGCGGGGTGCCTGCCGTCAACTGACCCCCCTGATGTTCCGGATCCTGGTGGTGGCCTACCCTGATTTGGATGGGCGCGTGAGGGCAGCACAGCAGACACAAGGGGGTGAGTACAAGCATTATCTACTCTGTTGTCGCGCAGTGGAGGTGTCTGGGTGGGGGAGGAGGGCTGTGGGTCCCTCTAGGCCAGGGCGATATCTGTAGGCTGGGCACCCCCGTAAGCCCCTGTGTCCCCAGCCACCACCCTCAGTAGTTTGTCAGTACAGCCATCCCTGGGCCGTGTCATCCATGGGTGCAGTTGTCAACTCTAGGCGTGTAGGGCATGTTCCACGGAATGCGTAGCGGACCCCAAGTGCGCAACTTAGTGCAGGGGGCATCTGTGTCTGTCATGTCCGCTAACTGTACCGGAGATCCATGTACTCAATATCCCTTTATTTCTCTCTCCCCCCCCCTTTTTGTTTGTCTTTCTGTGCTTGTGTGCATCAGCATCATCAGGCGGAGGAGAAGTGGCATCGGGGCAGGAGGGAGCTGCATCTCACATGGCCCAGGAGGGCCATGCCACAGAGTCAGACTGGACCAGTGAGACGGAGGGCGAGGGGAGCTCCACGACGGGGACGACTGGACCCTGCAGCGACACGGACACGTCCTCGGAAGGGAGCTCCCTTGCGGGGGTGGCACCATCCGTGCCCCCCGCCATTACAGGTACAGCCGCCACCCAGCGCACCATCTCCGCCCTCCCAGCAGCCCCTCAGCGTTCGCCCCGTGCCCGCTCTGCCAGGAAGCCGGGCATTTCCTTCGCCCCAGGCACCTCAGGCCCTGCCCCTGTTACCCCCGCTGCCCTCAGTGAGGAGGTCATTGACCTCCTCCGAACGCTCATTGTTGGGCAGACTACCCTTTTGAATGCCATCCAGGGGGTGGAGAGGGAGGTTCATCGCAGCAATGCGTACCTGGAGGGCATTCATTCGGGTCAGGCTGCCCATCAGCGATCGTTCCAGGCTCTGGCCTCAGCACTGACGGCAGCCATTGTCCCTGTCTCCTGCCTCCCTCTACTAACTCCCTCCTCCCAGTCTCCTGTTCCTCTGCCTGTCCCACCCACACCATCAGACCAGCCTGCACACACCTCAACACCCAAGAGAAGCTCATCCAAACATAAGCACCACAGATCACACAGACATTCACACACGCAACATTCCGATGCAGACATGCCAACAGTCACTACCACCTCTGTGACCCCCACCTCCTCGTCTCCCTCCTCCCTCCCTGTGACGTCTACACTCACACCTCCATTCACCTCACCATCAGCCAGTGTTTCCATCACCAGCACACCCTCCACTCCAGTCAGCACACGTGCAGTCACCACCCCCACTGCCATTTACACGTCCCCTGTGTCCTCTCCCACTGTGTCTGTCACCCCTCTTCCACACCACACAAACGCAGCCACCCACCCACCCAACAGCCATCCACCTCACGACAGCCTATCCCTCCTGCACCTGCACCCAAAGACAGCAAACGTGACTCACCTACAACCACATCCTCTCCCTCCACTCCCATTCCCACTGTACCTACCACTCTCCATTGTCCCAAGAAACTCTTCCTCGCCACTGCTAACTTCTTTCCTGACCCTGAGCCCCCCCTCCTTCTCGTCGGGGTAAGAAGAGCACCTCAGCCACCACCAGCCCTGCAGCCCCCTTGACAAGGGTGCAGGGGTATTGGAGCCCACCAGCCCGCATGTCTGGATCTTCGCCCAGCAGCAAGGGGACAGCCAGCCCACCCCCTGGGAAGAGGAGCAGAAGGCGGAAGGGGCGCCGCAGGAGCCCGGCTTCTACATCCCCCCCGGACACCACCCAGAGACAGTCACCAGCCACAGCTCCAAAGGGAGGAAAGGGCCACAGACTCCCGACTAAGGAGGGCAAGGGCAGCAAGTCGGAGAGGTCAGGCAGCAGGCCTGCTGCCCAGGAGGAGCCCACCACCCCCATAGCCGCTGCCCAGGGAGGACCCAGCCCAGCTGGCCAGGATGGCCCCACCACCCACAGCCCAGGTGGGCATTGAAGGAGCACCATCCCCGCTGCCCAGGAGGGCACCACCAGGCAATGAGCAGTTGGCCATAGACCGGCCGCCGTCTCAAGAACCGCTGAACTGGGCCCCGCCGTCTCAAGCACCGCTCCGCTGGGCCCCGCCGTCTCAAGAACCGCTGAACTGGGCCCCGCCGTCTCAAGAACCGCTGAACTGGGCCCCGCCGTCTCAAGCACCGCTCCCCTGGGCCCCGCCGTCTCAAGAACCGCTGAACTGGGCCCCGCCGTCTCAAGCACCGCTGAACTGGGCCCCGCCGTCTCAAGCACCGCTCCCCTGGGCCCCGCCGTCTCAAGAACCGCTGAACTGGGCCCCGCCGTCTCAAGAACCGCTGAACTGGGCCCCGCCGTCTCAAGAACCGCTGAACTGGGCCCCGCCGTCTCAAGAACCGCTGAACTGGGCCCCGCCGTCTCAAGAACCGCTGAACTGGGCCCCGCCGTCTCAAGAACCGCTGAACTGGGCCCCGCCGTCTCAAGAACCGCTGAACTGTGCCCCGCCGTCTCAAGAACCGCTGAACTGGGCCCGCCGTCTCAAGCACCGCTCCCCTGGGCCCCGCCGTCTCAAGAACCGCTGAACTGGGCCCCGCCGTCTCAAGAACCGCTGAACTGGGCCCCGCCGTCTCAAGAACCGCTGAACTGGGCCCCGCCGTCTCAAGAACCGCTGAACTGGGCCCCGCCGTCTCAAGAACCGCTGAACTGTGCCCCGCCGTCTCAAGAACCGCTGAACTGGGCCCCGCCGTCTCAAGCACCGCTCCCCTGGGCCCCGCCGTCTCAAGAACCGCTGAACTGGGCCCCGCCGTCTCAAGAACCGCTGAACTGGGCCCCACCGTCTCAAGAACCGCTGAACTGGGCCCCGCCGTCTCAAGAACCGCTGAACTGTGCCCCGCCGTCTCAAGAACCGCTGAACTGGGCCCCGCCGTCTCAAGAACCGCTGAACTGGGCCCCGCCGTCTCAATAACCGCTGAACTGGGCCCCGCCGTCTCAAGCACCGCTCCCCTGGGCCCCGCCGTCTCAAGAACCGCTGAACTGGGCCCCGCCGTCTCAAGCACCGCTCCGCTGGGCCCCGCCGTCTCAAGAACCGCTGAACTGGGCCCCGCCGTCTCAAGCACCGCTCCGCTGGGCCCCGCCGTCTCAAGAACCGCTGAACTGGGCCCCGCCGTCTCAAGAACCGCTGAACTGGGCCCCGCCGTCTCAAGAACCGCTGAACTGGGCCCCGCCGTCTCAAGAACCGCTGAACTGGGCCCCGCCGTCTCAAGAACCGCTGAACTGGGCCCCGCCGTCTCAAGAACCGCTGAACTGGGCCCCGCCGTCTCAAGAACCGCTGAACTGTGCCCCGCCGTCTCAAGAACCGCTGAACTGGGCCCCGCCGTCTCAAGCACCGCTCCCCTGGGCCCCGCCGTCTCAAGAACCGCTGAACTGGGCCCCGCCGTCTCAAGAACCGCTGAACTGGGCCCCGCCGTCTCAAGAACCGCTGAACTGTGCCCCGCCGTCTCAAGAACCGCTGAACTGGGCCCCGCCGTCTCAAGCACCGCTCCCCTGGGCCCCGCCGTCTCAAGAACCGCTGAACTGGGCCCCGCCGTCTCAAGAACCGCTGAACTGGGCGCCGCCGTCTCAAGAACCGCTGAACTGGGCCCCGCCGTCTCAAGAACCGCTGAACTGGGCCCCGCCGTCTTAAGAACCGCTGAACTGGGCCCCGCCGTCTCAAGAACCGCTGAACTGGGCCCCGCCGTCTCAAGCACCGCTCCCCTGGGCCCCGCCGTCTCAAGAACCGCTGAACTGCGCCCCGCCGTCTCAAGCACCGCTCCGCTGGGCCCCGCCGTCTCAAGAACCGCTGAACTGGGCCCCGCCGTCTCAAGCACCGCTCCGCTGGGCCCCGCCGTCTCAAGAACCGCTGAACTGGGCCCCGCCGTCTCAAGCACCGCTCCGCTGGGCCCCGCCGTCTAGCGAACCGCTCCGCTGGGCCCCGCCGTCTCAAGCACCGCTCCGCTGGGCCCCGCCGTCTCAAGAACCGCTGAACTGGGCCCTTCAAGGCAAGACCCGCTGAACTGGGCCCTTCCAGGCAAGAACCGCTGGCCCTTTGGCAGACGTGGCAGGGCAGGATCTATATCGGGCAGGGCTGCAGGATGTCCTCTGGCCAACATGCCTCCTCCAGTGGCAGTGGGGTCTGTTATGGACTGTTTGGACTGTGGCTTTGCACTCCCCAGGATGGCCCAGTGGGCAGGCCACCCACTGTATGGACTGTATGGACTGTGGCTTTGCACTCCCCAGGATGGCCCAGTGGGCAGGCCACCCACTGTATGGACTGTATGGACTGTGGCTTTGCACTCCCCAGGATGGCCCAGTGGGCAGGCCACCCACTGTATGGACTGTATGGACTGTGGCTTTGCACTCCCCAGGATGGCCCAGTGGTCATGGAGTCCCCTCGTGGATCTGGCGTCGTGTACTCAAGTGGCTGAGGTGCCCCCCCTTCCCTTCCCCCTGAGGTGCCTGTCCTATTTTCTTTCTGATGCCCCTGCAGTGTTCTCTCCGTGGAGTTCTTGTCGTGGGACTGGGCCTTGCCCCTTTGCACAGGACCCCTGTGGTCCACGGACAGTGGTTGGACTACATTTAGTAGCTGTATATATTTTGTACATAGTTTATTTATTTATTGGGATTACTGGTGTCCATATTTCAATATATCTGCCCGTTTATGATCTCTTCTTTTGGTCTTTGCATTATTTCGGGGGGGGGGTTTGTGGGTTGTGACAGTGATCTGTGGGAATGCATTGATGTGTGTGTTGTAGTGGGTGTGGGTGGGTGGGTGTGTGCCGGTAATCTTTTCCCTCCCCTGTGTCGTAGGTGCAGTACTCACCGATGTCTTCCTCGCCGCCGGGCGTGCTCCTGGTATATGAGCAGGTATAGGAGTGCGGGGATGACCTGCAGCTCAGGTTCCATACTGCCGGAATCTCGCGTGGAGTGCGTAGAGGTGAGCGTTTTGCCGTTCGTAGTCTGTTTCTGCCGTGTTTTTATCGGCGGTGCTCCCGCCCCGGAAAAGATGGCGGATTGGTGGGTCGTGATAGGGTGGGCGGTACATTGTCTGCCGCCTGGCTGTTGGCGGGGACCGCCGCGCTGTTTGTTTGTTCCGCCGTGGCGGGCGGAGTGTTAATGCGGCGGGCTGTGTTGGCGGTTCCCGCCAGGGTCAGAATTGCATATTTTGGACCGCCGGCCTGTTGGCGGCTTGGCCGCCGCATTATCACCGACCGCCAGGGTCAGAATGAGGGCCTATGTGTTGTGTTTGTTCTACAATTATGAGATGATGGTTCTGAGCATCTGGTCTGCCCTGATTTTGTTTGTGCTTTTTGACCACCTGGTTTTTGAACTTTTACTGTGAGGGAGCCTCTTAGTCAGGGACTCCCCCACAGTAAACTCATGGTAATATGGACTGCACATGTGACCACCGGTGCCACCATGCTAAGGAAAGGCTGCTGTGGTGCAGCAAGAGTAGGAGGCCCTGGGCTGGTTACACGTGATCATGTGCGCACACATGTATGCACCCATGTCAGGGCTGCGTGGGGAGTGTTCCTGGCATGCGCAGCCCAAGAACTGTGCTTAGGGAGCCTGGCGCAGAAGGAAGTATGAAGAGTGGGTGGTGACCTGGAGTAGGCCTCATGATATGGGTATACACTGAGGAGGGATAGTCAGTGTGCTTTCTGTATTTTTACTGTAAGGACACCGAAGTGCATGTCAACATCAGTGTGCTTACTGTCTTTTCACTGTAGGGAAACTCCATTCAATGCCAAAAGGAAAGAGTGGCCTAGGGTATAACTCAGGTCCCTAGGACCCACAGAGACCAGAGTTGCACCAATTTACACTGTAACCTGTGTGAAAAGAATGATGCAGTAGGTAACAAAAGCATAGTAGTACCACATAGGGGTCATCCAGGAATGTCATCTTTCTCTGGCTCAGCTCAGGATTAGGGGCAATTACTGCTCTAGCCAGCTGCCTGAGCAGGGCCTTGCATCAATCAGCCATGCGTCAGCCCGTGCCAGGAAATGGGCAGAGGAGCCCTGAAAGAAATATTAGGAAGGAGGGGCTGAGTTTCAGAGCATATGTGGCCAAAGCACCTGGACAATGCCATTTTTCAGCTATATCAGAAGAATGTGCAGGAAGGAGGGAACAGGGGAAAGGAAGTTATGTGGCACGTCTGGATTGGCCAGAGATTCAGGTCTGCTTGACTTTTCTGCCACCGCTTAAAAGTTCCTGCACAGGGAAGAGCTCTCTCTCTGGGCTGTGCTTTACTGCTGGACACTGAGCTGGCAGACAGGCGTCATGGACGTCTGAAAAAGAACCGCCTGACTTTCCCTTTGGTTAGGGACTCTGTCCCTGAAGGGCTTCTGGCCCTGTGAGGCGCAGGCAGGGCCAGGTAAGCTGGCCCCCTTACTCTCCCTGAGGACTAGTTGGGGAACAGACTGGAATGGCGCAAGGAGAGCACAGTGCTCAGAAGGAAAGGAGGGCACCCAGAGGAAAGGCTGACGAAGGGAGTCAGTGGGGCTGGTCACCTATCAGCTGGGACCCTTTCAGGCCAGGAGGCCTAAGGAGAGTGCTCTTGGTGGCAAGGGCTCATCACCAAGAATGAAACAACACCAGAACCATCCAAATCGGCCCTTGGGGACCCTGAGATAACCAAAAGGAGAAGGTCTGTGACCTTTGACCTACTGCTGAGAGAGCAGCAAAGTGTGTGGGGCTCTGCCGTTGCTCTGGTCGATGCCTCCAGGGTGGGCCAGGGCCCGGGGGCTGCCCCCAAACCAAAGTAAAGCCGGTGGCCGCCTCTGCGACCCCCTTGAAGACAAGCAAAGGGCCCGCATCCCATTTTAGGGCCCCGCAGAGAAGGAAGGTGGGTAGTGCCGTTGCGCTTACCGTGAAAATGTTGGAAAGGGGTCCGGACCCTATCCCGGGGCCCCATCAGGAAGAAAAGTTGGGGGACGCTGTTGCATCCCTGCCAAGATAGCTGCCTGCTGAGGGAGACCTGCCGGCTGAAGACCTAGGCCAGGAGGTCTAAAGAGAGTGCTCCTGGTGGCAAGGGCTCGTCACCAAGAATGAAACAACACCTGAATGATCCAAATCGGCCCTTGGGGTACTGAGATATCCAAAGGAGAAGGTCTGTGACCTTTGACCTACTGTTGAGCGAGCAGCAAAGTGTGTGAGGTTCCGCCGCTGCTCTGGTCGATGCCCCCAGGGTGGGCCAGGGTCTGGGGGCTGCCTCCAAACCAACGTTAAGCCGGTGGCTGCCTCTGCGACCCCCCTGAAGACAAGCAGACGGCCCGGACCCCATCTTGGGGCCCAGCAGAGAAGGAAGGTGGTTAGTGCTGTTGCGCTCCCTGTGAAAATGTTGGAAGGAGGTTAAGACCCTATCCTGGGGCCCCACCAAGAAGAAATGTCGGGGGATGCTGTTGCATCCCCGCCAAGATGGCTACCTGCTGAGGGAGACCCGGTTTCCGAAGACTAAGCTGGGGAGCGCTGTCACGCTACCAGCGAAGATTGTCCTGGGGCCCCAGACCTCATCCCATGTCCCCACCAGAAGTCCAAGTCAGGGAGTGCCATCGCACCCCACATAATTGCCGCTAGAGGGGCCCCAGACCACATCCCAGGGCCTCACCAGAAGACCATGTCAGGGGACGCCACCGTGCCCCTGTGAAAACTCATTCAGGGACCCTGCGAAGAGGGTGAGGCTGGGGAGCACCATTGCGCTCACCAGAGTGGCGAGGGAGTTCCAGACCCCCATCCCGGGGGGCCCATGCAGCAGGAGAGGATGGGGGAGTGCCGTCGTACCTGGAGGTGCTGGCAATACCGGGAACCAGCAGGAGCGGGCAGGAGTGGGCTCTCCGAGCCGCTCCCCAGCATTACTCACCTGGGTGGGATAGGACACCCCCAACAATGAGGGCAGCCGGGGGTGGGCTCCCCGCGCTGCCCTCCAACGAGGAGGCAGTGTGACTTCCCAACCCAGAGGGCAGTCGGGATGGGCTCACCACGCTGCCATCGCCCAGGAAACACTGCACAAGGCCGCAAAATGAGAAATTCATAAAAGGAAATGTATAGCGGCTCTCCCCCGGCACAGCGGGAGAGCCGCTTCTTAAATATGCATATGGCCCATAAGGCTTTGTGGTCCCAGGTCCTCCAGGACACAGTGTTCAGCTTGTGGTGGCCCCAGGAAGATGGGGCCACCACCAACCTATTGTCCATTGTCAGGGGACGCTGCAGGAACAGCGCAGTATTCCTCAACGCCAAGTTTATGTCTCCCACCATAGGTTGGGTGGGACAAAGGAAATATAACCCCCCAAGGATTACAAGCTAATGGAAAGCACCAGTATGTTAGAACTTTTGTTTTTGGCTTGTGGGGATGCATTCTCTAGGGATGCTGGTTAATATTACACTCATGTATGATGTTACACCATTGTAACTTAAAAGTAATCCTTATCCAATCTTTATTATTTAAATATGTTCTAGATGTTTCTGATAATGCTGATTTGCCTAATAAGACTGATACCCACTCTTCTGTACTTTAATTATGTTTATTCATCTGGATTTGTTTCATTCACTCTAATTACAGGCACATTTTGCATTGAGATACCCGGGACTGTTTTGTCATGTGGGTAGTTGGATTATATTTCTCCTAGGGGGAGGAATGAGAGATTACACAATGTCATCCAAGGATAATTCCATCAATTTGTGTATATTTATAAATTGTTGCATAGTATTGTGTAGTGTGTGTGTAATAAATGTACTTTTACTTTATCAAAAGAAAAAGCACAGACTGGACAATTATTTTTTTAGTGCAATGCTTGTGTGCTCGTGAATGGGGGTTATTAGCCCACACCACCTCCCTTGAGTAAATCTTGTACTGCTCAGCAATGATACGCTATGAGAGTCAAATGCTACAATGGGGTGTTTGGTTCCCTGTGGTGGTCGTGGGCTGACCCATTACTTGTGCAGGCCACTCAACTAATGACCCACCTTCCAACAACAATGCTAACTTTTTTTCCAAATAGCATTCTGCTCCCACTCAGAGGTAAGTTATGTTGAGAATATTATTATGTAATTCAGTTTGAGCTAGGCAGGTGCTCAGCGCTACCCCATCGTACTCATCAGTGCTCACTTTGACTGATTATTTAATGCATTGCAGATTCCTCTGTCCTCCTGTCACCATAGTGAATTGTTGATATAAGTGAGTTAGCATTTTCTTTGAGTTTCTTTATGTAGCTTGTACAGTCCCAAACAATTTCACAGTGATGTGTAGTGCTAGTATGTATCTATGCATTGCTAAAAAGGGAGATTGAGTTGGTCTATTAAGGGGGTTAAGAAATGAGAATGTAATCAAAGATTATTCACTGCACTGCATTAGTTCCTAATGTATTTTTGTTAAGGAAATTTGGAATGGGATTTTAGGATTAGTATAGCCAACTCTACGATAGTCGGTACTTGTACCATAGGTGAAATGATTTTTCACCCAAGGGCAAGAAGAGGGCCATCACCTAGGCGGGACTGGGAAGAGCTGGGGAGCAGGAGGCACTGCCCACCAGCACCACTGCTGAGGTCTCTGCTTACCCTAGTAAGTCCTATTATTTAAATATTATTTGTATTTCCTGAACTTTCACCTATGTTCACTATTATACTACTTTTAATTTTGTCTTGTTCATTTTTTATATATATATATGTATGTTTGTTGAGAAGGCTTTCTTTTTCTTGCTCATGATCTAACAGTGAGTAAGGCTGTTGCCGAAACCCGTTGGATGTTTGTGCTGAAATAAATTTAAATTTTCACATTGGAGATGTCCTGGTTCTCCTGATATCTAAGGGAGTGTTGGGATATATATATATATATATATATATATATATATATATATATATATATATATATATATATATATGTATGTTTGTTGAGAAGGCTTTCTTTTTCTTGCTCATGATCTAACAGTTAGCAAGAGAGTTGCCATGGTCATGGACCCCCCTCCAATCCTCAATGTTGTGCTGTGCAATTCATGTATACAGTATACCAACAGTTCCCATGACAGTGCAGCATAGCTGGAAAGTATGAGGTCCCATTGAATTTGCTAACTAACACCATATGTCTTTCATTTACCATTATTATGCCACCCTTTCATTACACTTTAATGATTTAGAGTCATCATTATCATCATCATCATCATAGTATATAGCTCTGCTTCGCCAAGGTTTGGTTGGCTTGACTACCTGGCTTTTTTAACATTGTGAACCAAGAGTGATATTTTTGATACAAGATACTGCAGAGGTAACCAAACCTCAGTGATGTATTGCGGTTCTATATTTTTTTATTAAAAAGTTTAAGGGGAGGGGTCTCTGGCATCTAAAAAATTTATAATGTTTTTTTCTAGCCACTCAGAGTGCCACCGGCTCAAGCGCCACTGCATGAGCAGAAGGCGCAGGGGGAGAAGTGACGACAGAGACAGGCAGTGGTAAGTCACATTACATGCTTTTTGACAATTACTATTGTACTCATTAGCTACAAGGTCGTTGTTGTGACTTGTGATCATGAAACCCCAGCTTTACCAGCTACAGCAGTGGCTTATTTATGGCCTCTTGCATCTGCAAAGAAGCAAAACCTCACATAATTTATGTTAAAAAATATGGCTTGATGGAAACTGGAGAGAAAGAAACCTTAAAAGAAAGAATAGATGAGTGAAAGGAAACAATGCATAGCTGGGTGAAAGGATGCATGAGTGAGTGCTGGGTAAATGGATAGATGGGTGAAAGAAGAATGATTGAAAGAAACGGTTGATACTGAATGGATGGATAAATGATCGTAAACTTTGGAGAAAGACTGAATGAGAGAAACTAAAGCATAAGTCTTGGCAGCTATGGGTGAATATACTTAGGAAGAATGAAAGAATGATTGAATAATTCCCCTGGATAAATAAACAAGGAAGCTGTTCTGGAGAGGAGCATGCTGCTCACCTACTTCGTATTCTTTGTTTTATGGTTATCAAAGCTATGGTTCAAAGTTGAGGGTATTTTAATTTTTGATCTAATCCCTTGACTCACTGTACATGTTAAGCGAGGCAGAAATGTATCCCACTTATCAATCTTCATCAACCCCCTCCCTGCCCAGAATATTTCATTAGCCATAACTGAAGGGCAATATGTTTCAATTCATGACTGCAGTGTTGGGTGTGCAATCTGTGTCTGCTTGAGTTAATGTACAATTTGCAAAGTTTTCAATGCACTGCACACTGAGCTCACAAGGTGTGTTTTCCTTTGTCTACTTAGTCACTTCTTAGTACTTCACTCTTCTTTCTTAAGTTCTTCTATCCCAACCTACCAAAAAAATGGAAAAATCCATTCATGGCATGTGCCATAGTTTTATGACCATGACCATGTGAAGTGATTCCAAAATATATTTCATGTTTTCCCATAGCAGATTTATTTTACGCTTGTTCAGATTTTTCCCTTTAGACTTTTGTCTATTACATTGACTGAATAGGCCAAAGCTTAGGCACATTACAAATCGATGATCAGTGACACCCCTCTATTCTATAGCAAAAGCTCTTCCTATTCTCCTAACTCTTTTCCCTTACCCTGCAGTAGAGTAATCGAGTTTCCTTTTCTTACTGCCCAGTGAATTAATTTGCTGGAAACCATTTCTGGTAGAGGGCGAGGCCAGTGAATAAAGTGTGACTAAGACCCATATTTATATTTTTCAACGCAAAACTGCGCAAACACAGTTTTACGTCAAAAAGAGTAGCGCCAACTTGTGTCATTCCAGAGCACCAGCCGGGCGCCTGATTTATGGAATGCCACATGCCGGAAAAAAAGAAATGACGTTAGCCGGGTGGAGGTGGCAGTATGGGAGAAGGGGGTTTTGCACCACAAATGATGTTAGGCTGGTTAGAGGCATAATAAATGCCTCTAACTAGCCTAGCATCATTTTCTGATGCAAAACCATCCATACCACATGACTTCTATCTTAGAAAAGATAGGCATCATGGCCAACCCCAATGGCCAGCACAGGGGACCAGTGTCCCCTGGGCATGCCCATTGCACCCTGTGTCATGCAGGGGTTCCAAGTTGGGCCCTCAATGGCACTTTAATTTAAAACAAAAAAAATCATACCTATACTTATCTGGTATGGTGTCCTCCATCCTCATGTGACACTCTGGTGTGGGTGGGGGTGTTCCTTGGGCTTTAGGAGGGCACCTGTGGACCATGGGTGCTCAACCATGAACATGGGTCCACAGGTCACCTAACGCCTGGTCTTATCCAGGCGTTAAATAATGGTGCACAGCAAGCTTTGCACCATTATTGAGCCCTTCCTCCCACCAGTGCATCATTTTAGCACAGAGGATAAATATGGGGCTAAGGGGTTAGCACAATTTTTTAGATGGGAATGCATGCATCCAAAAAAATGGAGCTAACTCCAGTATTTTGATGCTAGACATGTCTATCCTCAAAATATAAATATGGAGTTAAGTTTGCACAGGATTTGCGTAAAAAATGAGGCACTACATAGTATAAATATGCCACTAAGTTCCTGGTTCAAGTTTGGCACAAGGAATATTCAGTGATGAACATACAAAATACAATCTATATAGCCTGTTCCTTTCCCTATAGTGCAGTGCACTGTTTTCCCCATCCTCCACTTACAGCAGATAGGATAATAATATCCACATTTTATATTTGATGTGTGTGACATATTATCTTATTTATTATTCGTGTGCCTGTTTGGTGTCAGGGTAGAAAGTGAAAGGCATTTGGAGAAGAGAAGGGCCATTGGAATTAAATATAGAAAATTGACAACTATCGCTGCCCCAGCTCCAGACAGTAGCAAAATTCCTGAAGCACTGGCTAGCACCCCTCCATTAATTTATTACAACAGCTTGTAATCCATAGTGCATAAGGACTTACTCATAAATTAGAGGTAATTATTTAAATTTTTCCATTCAAAGTATAGTTACTAGAAAGGCCTTTAAAAGAAAAAAAAAAATCACATTTTTTAAAAAAAATCTGGTGTTATTGTGGGTAAATTATTTTCTGCCAGACAGTCAGTGCTTGCAAGGCATGTATGGGTAAACAAATAAAATTGGCCCTATGACTCTCCTAATCATAATTACATCAAATGCCAATCTTTCAGGGGACAAGAAATGTAATGCTACTGTGCCACCCACTACTTAATTAAAAAAATATGTTTGTACAGAGCATTGTTTACAATCCGTCTTTTTTTTTTTTTTTCTCACTATAGCTACTCCTACTGGTCCACCAGCACCACCTACCTGGCAGAAGATTGCACCCCATCTGCGGCGGCATAGACTGGAGACCATCCAGGCAGAATACAGGTGGCTAGTGACCCTGGAGGATAAAGAGGTAGAAATTGCTGAGATACATCCTGCTGTGGATGGACAGAATGGAGAGTTGGCTCTGCAGGACAGACCAGACCCTGGACCAGCTATGGATCCAAATAGAAAATGCCCCTTTCTGAGCCCATTTTTAACTTTTTGTTTTGGGGGGACAGACTTGTTGTGGGTGGGGAGGATAAAAAAGGGAGATAGGACCGGGTTTTTTACTTTGGACTTTCGCTGAACTTTTGGGGTTGGGCCATTTTTTTAGGGAGAGGGCTGGTCCTCTTGTGAGTGCAAGGGTGGGTTTTCTTATTTGTAAAAAATAAAGGGGATCATTTATTTTACTCCATCCATCCCCAAAATGTTTATTTTATTGTTTTAGTTTGCACTACTGTCTTTTAGGGTAGCCTGTTTTTTAAATCTACAAAAAAGTGGATGTCATTTACTTATACTCTTCTGTAACTATATTGATAATTAGGGATGGTTGCATTGCCTATTTTGCCTACAAAAACATAGATGTGCACAAACAAAATCTTCTTCAGTAAACATTAATTACTAACAGAACATGTTCACTTCAATCTATAGTTCTTCTCTTACGTCAATAGATAAAGCAAGGGCTGATACTTCAGTCTTCTTACTGCAGGGTTTTCCCAAGGTGGCATCTTATCTTAACTTAAGGGGTAGCAATAGTAGCAGCAGGCTAGCACGCTAACAAGGAAGACACAAGGTGTCACTCCCACCTATGCAAACTTCAATTGCAGGATTAATCAAAGGGTTATCCATCACTGCAACCTAGATTGAAAGAAAACAGAGAGTTAGTGGGCCATATATTATATCATAACTTTAGGAAGACTGGTACCAAACAACCATAATGACAGTATTTGAAACTGAACAAAGGAGACCTGATATGATAATTAAAAACTAGCAATATCAACTTCTTCTGAGCAATGAGGAGTTGGTATTTAAAAAACTAAACTTAGGAAATTTAGGGGCATATTTATACTCCGTTTGTGCCGGAATTGCGTCATTTTATTTTACGCAATTTCGACGCAAAACCAACTCCATATTTATACTTTGGCGTTAGACGCGTCTAGCGCCAAAGTCCATGGAGTTAGCGTCATTTTTTTGCGTGGACACCTACTTTGCGTTAAGTATATGCAAGGTAGGCGTTCCCGTCTAAAAAGAGTCATTTTTTGCACGGGAACGCCTACCTTGCATCTCATTAAGGCAAGGTAGGTTTCCACTTCCAAAAAATGACTTTAACCCCATAAATTTGGCGCTAGAAGGGTCTAGCACCAAAGTATAAATATGGAGTTAGTTTTGCACTGAATAAGGTAAAAAATAATATGATGCTAATTCAGTGCAAACAGAGTATAAATATGCTCCTTAGCTTCAAAAAATGACGCTAATCTAGTTAGAGTCATTTATTTTGACTCTAGCCTGCCTAACGTCATTTTTTTTACGCTAGCCTACACTTTGCACCGGCTTGCACCATTCCATAAATATGGTACCCAGCTGGTGCTAAAAAATTGTGCAAGCCGGTTCAAAGCTTTATGGTGCAAAACTGCATTAGAGCAGTTTTGCCCCAAAAAGTATAAATAAGGCCCTATATCTCTAAATGTTATATCTTCTAGGTTTGAAAAATACGATTCATGGAGGATGGAAGTTAACCTACCCAGTTGTAAAAATTATGATTGTTAAAAGGAAAATGATTCTGTATTGCCAAACTGGGCGGTGCATCTTCATTCTTCTTGGAATGTCTGTCACTCTAGGATGCCTGACTGAACCAATCTAGTACGTAAGATGGAGTGTTGAACTTTCACAAAGTTTTGTTCTTGCAGGAGAGGCCTAGGAGAAGGCCTGCATATTGAAAAGCAATAACCAAGTAAAGTAGAAGGACAAAAAGAAGCAAGGTAAGCTTCATGAAGAGTCAGTAGTGTACCAAGATGACTCTGAAGCAGAGCAAGAACATAAAGATGAGGCAAAAACAACAAGTGATGGACGGAATGCTGAACATTGTCAAACACTCACCCCCAGTTACAGATCTGGGTTTAATCCATCGTTCTTTTGCTCACCATGCCACCCCAGTTTGGACCCAGCCATATGCAAATCAGTCTTGACCCTGTTCCTCATGGGAACAGTCCAGCCCGAACTGCCAAGCCAGGTCCTCACTGGACCGGAAACAAGCATCCTGGGACCGGTTTCGGGGTTTCACCCCTCACCAGCCAGGCTAGCTTGAATCTAGTGGCATGGGAAGCACAGGACCCACGTCTGGGCATACCCTTCCCACTTTGGGCAACAAAGCAAAAACAACAAGTGATGGACGGAATGCTGAACATTGTCAAACACTCACCCCCAGTTACAGATCTGGGTTTAATCCATCGTTCTTTTGCTCACCATGCCACCCCAGTTTGGACCCAGCCATATGCAAATCAGTCTTGACCCTGTTCCTCATCGGAACAGTCCAGCCCGAACTGCCAAGCCAGGTCCTCACTGGAGCGGAAACAAGCATCCTGGGAACAGTTTCGGGGTTTCACCCCTCATCAGCCAGGCTAGCTTGAATCCAGTAGCATGGAAAGCACGGGACCCACGTCTGGGCATACCCTTCCCACTTAGGGCGACAAAGCAAAAACAACAAGCGATGGACGGAATGCTGAACATTGTCAAACACTCACCCCCAGCTACAGATCTGGGTTTAATCCATCGTTCTTTTGCTCACCGTGCCACCCCAGTTTGGACCCAGCCAATTGCAAATCAGTCTTGACCCTGTTCCTCATGGGAAGCAAGTTTAACATAACTATTATTGGCAAGAGATTATGTCAGAACACAAAAACACCCTTTTCTCATGTTAATTGTTTTTGAGTTCAGACATTGCTTCAGAGACTCTGAAAGTATTGTAAAAAGAGGAAGAGACTTGTTCAGCCTTTTAGCAATGTATGCACAATGTGTCAACAATAACTGACATTATGCAAAATATAATTTTGCAAAAGTTTTTGCAAGTTCAGTGCATTAATGAAGTGATTATTTTGCAGCCCAGAATCCTAAAAACGAAGAACCCAGTAATTTGAGAAATCAGAAGTCCTGATGCCCAACACGATACGCAGAACTGGGTACATCAGTCCGATTCTGGAATCCATGCATTTCTCTTCCCAAAACCCCCTTCCCCTTGAGGACTTGTGAGAGGGCAATGTACTCTTCATTGCAGTTATGTTAGTCCTCATCTGGATTGGGGAATTGTCATTGCCCCATCGGAACGCCTGTAATTCAGGTGAGTGGCTCACACAGAACAACCGGCTCTACTAATCTTTACCACCATGACCACATTCAGCCTCTTTTTTAAGGAGCGCGTTCGACCGGATTACGTGATGTTTTTTCATATGGGTCATCTGGCCTACAGTACCATAATGTGAACCATGCCTCATTCAAAGAACACTTGAGTGGCAAATGGAGCTTATTGGAATGTACTCCTCCTATCTGCTAATCATAAAAAAGTCCCAAATCGGAGAAGAGTACCTTCTTACTGGGCCTCTGCCAATGCCTGAAGAAGAACTGGAGGTAGATGGGTGTGTCAATTGCCTCTCTGCAGTGCATACATCTACTGAAGTAGGGGTTGGTGCAGCTCTCTGCTGGGGCCTTACAAATAGCGGAGCTAGCAGTGTTGCTTGTGCCATATTCTTCAGGGCAGGTTGGATATAATGTTGGACTCCTCTGTGCCAGCTTCCACAATGACTGGCTCATCATCAATTTATCCTCATCATCACCCCCTTCCATGATTCTAAGGCTTTCTAGGACTTTCTATTCCCTTGCCTCCTGGCATCTTCCGGACTCCGCCAGGTCCATGTCCATATCATCGTCATCAGAGGTGGTGCTTGGAGAAGATGGTGGCGTTTCCTTTTTCCTGCTGGACATCTGGGAGCTATTGATGTTAAAAGAGTAGGTTGTTCCTTGGCAGGAAACTCAACTTCCTGTTCTGCTCCAACTTTAGGCAGATATAGTATTGCTGGCTATGGCTGCTGTCCCCTTTGCTCTGTTTCCTGGAATGATTAGGTACTGCTTTGTGGAAGGGAAAAATCCAATTCAACGTCACTGCTCATCGGTGTTGCCATGATTGCAGTGTCTGCCTCACTGACAGACATAGTCTTGGGCTTAGGTTGGTGTTGTTGATACGGGAGTGCTGCTCCCAGGTTCCTCCCTGGAGGCCGGTGTAGTAGGCACACATCTCCCGAAAAAGGGTACAGTCACAAAGCTAGTAGGGGAAAGCTGCTTCTTCTCACTGACCACTTTTTTGGAGAAACTTTCTTTGAGGCCATCTTAAAGCTCCCGGTTGACAGTGGCATTAAGTTGCACAGGCGGAAGAAATTGGAGGACTGAAATAACTGTACAGACCTTCTCTTTGCAAGCACTGCGGGTAATGCGATATCTCTTATGGTGTGCATCTAAAAGCAACCAAGCAAGAAAAATATTGTAATTAGTGAAAGATGGCATTGTTGCTGGTTGAAATAGTACAGACACATGCAATATTAGTGTGGTTTGTTACTTATGTAGTAAATAACAATTTAATCAAACATTATAAAGCCAAAACACACAACCGCACAATACAATTTAATTTCAAATCAGGCAGCACAGCATGCAGATATAGCTCTTTGTTTTACCTCCATCTGTTTTAAAGGAGACACTTGTGGTAGTCAGAGAGAGGTGCATGGGTAAATGGAATAATGCTTAAAAAACATATGGCAGCAACGTGGTCCAGGGGAAAATGAATAATCATAAAAAAATAAATTATGATTCTGATGTGTCTTCAGTGCATCATAGCCAGGGTGTCCAGGAGGAAATGGAATGATTGCACACCTAAGGAAAGTGCTGCTGTAGTGCGGCTATGAACCTTTGGTGGATGGATGGAGGGATAGATGGAGGAATGGATGGATGTATTGATGGATCAAGGCAAAATGCAGAATTAAATAAAATGAATCATTTTTTTTTTTTAAATCAATAAATTGAAAATAAAGTAAAAAAAAAAAAAAATAACAATTAGATTAAAAAACAACAAGAAATTAGGAAAAGTATAAGAAAATATTAAAGTAAAAATATATATATATTAAGATATAAACTTAAAATAAGCAAATGATCAATAATTGCCGATGTTTGTATGCAAGCCTGTGGCAAAGGACCACTGGCTAGATGCATAAAATGGCCACCAGCCATATGTTCAAACAACAAGAAGGAGCAAGGAGGCATGGAAAACACACAACACATGCAGGCCTGTGGCAAAGGGACCCTGACTGGATGCACAAAATGGCTGCTAGCCACATTGTCAAAGAACAACAACAAGGAGCAAGGAGGTAGGGGGAATAAAGAACACATGCAAGCCAATGGCAAAGATACACTGGCTGGATGCATGACATGGCTGCCAGCCACATAGTCAAACAGCAACAAGGAGCAAGGAGGCATGGCAAACAAAGAACACCTGCACGCCTATCGCAAAGAGACACTGGTTGAATGCATATAATGGCTACCAGCCACATGGTCAAACAACAGCAACAAGGATCAAGGAGAAGAAAGAACACACACAAGCCTATGGCAAAACTACACTGACTCAATGCAAAAAATGGCCACCAGCCACATGGTCAAACAACGAAAAGAACAAGGAGGCATGAAGAACAAAGAACACACGCAAGCCTATGAACATAGGCTACACAACATGGCACCGGCCACACGACATGGAGAACAAAGTCAAATGGTGGATGATGATAAACATCCACATCCACATACACACACACACACACACACACACACACACACACACACACATTAATTCAGCAATGCAAAACATGAAAATTAACTGGGTGATGAAAATTTCACAATAACACACATCCTCCTATGTTATCATTTATTATCCCTCCACATATACACTTTTTGCAACAACAAAAAACTGAAATGATAAGTAAAAACACCACTGCCCTAAATTAAGTTGAAAAAATATATACAATTGAAACATGTATTTCATTCTCTAGTACTGGCTCCTACTGGCTAAAGGGCCCTTGGGAAATCAGGCCCACACAGTAAAATAATATTGCAAATGTTGCAAACATGTAGAAAGGGCCCTGAGCTGTGCAATACTTGTCCTTTACAAAAGGAGAAAAATCAACGAATTGCAAAATAAATAATAACTAGGCCCATACTTATACTTCAGGCCACCCACCACTATAAAATGTAAAAATCAAATGAAAGTACAAAGAAATACTGATGCGTGCCAAAGCAAACAAACAACACCCTTATACAATAGTTTTTGAACTTACTGGTGTGATTTCACAAAAACAAAATCCTCACATCCAAAGGTATATCCAGGAGACAAAAAGAATGATCCTTTCACCTTGAAATCCAAGTGTAAAGTGAACAGGAGATGGAAAAATCACTGGGAGGAGCATTCTGGACAGGAACAAGAAGTTGGAGTCTCAGGGGCACTTTCTTCCTGTTTGAAAAAAAAAAGAAAAAAGACTTCTCACACTAAAAAACAACTTGAACGGTCCACTGAAGAAAGACTTCCACTCACAAGTAGATTTAGATGCATCTTGAGTTGCAAATCTACTCTAGGTGCATTTGCGCTCATGATCGGGACTGTTTGGCTGCCATCGTGGCTGGAATCAGCACAATTAAAAGCGAAGTCTCGTACACACAGCCGGAAGCAGTGCAAATGTACGCAAAGTCTTGCGCACGCGTGCTAACAGCCCATAAGTATCATGCAGCTTGCTTGTGAGCACCAAAACCAATTCTCTTGCGCGAACAAGCCAGATGGCTTAGTTTTGGAATTCTGCGCTTTTCTGGGTAGCGCAACATGCCCGATTTCTGCAAACTCCACAATTGGAACGAAGTTCTATCCTGGGGCAGAGCCCACAATACAATACTGCATGCAACTATTTGCATTCCACTTCACCCCACTTTACTCTGACACAGTACTCCACTCAACTCCACTACTTCACTCTACACCACTCCATGCTATGCCATGCAGTGCCATAGTACTCTACACCAATGTATGCCAATCCACTTTACCACACTTTACTGTACTGTACACCACTTTACTCTATAAAATGCAACTAGACGCTATGCTACTTCACTCTATAGTAGTCTACATCACCGTCTAATACTGTACAACACCCCACTACATTGCAGTCTACAACATGGTACTCTCAGTTATGACAATTTACTAGACTGTAGGCTATGTCACTCAACGCTACTGCACTCCACGCCACTATAGTCAATAACATTTTGCTCCACTCTATGACACTTTACTCCATTCTACACAACCACATTCCAGTGTACTTCATTCCACTATACTCCACTCTACTTGGGACAATATAGTTAGGTTCCGATTTTCAGTGTAGAAAACAACAGAAATTCAACAATTATATTTAGGCTTATCTCAAGAAACAATAACTCGTGCTCTAAGGTAACTGTAAATTGCGCCCCTGTCATGCACAATTTTCTCATCAATAACTTTACTGCAGATGTTGCAGTTATATCATATATGATGTCATAGAAGATGTCAATACTGATTACCACATTTGCCCCTCCCCCTTGTTTTACATTGGCTTGCCTCAGGGATGTGGCAATCCCAGGGGCTGAAAACATTGGGGGCTGAAGTAAAAACAAGGACAGGAGACTGCACTTGTGTTTTTTTATTTTTTATTTTTGCAGAGATTTATGAATCCTCTGTGAGTTTCATGCCAAAAAGTTTAAAAAAATGCTTTTTGGCACCAGCAGGTTGACTGTGGGACCCCTCTACCAGGCCTTCTTGGGTCAGGGCATTCCTACACCTTCCCCCTCTCTTTTTTTAAACTGGACTAGATTGAGTCAGAGTCCTAAAATGGCTGCCAACACTTCCTGGTTGAAGCCAATCAGATCTCAGATAAGGGTGGGCAGAGAGCTCCGCTGGCAGAGTTAAGGAGTTTTTGGCACACTGGTTTGGAGCGCAGAGTTCGGCAAAAAAATCTACCATCCCGAGAGGCAGAGCGGAGCTCACTGGCATGTTTGCACACTAGCCTGCAGCCCAGTTATGGGTCACACAGAGGAAGTGCAGACAATCTGTTCTTGCGCTGTGTGGCCCATAACTGGGCTGCACTTTATTCTGTCAGTTGGCGTGTAGCTGCTGCTGAGGGGCTGCACTGGTGCCAGCTCCAGGCCTCCCTCCCTTCACTGTCCTCAGCAGCCCAGGGGAAGGGGGCAGTGGGAGGTAGAGAGCCAGGCCATTGGCAACGGTGAACCTCTTGGATGCTGGTTATAGGTAAGACCCTTGTTTCGCTTTCCGTCATATGTGCACGGGGTCTGGTAATGGACATTGACAGTATTTGCATATGAGGGGGGTCTGAGCTTGGCAAAAAGGTAATGTGCAGTCACAGCTCCACTTGAAAATAACCTGTCTCACTAAAGTCCCTGGGAAAGGAAGTGGTGTTATGAAGTGTGGTGCCGAGGCCAGCAGGGAGAGCTGGAGACCAAGTGAGCATCAGCTGCTGAGTGGTAGTCCGGCACCCCCTACTAGATAGAGATGTGTGTGGCCTGAGAGAGTGCCTTAGAGCCCAGTGGCAAGCCAGGGTAGGCACTTTGTGAAAATACTAGACTGCTGGTGGTGAGCTGGTTTGCTGCTTCTAGTGCTGAACAATAAAGAAAGGCTGGGGTTGAGGCTGTGTGTAAGTGCAGAGGAAGCGATTGCAATGCTGGTGCAAGACAGGGGTTGTGCTTGGCCCTCCATAGCAGGTTTGTGAAGGAGGGAAGTTAATGAAGGGAAGTGTGCAGGTGTGGAGAGCAGCAGGCTCCAGGTCCGTGGGCTGTGTCAGCACAAGAGGCCTGAAATGGCAGCTTTTGCTGCATATGGCATACCACCCTGGCATAAATGCACCTGATCTCAGAAGTGCTAAGCCAGGTTGGGCCACCCGACCCTCCTAATCACTTTCGAGATCAGGTGCATTAAGGCCAGGGTGGTAGGGCGGGTGGCACTCTGCCACACATGGAACCTATGGAATTCCATGGAGTTTGTAGCCAAAGGTTCTAAAGGTATTGGCAAAACAAAAAACGTTTTACTTATGGAAACTAGGTCCTAACCATATCTATATTCTGGTGACCAGCAGTAGTTAATTTTTTATATATATACATATACACGCACACACTGGGCTAAAAATTGAAAAAAAAAAAAAAAAAAGAGAAAGCAACAGCTCAGTGTGAAAGTTGCAGATCTACACATTGAGCATTCCGGGTTCAAATCCAGCTGGACTTACTTCTCCCATTTTTTTTAAAGTACAAATTATTTTAATTATTAAAAATGACAGATAAATGTTTTATTTAAATTGTACAGAAATATCTCATTCTAAGTATGTCATAAATAAAAGCCTAAAAAAACTCTCTATCTCTCTCCCTCTCACTTGTTCTCTCTCTGTCTTTCTTTCAATCAACATCTATGCCAGGCCCTCCTGCCAGCCTCAATTACCACCCAACCCTGTGCCACACATGGCCACAGGTTTTTTTATTTTATTTCCTAACTATAATGTCCGTGTGGCCCCCGCATATATTTGAATATTTGCCATGGCGTGGCGACGGTTCCCCAGCCTCTGGGAGAGGCCATAAGGCCTCCCTCATATTGAATCATTGTTTTGCCCCAGGGAGGTGGTGTTCCCTGGGGCTAATAGAAGCCCTAGGAGAGGCCCCCTGCTTTTAAAGCCCTCAATGCCCCCGTGACATGGCCCACCTGGGGGCAAAATATACAAAAAAGGTGGGAGACCTGCTTTTTTAAAACAAAATGCCAGGAAAATCTGCAAATCTGGATTTGTGGATTCTCACTGCATTTTTGTAAAAAAAAAAAAAAATTTTTTTTTTTAGCCCTGGCGGGGTCCATATGGGACCCATAGACCATGACTCTACTTTGAACCCTTTTCTTGTTTTCACTTGTTTTTCTGGAACCCAGCTAAAGCAGAGTCCCAAAATTCATTGTTGAATTGTTCACAGCCAATCATATATTAGCACAGGGCCAGTTGGATAATATCACTAAAACCACTGAACAAATTTACACCAAATCACAAAAAGCATGCTTTTTGAACTAAGAGCTAGACGTCTGCAAAATTTGGTGTAAATCTGACCAGTAGTTTGGGCTGCAGTCTTGTTAAGAAATTTGAAAAATCCCATTGACATAGAATGGGGGAAAAGTGTTTTAGGACCCTCCCTTTTTCTCAGGTCCTTCCTGACAGATCACCCTGAAACTTTCAACATAGCAACTGACCCAACTAAAGTATATATTTTGAGAATTTCATGAAGATTCGTCAAACAGTGCCAAAATTATCGGCAAAACCATAAACTATCTGACTACGGAAAAAATGGTTCAAACTATAACCACCTACTGGCAATCGCCAGTAGGTTAGGTTATATATATATATATATATATATATATATAGAGACAAACGCTCGCTGACAATGATAACAGACGGGCTCGGGATCACAAAATCGAATGCTTTGACTCCAAATCATGGTAAAAGATCAGAAATTTAAATATGACACTGTGAGACACATTCCAACGAAAAAGCTGTTCATGCAGCATATATCCAGGGATGTTTACATTATTGATGAACAAACAAATCTTCATCAATATTAAGTCCGTGTGGAGCCCTAGTGTCCAACACAAGGATATATACTAAACTCAAGTTTCATCCGAGAAGATTGATTATCAGTCCTGCCTGATTGCTTTCTGCCAAACAGGAGCTGTTCCCTTGATTTCTGATTGGCTCTCTTTCTGGTACCTGCAATAACCAGTTTATTGTATTCTCTATCAACAACTCTGCTGGCTAGCTCATCCTGAGCACTCATAAGTTGTTCCTTGTCACTACAATTCCTATGCATGTGTAAATTCTCCACATAGGGAATGCTATGTTTCAACTTGTTCGATGAAAGCTACAGGCATGCAGTATGGTATTACCTGATATTGTTTTGCAAAAAGTTTTTGTGTGAATCTTACTGTGCCTAACAAAAATCATGAGGTCTAAAAAACAGACCATATGTTTGCTCACATGTGCAGTAAAGCAAAAATTCCAATTGTTCTGATTGATTTGTTCTACAAAACAGTGAGCTGACTGTTCAGATCCCTTCCACACAACCAAATATCATCAATAAAATGTGTCCAAAGGACAATGTTGTCTGCCACTTTATATTCATATTCCACCACGTGAACATTCTCCTCCCAGCAGCCCATATGCACATTAACATAGATGGGGTCGAAGCAGGTTCCTACTGTGGTGCCTCCCAGCTGTCTGTAGATCCTGTCACCAAACAGAAAAAAATTATTGTCTAAGCACCAACATGACATCTAGGTTTGTCTGCATAAAGAGATGTGTCTGATCCCAAAATAGCGTTCCAATCGAGTGTCATTAACACAAAATCATCATCCCCCCAATGTCATTAATTCTCCTAAGGAAATCCAAAGTAACTTGGATGTAAGAGGGAAAATTTTCCACTAAGGGTTGCAGAAAGTAATCAATGAACTTGGACGTGTTAAAAAAATCCCACCCTGAGCAGAAATGATAGAATGTCCCGGTGGAATATGGACATCTTTATGCAATTTCGGGATATGATAGAAAAGAGGAAGAATGGGATGGTCAACTTTCAAAAATAGATATTCATCCTGACTGATCAAGGCAACCCCTCTTCAGTTCCCCAGTTCAGACAGAAAAGCTGAATAAACACTTTTTACTGTCCCATAGTCTATTATGCATTAACAGCTCTGATCATTCAGTTGACTCAATGCCTCATTGACGTACGTGGAAAGCAGCCAGAGGACTATATTCCACCCTATATCTGACAGCCGAATGACCACATCATGCCTATTTTGTAATTCAGCCATGAGACTCCTATATTTGAACAGGTCATTCAAACTTCTCCCCTGCCACATCTTATCCATGTGCATTTGCAAACTGTAAACTTCTGAGTTCGCATGTCACCAATTCTGAGAACACCTCAATTGCATCTTTAGGCAGTGTTGGGGTGAAAGTGGATCTCGGCTTGAAGTCAGTAATGGGTCTATCATATACATCCAAACCTTGCTTTTGAAATAGGAGCTTCTCAGAAATAGGCTCCTCTCCCTCATTCATGATTGCTAACTCTGCCAGATCTCTTATAAGAGAAATATCACATACCAATAAATTAATCTCCCATCTGTCTGATCAACATGGCACATCACGTGTAGGCACTGACCTTTATTCATTAAATGTCATCAACTTCAGTTTCCTCACACATTTAAACAAATCAATCCGAGTCTGATAGTAATCAAAGTGCATTGGTATGAAAGCCCCAGAGTCAAGATTTTTTGTTCCTCCTCATCGATATATATATAGATAAAAATCTGCTTGTCTGTTTAGATTATATTGATGCTGTTACAAACATAAGAATATCATTAAATTCCCCATCTTCTGGTTGTGAGCAGGTAATTGGTATCTAATTGTACATCACTATGCGCTGACTAATGATTCTACTCACCCATTGTACAAGAAAGGTTTTTGATTGTGCACCACACAGTTCTTTTGAAAATGTCTATAATGTGTGAAAACAGTATTGAATCTTGATAGGCTTCCCAGTTCATGAAAGTGTGTAATGTTGCATGCATGATGCAGACAAAGAAAATAAGCCCAGATTAAGATGGATGCCTAATGATGTAGGTCCCAGAGTTTTTGGGTGAAACATTCAATTTGCATCCAAACCATTGCACAGTATATCTCCCCCTCCAACAACATATCTCCTCTCCAAATTATCCAGAAAGGATGCTATTCAACTCCGCTGCTAACAACAACACCCTTTAGATCCATGTGTGGTGTTGGTATTAGAGCAGGTTGCTTCTAATTAAGGTCAATTCATACCATGGGCTCTTATGATGGTAAGGTTTCCGGCTCGTCCCCAGTATTATTTAAAAAAAGGAATTGGTACACATCTTTATTCTGTGCTAATGAATTTATTCTAGAATTGTAGCACTATATAAGTGTTAGACATGGCATCCATGGTGTGGTTTCCTCTAACTGTTTTTCCCCACTGACCTCCTGTTTTTCTCACTCATTTTCGCTGGCTTTCAGGATTCTTTGTACTTTACCACTACTAAAGTGCAGATGATTTGTACTCTAAAGTTGGTAACATTGGTTTATCCATAATTAGCATTAATTTACTTGTATGTCCCTAGTAAAGTGCACCAAGTGTGTCCAGGGCCTGTATATTAAATGATACTAGTGGATTTGCAGCATTGATTGTTCCACCTACTACAGTAGTCTTTCAAGCTTTTCTCAGGCTTGCAACTGGATAGCCTGCAGGTGCAGTTTTTAAATGCCATTTTGACCTAGCAAATTTATACACTTGCAAGGCTTAAAACTTTTCTTTTATTATACATATGTCACCCCTAAGGTAGTCCCTGGTTTCCCATGGTGAAGTGTATTTCAAATGCTGGACATGTACTTTTCAGTTTAGCATATCCACGTAGTGAAATTGCTGCAAAATATAGCTTTGGGATTGCCTTAAAACATCTTTTAAGTTGTAATTTCCTAAAGGGAAGAAATAGAAATATGGAGTTTGGTGTTACCGGATAATTTAAAATCACACCTTATGGCAAAGTCTGATTCTAATTTGTAGGTCTGAAAATGTCACTTTTAAAAGTTGGCAGTTTCTTAGTTTCTGTTTCTGAATACATGTCTGGGGTAGATGACAGTTGGGCTTTGTCCATCTCCTCTAGATAGTCATGCACAAAGAGAGCTTGGATGTAACATTTGTATCCTCTTGGTCCATCACCTGGCTGATGGGTCTTCCGGGGCTAGATGGGAGGGAGGAACTGACACCTACACCTGAGTAGGGCTGTGTCTCTCCTCGCACAAAGGGCTACATACCTCCCCGTAGAATGTCTGGATCCACGGAAGGAAAGTAAGGTTGCTTGTGAACTTCAAGGGCCTCATTTAAAGTCTACCAATTCATAGACTATTTTGGTATAAGTACTGGACCCCAAACCCCACCAGATCAGTTCACTTTTGGGTCCTGAGGAGACTCTGCCAAGAAGAAGAGATGTGCCACTTTGCTACTTGCTCTTCTGTCTTGGCCTACTGCCTGCTGATTGTTGTGCTGCTAGGAGGGACTGCCTCTTTGCAGCTTTCTGTGCTATGTTGGCCTGCTGCCTCTTGCAGGGAGAAGGACTACTCCTGCTCTACATCCTCTAAGGACATCTCAAGTAACTCCAAGGTCTTCTTGGCTTGCCTCCTGTTGCAAAATTTCAGGGTCATGAAAGATTTCACTCTGCACCACTACCGTGGGACTCTGTCTCCGTGAGTCCAGTAGCAGTGCATCTCAACAGGGAACCATGTGTTTGGCTGCTCCGAGTTCACTACACGCTCCCTCTGACCAGCATGTGTTAAACTCCTCTCCTTTCACCAAGTCAGTGCATGTTGATTGCTTTTTCATTCACCCATGTCAGAGCGTGCAAAATGCTTCTTCTTTCACCAAAGTCGAGGCATGGGAGTGCTTTTTCATTTGCCAAGTCAGCACAGGTAGCATTTTTTCATATAACAAGCTAGAGCATAGAGCACTTCTTTGTTTACCAAGCTCAGCGTGTGCGCCAGCATTTTGCATCACTGCGCTGTGTCTGGCCTATCCACCATGACTGCTGACATCTTCACATGGATGTCCAAAAATCAACAAGATACTGTGACTAAGGGGAATAGGCATGCGGCTCAGCCTCCAAGCATGCAATCCCCAGAGAGACCCCACACCGTAGCTCTGGCCCACCTGTTGTCTGTTTCTGCCTTGCATTGACTTCCAATCTCGAGGGGCCGGTAAAACAGCGACCCCCTGCAAATCATTTCAGTTGAGAGACCACATCAGAACATTTATTGTATGGTATGGTAATCAAGTTATCTTTACGGTCGCCTAAGTAGCCTTGGGTATATGACAATGATATTATATTATTTTGTATACTTGTTTAAAAAGGTTGTACCTATCCCTTAATCATGATGTGGGTATTCTCACTTTATATGTTTACTCTGTGTGATATTGACATCGTGTTTTACTTTATACTCCTCTAAGATGTCTGCCAAGTACAACTTTAATGTGTTAGTCCTTCTTTTATGTTTATTGTATATCACGAAGTTAAATGGGGAAGGGTGATGAGAAACTTGCTATGTGAACAAGCCCGTTTCACGGGCGAAACGTTATGTAAGTAATAAACGCTATGAAGGCATCTACTTGAGAGCACATTATTATGAGTTTATGTTTGGACGTCAGAATATATATATATATACACAAAATGGATATCCAATAAATTGCAGTGACATACTTTTTTTTACTTTACTCTCTTGTATCTATACAGGTCTATACAGGCCCTCAAAACCACACCATTTGGAAAGCAATCACCCGATCACCGGAAGGTGCAGACCCTGGGGGTCTGTGTTCGGCACTGCGTCCATTGCAGGAAAAGGTGGGAGAACCTGAGGTGTTACACCTCAAAATGCCGGAGGTCCAGCTAGGGAAATCCTCTCAAAGTGGAAGGGGCGTGAGCCTCAAGCTGATCCTACATAATGGCTGCATACCAACAGTGGCATATCTGGAGCTTCATGGGCCAGAGTTGTCCATGTTACCTTGCCAACTTTTTTGGTTACAGGCAGCCATTTGCCCCTCAACATTGGGGGTTTCCCATGTTCAACGCATAAGAAGAGTCCTGGATTGTGAAAGTCTGGTAGTAGGGGCATGATGATGTACTTTGCCTAATTTCTTTATGACCAGGATCCCAGCAGATTCCTGTCCACTACCAATTTGCTGTTTTGAGCAGGTACATGGATGAGTAAAGTCAAAATCACCTCATATTTGATGTTCTGGATGAACATTGTACTAAACAGGCCACTTGTTTTCATTGTGTCAGAAGTGAGGCTCCCTCAACACTGTGTCTCATGTGATACTAGCCATATTACATGTAACATAGCATACAGTGCACTTTTTCTGCAGTAACGGGACAATACTTTCAATTGGTAACCTGGGATTCAACAATAACATGAGTGTACAATCATCACTGGTGGTATTAGCATTAGTGCCTACATGATGCCAGGTGTACCTTTCCCTGTTGAGATTTATCTGCAATACTGTTTCAAGACTCGGTCACTGACTGGTGACATGCATAAGGGAGTGAGTTGTAGCAATGTAGGGATCATATGTGAATGTCTACCCTCACTTTTCCCTCAGTTTTACAAGGCCATTGGTGTTTGCAATACTAAATGGTACTGTGATACGCCATCCCATTAGGACTGACGTGTGTCCACCTCTTCATGTGATAGACATTCACTGACACACAATAAACTTCAAAGGTGTAATGGCTTTTGAGAATACAATTTAAGAATGGTGTTGTCAACAGTAGCAAGCAGGATTGGGGATGTTCATACTGTCATATGGACTATTATGATGTGACATGTAGCTGAGCTACCTCATCACAGCTTTTATTGTGCTATCTTGACAATTGACCTATGAGGAAGCATCAAGGAAAAAATAATATCACTGTGAAGTGAGCCTTTGCATGTGAAATGATTTCTGCTACAGCCCTTATTGCAGCTAACATTGATGAATGACTTGTCCATCATCACATCATGATGTTGTTTCAGGGAAATGAGCATTAGCTGAATTCAGGGGCTTGTGTGGACACTGTGGAAATGCCTTTTTGTTATTTTGACAGCCATCATACCTTGTGAGATCAGTTCAGTATGGTATGCTACAAGAGCTAACGTGTTCAAGGTGAGCTAGTATTTACATGCAGATGGAGTGTAGACATCTTAATTCAGGTTATAGGAGCTTTTGGGGGTTATGACATCTCTGTGACCAACTCTTTTCAGATAATGTAGCCTGCATGCACATGATTATGCTAATGTTAAAGCCTGTGTAGTAAATCATGCAATCTGTGCCCTTCTGTAAGGTTTTGTGTTTGAATCTGATGGTCAGAGGTGTTCATGAAGATGCAATCAACCATTTTTTATGAGTCATTTCAGATTAATCCATGGCAAGCGAAGGAGACAGGACCAACATTATTGGGGAAGCAACTGGCCACAGTGGATCTGGTTATGACTCCACAGATGGACCCAATGGCCAAGAAGGTGTGGGGAGTGTCTCGAAGGACTCAAGCTTGATGACATCATCTTATGAGTATTCCTCCAGTGGACACTCCTGAGTGGTGGCAGACCCCCCAAAGGATCTGTTCCTACTTTGTCCATGTCTGCCACCCCCAGATCAAGTTCCACCCTTCCTGTTGCTCCCCTCAGAAACATCTCTCTGGGTCAGACTGCTATTCTCAATGCAATCCTGGGGCAAGGCAGACATTTGTAGCAAATGGTGGCCTACCTGGAAAGCATTCCCAGAGCAATATCTGACCTACAGAGATCTTTCCAGGCTCTGGCCTCCTCCCTCAGTGCCACCTCCCATCCCCTCAACCTTGTGTACCTCCCCAGCTGCTTCCCCATACTAATACCCCATACCCACACCTGTCAAAAACACATGCAGACATTTACACCCACCCACTCATACAGACCAAAGCAGTAAATCCACACAAAAGTACATACACAAATAGGTACACAAAATCAAATAGACACTGCCCCCACAACCATACCCATAGACACCCCACCTCCACAGTCATAACATCTACAACCACCACTGACAATACCACATCCACATACTCATACCACTCCCTATCACATCCCCACACAGCACAGATGACAGCACTCACACAACCACAGCCTCATCCACAGCCAGCACAGGCAACATGACACTCACATCCATTCACATACCACATATGATCACTTACACTGTTACCACCACATTAACATCCACAACACCCAGCACTTCACTGCAGCAACATCCATGTATCCACCATTCCAGTTGTACACACCTAGGAAACACAGACACTCACAATCAAACACCCAACAGATATCATGGATACAGGACACATCCATACTTGCAGCACATACACTTGACACACATGCACCTGCACCCACAACAGTCCCAAGCATATCAGACATAGTCACTTCCTCTCCCTGCAAAACCCCTACTCCTTCACATTCCTACACTTAAGTACCCTGTTAAATATCCTTCCTTTTTCCTGGCCATTAACCCTCCCAATCCTCAAGCCACCACTCCTAAGATGCTCCCTACCCCTCCCACACCCAAGGCCACCTCTCCCATCTCCAAATCAATCCTTATCATCCACCCATCAGCCCCTTCCAGGTCCAAAGGCATCCCAGCAAAATGTTTTTCCACCCCTTCTACTTCCCAAACCCCCCTCCTAAATGTAGGTCCACCCCTTTCTCTTCTCAACCCACCACTTCCCAAACCAAGGACACCCCACTCAAACTCAAACATCTCACTTCCAAATAAAAGCTTTAAGGTGTCTGCCTTTCCCAATGGATGCCCCTTTGTGAGGAGGTTACTCTGGCAGTGTCTTCTGAGGCATGATTCATGGCACAACTGGATGCTCACACCATTTAGAGTTGGATTGGCCATTGCAGTTTTTCAAGATCCTTTTGAAGGAAAACTAAAGATTAATTTGTTTTGGAACACATTAGTCCTCGATTTACGTTTTCCTGGCTAGTTTTGGAAACATAGCAATGTTGCATCAGTTTGATTGTGACACAATGTCATTGTATATAGCTGTTATGGCAGGTTATACTACACATGTGTGTAGTGTATTTTGTTATCTGCACACAAAATTTTAAATGTTATATGTTAATGATAGGCTTTTTTGGACAGGCATTCATCATGGTGCTGAGTACTTACACCACCTAAATGCTGTGCTTTGATACATTGGGGTGTCGGACTGCAGGTGCATTATTTTCACCCTGATTACTGATCAATATGACCAGGTTTGTATATTTAAAGTTTGGGACCAGTGAAAGACTTACACAGGTCAAGGGGAAGTGTTCCATGGATGGATATGTAGGATGTATCTAAATTTGGCCACACGTTGATTTGGGTGTTATTTCAAATGGTAAAGGTTTCAGCTTGTCTTGTGTAGTGTCAATCTTATTTTGCTTGCACTTCACCCTATGAAGTATATTGGAGATATGTTGACTGTGTGCAAATTTGTTTATCCACACCTGGAGGGTGGTTGGTTGTCACGCCTTTTTGTCTTCTGTTTTGTGACATGTGTCCATTCTTTTGTGTGCACCTTACACCTACTGAAATTGAATGCTGTTACTGATGCATTTCTTTTAATATCTTGCACTTACACATTGCACACATATCTATGGCACTTGACAATGCTATTGGTTGTCCCTGGTATACTTTAAGCTGGGGGACCTCTGCACAGAGACGTTTTAGGGCATGGACAAAGTAGACTGTGGCCATAGGGACCCAGAATTTCGGGGCTCCCCTGATTGAGCCAACCTTGTTCTACAGAGCGCGTTTCCATGATGGCCTTACAATACTTCTTACGCAGATTGTTTTGGATTCCATTTTGTGCCTGATTTGTGAGAGTTTATTGCAGTAATTTTCCCGAGGTGTATTTATGTTTCATGCAACATCCATATTTAAGTTTAATTTCTATCAAACCTGGACTGAGCATATGAGAAGTTGAAGTGTGCAACAGTGATTATTTGCTGTGATGTTAGTGAGGGCCTGCTGTTGTGTTACAGTACTGTGGACACACTATCCCTGTATATTAGCTGTGTAGACATTTAACATTTAGAAGAGTGTGCCTGTGCAGAGTCAGTGACCTGACCAAAGAGGGCATCAAAGAGCTGACTTGGGATCATGCAATGGAAGTTGTTGTGAACAGGGATCTACAAAATAGGTTTGGCCCATACCCCCATGCACTTTAATTTGAACCTGCTTTTGCATCTGTTAACTACCAGCCCACAGGTATCCCCCTCTAGTGCAGGTCCTGTCAGTGCTCCATTTCCTGGCAAGTGGTTCCTTCCAAACAACAATGGCCATGGCTCAGGGATGTCTCATCCAATGTTCTCCAACGTATTGACCAGAGTGTTGTCTGCCCTGCTGAGACACATGCGCAATGGGTACAATTGTGGCTTATCATCGGTTGCGTCCACAACTGTGTGAGTTTTGGACATCAAGCAGCAGCAGCAGTGGCAAACCATGTACTATTGGCTCCATTGCAGCAGAGTACATGTCCAGGTGAGTAGATGTGAGTTTCTGCCTTATATCCATCCAATTCTCCTAGATCACGTGGGGAGGTTTTTCCACTACAGTCTCAGCGGCAGGAAGGGGCATTGTCATTGGAACAGCGGTATAACTGATGGTCCACCCTCTGATATATGCATTGTGGTCAGGATTACCTTGTGGTGGCAGCAGTGTCAGGGCGGTCTTTTGTCTATGCATTCTCTTGCTTTGTAATTGGGAGGATGGACCACCGAGTTGGTGGGCAAGACAACCAACGCCGTTCCGACGGCAGTACCCTTTCCACTACACTCGTTATCAGGCCCATAGTATTTCAGTTAGGATAACAACGTACAGAACTGTTTGCTTTATGTGCATCTAAGGGGTGTGTGCCTAAGGCAGGCAGGGGATGCAGGGAAAATGGAATAATTCTTAAAAAATGAATACTGGTGGGCTCCTATTGCAGGGAAAGGGTACAGTGGAAAATTGAACCATTCTTAAGAAATGAATGCTGTTGTGCACTTATGCAGGTAGGGAGGTCAGGGAAAATAGAATAATCCGTAAAGATGAATGCTGTTGTGTGCCTATGGGAGGCAGAGGGTACAGGGGAAAAAGGAGTAATCATCAGAAAATGCAAGAAATGTATACTGGTATGTGCCTGTGGCAGATGGGGATGCAGTGGAAAGTGGTATAATCCTTCAAAAATGTATACTGATGTGTGTCAATGGCCTTAGACAAGAAGACCTATGGCAGGCAGGGGGTAGAAGGAAAATGTAAAACAAATGCTGGTGTATCACTAGGGACTATGAGTAATCCATTGGGAGGCAAGGAGGTGCAGGGGAAATGAAAAAAGCATATACTATCATAAACACTGTTCATACAATGATCCTCAATCACATTAAACTGATATCAGGGAAAAAGGTTAAAACATGAACAAAAAATGGCAAACACCTCTATCAATGTCCCTAGAAAGTGTCTTTGAAATCTGGTTAAAAGCTACATGGTCAAGCAACGACAGCAAGCAAGGAGGCAAAGAGAACAAAAAACGTATGCAGGCCTATGGCAAAAGTACACTGCCAACACAAAATGGCCGCTGGCTACATGGTCAAACAACAACAACAACAGCAAACAAAGAGGCATGGAAAACAAAGAACACACTCAGGCTACCACAAAAGGACAGTGACTGGCTAGACAAAATGATCCCTGGCTACATTGTCAAAAAACACCACAAGCAAGGAGGCATGGAGAACAACGAACACATGCAGGCCTATGGGAAAAGCACACAGACTGGCTAGCCAAAATGGGCACACAAATGATTTTGTTTTGTGATGTTGGCTTGTGTGCCCTCAGTGGCTAGGGTATGCCCAGATGCTCGTTGCACCACTGGATTCAAGCTAGCCTGGCTGATGAAGAGTGATAGCCGGAAACCAGTCTCTGGATGTTTGTTTCCTGTCCAGGGAGGACCTGGGTCAAGACTGATTTGCATATGGCTGGGTCCAAACTGGGGTGACGTGGTAAGCAAATTAATAATGGATTAAACCCAGATCTGTGACTGGGAGTGAGTGTTTGAAAAGTTGCAGCACTCTGTCCATCATTTTATTTTGTTTTGTGATGTTGCCTTGTGCGCCCTAAGTGGCTAGAGTCTGACCAGATGTGGGTCGTTTACCCGCTGCACCACTGGATTCAAGCTGGCCTGGCTGATGAAGTGTGATCTCCTGAAACTAGTCCCATGATGCTTGTTTCCTGTCCAGGGAGCACCTAGTCTGGAAGTTCGGGCTAGACTGTTCCCATGGGGAACAGGGTCAAGACTGATTTGCACATGGTGCTATCCAAACTAAGGCGACATGGCGAGCAAAATAACAATGGATTAAATCCAGTTCTGTGACTGGGGCAAGTGTCCATCATTTTATTTTGTTTTGTGATATGGCTTAGCAAAAATGGCCACCAGCCACATGGTCAAACAACAACAACAAGCATGGAGGCATGAAGAACAAAGAACACATGCACATCTATGACAAAAGCACACTGACTGCCTACACAAAATGGCTACCAGCCACATGACCAAACAACAACAGCACAAAAGGAGGCATTGAGAACACAGAATACATGCACACCTAGAGCAAAAGCAGACTGACAGGCTCCACACAACATCCACTGGCCACCTGGTCAAACAACAACAGCGAGCAAGAAGCCATGAGCAAATAAGAACAAATGCAGGCCTCTGGCAAAGACACACTGACTGACTGCACAAAATGGCCACAGGCCACATGGTCAAACAACAAGAAGCAAGGAGGCATAGACCACAAAAAATACATGCAGGTCTATGAACAATGACTGCACAAAATAGTCACTGGTCACATGGAATGGCGAACAAAGACAAAGGGGGTGATTCTAACCCTGACGGGCGGCGGACGCCGCCCGCCAGAGTTCCCCCCTCCAGAACACCGCTCCGCGGTCATTAGACCGCTGCGGTGATTCTGGCTTTTGCACTGGGCTGGCGGGCGGCCGCCAAAAGGCCGCCCGCCAGCCCAGTGCAAAAGAGCCTTTCCACGAGGACGCCGGCTCAGAATTGAGCCGGCGGAGTGGGAAGGTGCGACGGGTGCAGTGGCACCCGTCGCGTATTTCCGTGTCTGCAAAGCAGACACTGAAATACAAAGTGGGGCCCTCTTACGGGGGCCCCTGCAGTGCCCATGCCATTGGCATGGGCACTGCAGGGGCCCCCAGGGGCCCCACGACAACCCATACCGCCATCCTGTTCCTGGCGGGAGAACCGCCAGGAACAGGATGGTGGTATGGGCTGTCAGAATCCCCATGGCGGCGCAGCGAGCTGCGCCGCCATGGAGGATTCTAAAGGGCGGTGGAAAACCGGCAGGAGACCGCCGTTTTTCCACATCTGACCGCGGCCAAACCGCCGCGGTCAGAATGCCCTGCGGGGCACCGCCAGCCTGTTGGCGATGCTTCCGCCAACCCTGGCCCCGGCGGTCCATGACCGCCGGGGTCAGAATGACCCCCAAAATGTTGGCCTGTGGCAAACTCACACATACACACTATCCAGACAAAGGAGGCATGGTAAACAATGAAGAAAACACTACAATTTATCCAGCAAACCCAAAATCAAATTCAAGTTAGCTATGAAAAAGTTTACAACAACAAACATTCTCCCAAGTCATGATATTATTGCCCCACCAGAATATATATTTTGCATGCTAAAAAGTGAAATTAAAAAACACAAAAACATTTTTCATTTAATCCAATGCCATTCCTGTCTTAAATCATAGATTTTTTTAAAACAACATAGAAACAGTTGTTTCATATACCCAATGACTAGTACTGGCTGGATGGCCTTTGGGCAGACTAGGCCACAAGGTAAATTAAATGAATATTGTAAATATAGCAAACATGGAGAACATGTACTTAACTGTGCAAAACATTTCCCTTCTAAAAGATAGAAAATTAAATGCAAAAAAATACTAGGCCCCTACTGCAACTCCTGGCCACCCACCACAACTACAATCAAATTTAAAAATTGAATGAAAGTACAAATAAATATTTTGGTGCATGCCCTCTATCAAACAACACCCTTATCCAAACACTTCTGAATTTACTTGTGTGATGTCCAAAAAACAAAGTCCTTAAAATCCTATAGTACATGTGAAGTGGAAATTGCAGACCAAGAGAGTGATCCTTTCACCTAGAAATCCAAATGAAAAATGACCAGGAGATGTACAACACACTAGGAGGAGCATACTGGACAGGAAGAGGAACTAGGAGAGCCTGCAGCACTTCCATCATGTTTAAAAAAGTAAATTAAAAAAATTGCTTTTTGCAATAAAAAACAACCTGAACTGTCCATTTGAGTAAAACATCAACTCAAAAATGTATTTTCTATTTGATTTAGCTGCTTCTTCAGTACAAAATCTAGAAGGCTTCTTGGTGGCTGGATATATTGATAGTTGGCAGCAAATCTTGGTTGTGCTCACAAGTGCTCATTTACCAAGGCTCACATGCGTGAACGTGAATATTATTCTGCCACACGTCAGATGGCAGAATTTGATAGGAACTCCGTATTACATGCAAATTGCAAAGTTACCTGAATACTCATTATAAAACGCCTGTGCTTAAATTTTATAGTTCATTTTTTGGATTTGTAGTCTTATTATATTTTTATCCATTCATGTGCCTCCCGACTATTTATCATACAAGTTGTTTAATTGACCACCCTTGGGCACTGTCCACAAATATCTCTGCACAACTTGGTGCGCATGTTTATTATACTATACTTTATAGTTAGTGTATGATTTATCACCAATGATGGTACCTGGGCTTCATATCTTGACACACATTCCTTACTTTGTTAGAAGGAATCTCTTTCTAATTACTACTTCTGAGCAGTTCAACCTCATCAGTTTCCGTCTGTATGGTTCCTTCACAGTATGTAATGCCTGCAGCGCTGTAGCTTATATTGGATTATACTTCTTCTAGTTAAAGTATATGTCAAATTTACTTGAAATTTGATGTCCATTCATTTATAACTTTTTCAGTTTTACAAAATTCTACATTAGGGGGCCTGTTTACTGCCTAATGTGTTTATAAGCTTATAAGCAGGACCTGTCTGAATACTTGAAGTATAGACAATAAAATCACAAAGAGCTCATGAAGCATTATTTCTGTCATATCAATTGATATTTAATATATGGACTGTTTGATGTGTGCTCCGGTATCATTGTTTGACTGTTATGATTGAAGCGTCATTTGGTTTACATTGTATTCTACACCCTATTGGTAGCAGGTTGTATCATACTGTTATTGTACTCACTACAATTACATTCGACTTAACACAGGACCCTGATGCCTTTGCTAGTCAGATGTGGGATTATCTTATCACAGCCAAATATAATTTTTATACTTTAAATTAACCTGTCTGCGGCACACACAAAGTAACCTGACACCAGGCCTGCCCTTGCCTTTGTCCCTTTTGCAAGGCTGAAGCCAAACCAAGGGAAGAGGGAAGAATTTGCCAGAACTTGTTTGTGAGTAGACCAGGGCTTGCCCGTCCCTACTGCCGGGCTAATGGTCATAAACTTGGAGACCACAGGACTAGAATCAGAGCACTCATGGACCTCTGAAGAAGGCCGTCCCTACTGTGTGAAGCTCAAAGGAAGGCTGCACCAGTGTGCTCTGAACACAGGACCCCAGAAGTGACTCCAAGGGTCAGTTGGCTGCCCTTTTGTTTGAGCTACAGGGAATCAACAAGCTTCCAAAAGCCTTTCCCAGCAACTACCCTGCTAATCAATATCAACTGTACCTGTCTAAACACTGCTGCTGGGTTCTGTTGAATCCTAAACCCCAAGTGGTGCTGCCCAGGTCCTGGACCCTTGGCTGGTGTTAACACGGACTCCTTCATTCAACACTAAACATTATACACTGGGCTCCAAGTAAAATACCAGAGTCTCTCAGCTCTTTGCATCCACATCAACCACCCCCAAGCTCTTCATGAATGTGAACAGACTTCACCAAGGCCAACAAGGGAGCCACATCCGACTGCCAATGAGACCTTCCTTGCTAAAAACCCCAAACATCCCCTGCATAGGGCTCCTCACTCTGACCACCCCATGTTTTTCCATCAACACAAAGTTCTGATTGTTGCCTAGCTCTGAAGAGGAACACTGACAATGACCACGTTGCAGTCCCCTGCCAACTTAAAGTTCCAACTGAGGCATAGGACGTAGGGACTGGCTGTCAACACACTCATCTCTGCACCTAGCCTGCAGACTTACCTGATAAAGACCTCATCTACAAGAGTTTTTCATGTTAAACAGGACTAAGTTAGAAGGTAAACTTTACAACCATATGGACATATCCCTATAGCTGACCTGCACTCCTTTACAGTCAGCCTTAACATTCAACTTTGACCTGGTCCAGCGCGACCAGATATCCATGATTACCACTTTGAGTTATTTCTACTTAATTTTTTAAAACAGTCATATCTCCCATTATACTTATTAGGTTTTTCCAATTTTGTATTGTTTTATTTATTAAAATTTCCTCTATTTTTCTACATTGGTTTGGGATTTTTTTGTGTTGTGTTTTCACTTTATAATTGTTCGAGTGTTGCAAAAATACTTTACACATTTCATCTAAGTTAAGCCTAACTGCTTTGTGCCAAGCTATTCTTTGAAGTGGGTTCCCACCCAAGTAATCCTCCAATTTCATACAGGAAGATATTGATGTCATGAGTGCCATATACCAATACAAAACAGAAGATGATCCAGAATATTGAGGCTATTGGATTGGTAGAAGAGGTATAATGTCTGATCAATGGTTCAATTCAGTAAGTCAGAATGGAGGAGAATAATAGGGAAGGTCTAGTCTAATAGAAAAAGATAAGGCCAATAGAATACCCCTTCACCTTCCACATCCAACAAGGACAGCGAATATGTACATTTACAGGGATCCATAGCAATAATAATCATATGTACACAAGTGACATGCTCTACAATAAACATTATCATCTGCCATAAATTCATATACCAAAGCATGTAATCTAACCTGGAACAACATTAGAAGCAATCTTCACAACAAAGTGTGGCCCAACATCTGGACTATATATTTTTATAGGGCTCTTCATGGATCAAAAAGATGCGTCCAATTTCAGTGTAGGTGTAATTTATTTATAATTTATCCATGGTGAAAGAGAGAAGTTGTCCCGATTGTTAGGTGCAACAGTGGATTATTAGACATGTGAGGCCATAAATAAAAACACACGGAAGAGGAATAGATACAATATGGTGAAAGTAGAGAAAGAAGTGGGACCAGTTAGAGCACATAGGTAATAAATTATTGGTCTTTCATAGCAGAAAGAGTCCCGATGTTTAAAAAGTTGAGGCTTGCTCATTAAGACTGAAAATCATTCAAAATGAGCCACAATGGCCATCAGTTCTCTCAGGTACTCTGCACGAGATGGTGCCTGGAGTGACTTTCATTTTCTCAACAAACAGAGTTCTGCAACAGCTAAGCATGATGTAAACCAGCATCTCCAGTGACTGTCACAGGTATAATGCTTGACATGGTGTGGAACAAGACCAGAGATTGCGCTACCTTAAAATCATCTACACAAGATTGTTTCATAGACACCCATAACTACAGCTGTTGGTTTACATGATTGCAACAAGACCAATTGATATGCAGGAAAACACAGTAAGGGGGTCATTCTGACCCCGGCGGTCGCCAGGGTCGGCGGGAGCACCGCCGACAGGCCGGCGGTGCCCCGCAGGGCATTCTGACCGCGGCGGTTCGGCCGCGGTCAGAAGAGGCAAACCGGCGGTCTCCCGCCGGTTTACCGCTGCCCTTAGAATCCCCTATGGCGGCGCAGCTTGCTGCGCCGCCATGGGGGATTCTGACACCCCCTACCGCCATCCTGTTCCTGGCGGTTCGCCCGCCAGGAACAGGATGGCGGTAGGGGGTGCCGCAGGGGCCCCCGTAAGAGGGCCCCGCAAAGTATTTCAGTGTCTGCTAAGCAGACACTGAAATACGCGACGGGTGCAACTGCACCCGTCGCACCCCTGCAACTCCGCCGGCTCAATTCTGAGCCGGCGTCCTCGTTGCAGGGGCATTTCCTCTGGGCCGGCGGGCGCTCTTTTGGAGAGCGCCCGCCGGCCCAGAGGAAATGTCTAAATGGCCGCCGTGGTCTTTTGACTGCGGTGCGGTCATTCAGCGGCGGTACCTTGGCGGACGGCCTCCGCCGTCCGCCAGGGTCATAATCAGGCCCTAAATCTCTTTTAGTTTGAGATGGGGCTTAGAATAGAGCTGATTCAAGAACTTGTGACAGTTTCGAAGTATCCTAATAAGATACATTTCAGAAGGGACTCCCTGAGCCCTTGGTCATGTATATACAAGAGGACAAACTTTTTTTGCTCTTTGCTTGCTGGCAAAGGTGCATGCCATCGGGTTCTGAGCACCTCAGTGCGAGGTGCTAGCCAGAGCCAGTATAGCAATTGAATGCATTTATATACTCATTCTTGTACCCGGATCATCTGCCAATTTAAACCTCATCCTTGAAATTGTCAATGCTTCACATTCATAGATCTTGGGAGGTAGCGTGATGGTGCAGTCAAATATGTATGTGGTCCCTTTGACATCTTAGCATGGTGTACAATGCAGGAAATGCATTACAGTTTTCTCTTGAGCAGCCCATTGCTATATTTTAGATAAAGTACTGCTGTTCAAAATAGAATAGAATAGAATTATGTATTTATTAGGTGCACTTACACCTAAACTACACTGCCCATAGTATAAGTAAAGGACCCACTGTGTCATTTTTGATAGAAAGGTTACATATTAGCCCTTTTCAGAACCTTGCACAGTTCAATTGGGCATGAAGAGAGAGAGTCCATACCTTGTCCATCAGAACAAGAGGCGATCGACTTCTCTACCTGATTTTATTGCATGTTGGTGTTTTAACCAAGTATAGTGCCTTAGATTGTAGCAGTCGTGCAGGGATTAACAAAAAACATGGAGGTCACACCGAAACCTCCTATTGTACAGTATACTGTTTTAAGGCAGAGAATAGCATTTTGAAAATACTTCTTTGGGAGCATGGTAACCAGTGTAACTGTCTCAAATGGGTAGAGATTGGCACGCTTCTTTTTAATCCTGGGATGGTTTGTGCCAGTGAATGTTGTACCTCATATATGAGATAATTAGGTAGGCTGACCAGTAAACAGTTGCAGTAATCGAGCCGTCATGTTATGAGGGCTCGAACCAAGGGTTTCATTTACAAGAATCTGATGCATCCCCACTGATGCGTCAGATTTCTTGTGCTTCTCGCACGTCTCCTAATACAGAGCTTCATGGAGCTTGTTTTTACAGATGTGTCAGAAATATCTGATGTATTTGTTGATGATAAACTCACACATTGCTGGAGTAGCATCGTTAAACTGACACAACTCCAGAAATGAGAGGAGTCTTCCAAAGGAAAAAGCCCTGTGTCAATTATATGCCTGCTTTGAGAAGGCAGTGACATTTTGACGAAGTGAAGCTGCTGAATAATGCAGTGAAATGTTGTAAATTTCACTGCATCAGTTCTGCATTGCTTTTTCCATGGGAATGCCTACCCTGACACAGGTATAATGTGATGCAGGGCTTTACAAGCTAACACATTGGGCCCAATGCATCCATTTGTAAATATAGAGCAGTGTAGTGCACTGCTAGTGCCACCACTGTGTCAAAAAATGAGTCAGTGGTGGCGCAAAGGGCTTGGAAATGAGGCCCCCAGTTTTCCCTTGAAGATGCTGGGAGGAAAGGAAGGATCGCCCTGTTAAAGGCTCAAAGGCAAAACCATGACGATGCAAGAGATTAAATATATGTATCGAAACTGAGTCTGAAGTCAAACATGACTCCCAAGTTTTTGGCATATTGGGAATACTTACTGTTTTGTAGAAAATCTGGCTGGAAAACATGTGAATGCTGCATGTTTCTCTAAAGTACAACTAGTGAATGCTGTGTGTGCAGAACTACCCCTATGGAACACTAGGGACTTATTTATACTTGCTTTCGCTGAATTAGCATCATTTTGTTTACGCTAATTCAGCGCAAACTTAACTACATATTTATATTTTGATGCTAGACCCGTCTAGTGCCAAAAGATTGGAGTTAACATAATTTTCTGGATGCCTGAAACCACCTTGCGGTCAATGAGATGCAAGGTAGGCATTCCCGTCCAAAAAATGACACAAAGCCCTTGGTGCGATATTTGTCCAGCGGTGTAAAAGTGACGCAAGGTTGGGAGGCGGACCAAAAAAATTACACTAACACCAATTTGCACCAAATTTGTATTCCTGGGTCAGACCAGGCATTAAAATTAGGCCCACACACCACTACTTAAGGAAAACGCACAGAAGCAACATTGGCAACCCACAGGACAAGATGGAAGTGTTACTGCTCCAGCTCGGGAGACGACGTTGAGGACAACAACCACAACAGCAACCGCCACCACTACTGCAGCAACCACAACCACCTCTACGGCACCCACAAAGGCAACGCAGAAGGCAGGAGAGGATATTCCGGAACAGGACAACCCTCCTTGGACTCAGGGAACAAGACCTCATTAGGAAATACCGACTCAACCGGCAATCCATACTACACCTTTTGCACCACATTGAGCCACAGATCACAGCCAGCCTGCAGACACACCATAATATACGGCCTCTCACGGAGCTGCTAGCTGTCCTGCATATGCTGGCAAGTGTCTTATTCCAGACAACTAGTGCACTGGTTTCTGGTGTGTCACAGTCGTCTTTCTCGTTCTTCCTACTGAAGGTATTTGACACAATCATCTCTCTGACACCCTGCCACATCTGCTTCCTCAACACCCAGCAAATGCAGCAGGAGATAAAACAGGGTTTTTACGAATTTGCTGGCTTGCCACATGTGCTGGATGCAATGGACTGTACCCATGTCTGACTTGTCCCACCTGCAGCAACAGAACATTTAGACAGGAACTGAAAACATATGCATTTCATAAATGTGCAGGCCATAGTGGACCAGTGGACTATTTACAAATATTTTAGCCAAGTATCCTGGTAGCATCCATGAGGCCTACATATTCAGGCACAGCAGGATCAACAAACACTTAGAGGATGGTCAATATAGTAATGGCCTACTTGTTGGTAAGTCAACAAACCTAGCAATATGCACACAACACACCAACCCTGTAGGACACACAAGACATACACTACTCCAAAAACACATGGCCAGGGTAACACAGATGTGCAGGTAAAAATACATATGAACCATGCTGCACAACAGCACAATCAGCACAAACACATACATCTAAATGTACGTAGCACACCAACAACTTGACAGGCACAGGACAGGTGGGGATATGTACCCTTTGATAACAGATGATGTCCACAAACCACTACAAGTGCCCACAGGTTGGCTACTACATACACTTCACACACACATTACACCAAACAAAGAATAGCACAGCAATGTCAATGGCATACACTATGGTCATGTAGCAAACGTCACACTTAGGCCCAGACCCCTTAAATCATGCCATGCAAGTCTCTGCCAGAACAAACATCAATTGCCAGAAAACTGCTGCCTGTACCAACTACATCTCATCAACACATAACTGACTTACCTGTCAGGTGCATATACATCGGCCTGCTGCATTGGGTCACACACATAGAAATACAAAATTAATGGCCATCACATACCATGTGCAAGATTTTTGAGAAGTGGCACCACATCTACAGTAGTACCAACTCATATGTACCAATTACTGATCCACAACACCATCACGTCTGTACCGTAAACATTAAATGGCCCACTATGGGGCAGAGACACTGTTAGACAGTGCAGATCATGGATGCCATAGTGTGACCCTTTAGGAGTACTTAGGACATCACTGACCTTACATGCACTGTGCTAAGGGACACATTTGCAAAGTAACTGAGCCCCATCCCACAGCCTGCACTGTACATTTGTTCATGTACTGAAAGTTAGGAGAGACACTGGTAGTAATGTTGATCATCCGGAAACAATGGGATACACACCCTTGGACAACTGATGGCTGGCACAAACATGAGCTGCCACTCAAGAGCACTAAGGGGCATATGTAAGATGTAATATGCAAAGATGCACTACACAAAAGATGGTACATACATATTGAGCATCAGTTAGGAATCCAAATTATATATCCCAAGTCTTTGAGCCAATACCCAAGACTGTTATGTCCAACAACACAGTGCTAGTAAAACTTAGCACAAGGCCAGGATCTAACACCATACCACAGACATGCATGAGTCACAACCAACTCCAACTAACAACTGCCATGCTACATACTAAACCTGTTGCAAGCTTTAACAACAACTTACCTCTTTTATCCTTTGCAGTGGATCAGGGTTAAGGCATACAGCTGTGGATGATGACCCCATTTGCAAATCCAAACACATCAGCAGACCGTGCCGACAATGAGGGACACCGTCAGACACGCAATCTGGTGAAAAGGACATTTGGCATACTCAAATCCAGATTCAGTGCCTGGACCTAACACGAGACAGTCTCCTATATGCCCCACACATTATGTGTAAAATAATCCTCACATGTGCCATCCGTCAAAACATATGTGTGTGAATGAACGTGCCAGTGTACGACTAGGTTGCTAACCTGCCTGAGGAGGAGGATGGTGCTGACGATATGGAGGGGGAACAGCACAACACAGCTGCTGGGGTACACCGGAGACAGCATATTTTTCATAACTTGTATACATAAGAACCACTGAAATCACCATGTTAAATTTGTAAATAAACACTTCACATACACAACCAATCCTGCTTTGGTCTATTCAATCTCCTCTACATATACCAAAGGAATGTGAGTCTAACATCAGGGAGCATGTAACAATCACTAATCTGACAAGTATTGTAGCAACATCATATGTGATGTATTAGATCGTACTGCCACCATCACACAGATCACTTACAGCTTTTTCACTGGCATGTAACAACTGAAGGGCACAATCCATTGACCGCAACATATTTTGTGCATTCACGTTGCCAACTTGCTAATCAATAGTTCATCACACCCAAGTACATCATGTTCTAATAGGATGTATGTAAGGGGCCCACACATGAGGTAAGGGATGACAAAATATTGAAATTAAGTTATGTAGGAACTGAACACTGCCACAACTCAGTGTGTGAGTTGCAATTGTGTGATGTGGAGTGGACTTCATTGTTAACTATGGTCACCATGATTTGCCCAGTGATATTAATAAATGGAAGAAGTTGAGCCTGCGCAGTCTATCCATGGTAATCTGTCCTGCCATTGCCATGGGGCACAACCTTGACACAGTGTAAATATGACCTCACTCATTGCACGGCCAGTCTGTGGAATGCACATTAGTATACATGAGAACATATGCAGCTAGGGCTGCAGGTCCACCATACAAAAACAACAACTTGGTAAATGCAATGAGTTAAATAAACAAATTGTGATCAAACCATATTCTGGGTGGAATGTAGGCAGAGTGTGTCATACACACTATGTACCAAAGATGTACACATGTCAGACAAATATGCTGTCTTCACACAAGTCTCCATAAACTCAAATCTAAATATGGAGACAGATGTTGGGTCATATTTCCTAGGTAGCAATAGTACACCCATCATCAACAATGCCTGACCTGTGAATGCAGCTTTAACCACTTCGCTGCCAGGCCTTTTCCCCCTCCTGTGCCAGGCCTTTTTTTGCCTATTTGGGGCAGTTCGCGCTTAGGCCCTCATAACTTTTTGTCCACATAAGCTAACCAAGCCAAATTTGCGTCCTTTTTTTCCAACATCCTAGCGATTCTAAAGGAACCCAGACTTTGTGGGTTCCCCTGAAGGAGGCCAAGAAATTGGCCAAAATACAGTGAAAATTTCGTTTTTTTCAAAAAAATTGGAAAAAGGGGCTGCAGAAGAAGGCTTGTGGTTTTTCCCCTGAAAATGGCATCAACAAAGGGTTTGCGGTGCTAAACTCAGCAGCTTCCCAGCTTTCAGGAACAGGCAGACTTGAATCCGAAAACCCAATTTTTCAACACAATTTTGGCATTTTACTGGGGCATACCCCATTTGTGCAATTTTTTGTGCTTTCAGCCTCCTTCCAGTCAGTGACCGGAATGGTCATGAAACCAATGCTGGATCCCAGAAACCTAAACATTTCTGAAAAGTAGACAAAATTCTGAATTCAGCAAGGGGTCATTTGTGTAGATCCTACAAGGGTTTCCTACAGAAAATAACAGCTGAAAAAGAAAAATATTGAAATTGAGGTGAAAAAAACATCAATTTTTCTCTACTTTTTACTCTGTAACTTTTCCCTGCAATGTCAGATTATCGAAAGCAATATACCGTTACGTCTGCTGGACTCCTCTGGTTGCGGGGATATATAGGGTTTGTAGGTTCATCAAGAACCCGAGGAACCCAGAGCCAATAAATGAGCTGCACCCTGCAGTGCGTTTTCATTCTATACCGGGTATACAGTAATTCATTTGCTGAAATATAAGGAGTAAAAAATAGCTATCAAGAAAACCTTTGCATTTCCAAAAAGGGCACAAGATAAGGTGTTGAGGAGCAGTGGTTATTTGCACATCTCTGAATTCCGGGGTGACCATAGTAGCACGTGAATTACATGGAATTTCTCAAATAGATGTCTTTTTTACACACACCCCTATATTTGGAAGGAATAAATGTAGAGAAAGACAAGGGGCAATAACACTTGTTTTGCTATTCTATGTTCCCCCAAGTCTCCCGATAAAAATGATACCTCCCTTGTTTGGGTAGGCCTAGCGCCCGCAACAGGATATGCCCCAAAACACAACGTGGACACATCACAGAAAACAGAGCTGTTTTTAGCAAAGTGACTACCTGTAGATTTTGGCCTCTAGCTCAGCCGGCACCTAGGGAAACCTACCAAACCTGTGCATTTCTGAAAACTAGAGACCTAGGGGAATCCAAGGAGGGGTGACTTGTGTGGCTCGTTACCCAGAATCCTTTGCAAACCTCAAAATTTGGCTAAAAAAACACATGTTCCTCACATTTCTGTGGCAGAAAGTTCTGGAATCTGAGAGGAGCAACAAATTTCCTTCCACCCAGCATTCCCCCACGTCTCCCGATAAAAATGATACCTCACTTGTGTGGGTAGGCCTAGCGCCCGCGACAGGATATGCCCCAAAACACAACCTGGACACATCACAGAAAACAGAGCTGTTTTTAGCATAGTGACTACCTGTAGATTTTGGCCTCTAGCTCAGCCGCCACCTAGGGAAACCTACCAAACCTGTGCATTTCTGAAAACTAGAGACCTAGGGGAATCCAAGGAGGGGTGACTTGTGTGGCTCGGACCAGGTTCGGTTACCCAGAATCCTTTGCAAACCTCAAAATTTGGCTAAAAAAACACATGTTCCTCACATTTCTGTGGCAGAAAGTTCTGGAATCTGAGAGGAGCCACAAATTTCCTTCCACCTAGCGTTCCCCCACGTATCCCGATAAAAATGATACCTCACTTGTGTGGGTAGGCCTAGCGCCCGCGACAGGATATGCCCCAAAACACAACGTGGACAAATCACAGAAAACAGAGCTGTTTTTAGCAAAGTGACTACCTGTAGATTTTGGCCTCTAGCTCAGCCGCCACCTAGGGAAACCTACCAAACCTATGCATTTCTGAAAACTAGAGACCTAGGGGGATCCAAGGAGGGGTGACTTGCGGGGCTCGGACCAGGTTCTGTTACCCAGAATCCTTTGCAAACCTCAAAATTTGGCTAAAAAAACACATGTTCCTCACATTTCTGTGGCAGAAAGTTCTGGAATCTGAGAGGAGCCACGAATTTCCTTCCACCCAGCGTTCCCCCACGTCTCCCGATAAAAATGATACCTCACTTGTGTGGGTAGGCCTAGCGCCTGCGACAGGATATGCCCCAAAACACAACGTGGACATATCACAGAAAACAGAGCTGTTTTTAGCAAAGTGACTACCTGTAGATTTTGGCCTCTAGCTCAGCCGCCACCTAGGGAAACCTACCAAACCTATGCATTTCTGAAAACTAGAGACCTAGGGGAATCCAAGGAGGGGTGACTTGTGTGGCTCGGACGAGGTTCTGTTACCCAGAATCCTTTGCAAACCTCAAAATTTGGCTAAAAAAACACATGTTCCTCACATTTCTGTGGCAGAAAGTTCTGGAATCTGAGAGGAGCTACAAATTTCCTTCCACCCAGTGTTCCCCCAAGTCTCCCGATAAAAATGATACCTCACTTGCGTGGGTAGGCCTAGCGCCGGCGACAGGAAACACCCCAAAGCGCAACGTGGACACATCCTAAATTTTGGAAAAAAACAGAGGTGTTTTTTGCGAAGTGCCTACCTGTAGATTTTGGCCTCTAGCTCAGCCGGCACCTAGGGAAACCTACCAAACCTGTGCATTTCTGAAAACTAGAGACCTAGGGGAATCCAAGGAGGGGTGACTTGCGGGGCTCGGACCAGGTTCTGTTACCCAGAATCCTTTGCAAACCTCAAAATTTGGCTAAAAAAACACATGTTCCTCACATTTCTGTGGCAGAAAGTTCTGGAATCTGAGAGGAGCTACAAATTTCCTTCCACCCAGCGTTCCCCCACGTCTCCCGATAAAAATGATACCTCACTTGTGTGGGTAGGCCTAGCGCCCGCGACAGGATATGCCCCAAAACACAACGTGGACATATCACAGAAAACAGAGCTGTTTTTAGCAAAGTGACTACCTGTAGATTTTGGCCTCTAGCTCAGCCGCCACCTAGGGAAACCTACCAAACCTGTGCCTTTCTGAAAACTAGAGACCTAGGGGGATCCAAGGAGGGGTGACTTGCGGGGCTCGGACCAGGTTCTGTTACCCAGAATCCTTTGCAAACCTCAAAATTTGACTAAAAAAACACATGTTCCTCACATTTCTGTGGCAGAAAGTTCTGGAATCTGAGAGGAGCTACAAATTTCCTTCCACCCAGCGTTCCCCCACATCTCCCGATAAAAATGATACCTCACTTGTGTGGGTAGGCCTAGCGCCCGCGACAGGATATGCCCCAAAACACAACGTGGACATATCACAGAAAACAGAGCTGTTTTTAGCAAAGTGACTACCTGTAGATTTTGGCCTCTAGCTCAGCCGCCACCTAGGGAAACCTACCAAACCTGTGCATTTCTGAAAACTAGAGACCTAGGGGGATCCATGGTGGGGTGACTTGCGGGGCTCGGACCAGGTTCTGTTACCCAGAATCCTTTGCAAACCTCAAAATTTGGCTAAAAAAACACATGTTCCTCACATTTCTGTGGCAGAAAGTTCTGGAATCTGAGAGGAGCTACAAATTTCCTTCGACCCAGCGTTCCCCCACGTCTCCCGATAAAAATGATACCTCACTTGTGTGGGTAGGCCTAGCGCCCGCGACAGGATATGCCCCAAAACACAACGTGGACATATCACAGAAAACAGAGCTGTTTTTAGCAAAGTGACTACCTGTAGATTTTGGCCTCTAGCTCAGCCGCCACCTAGGGAAACCTACCAAACCTGTGCATTTCTGAAAACTAGAGACCTAGGGGGATCCAAGGAGGGGTGACTTGCGGGGCTCGGACCAGGTTCTGTTACCCAGAATCCTTTGCAAACCTCAAAATTTGGCTAAAAAAACACATGTTCCTCACATTTCTGTGGCAGAAAGTTCTGGAATCTGAGAGGAGCCACAAATTTCCTTCCACCCAGCGTTCCCCCACGTCTCCCGATAAAAATGATACCTCACTTGTGTGGGTAGGCCTAGCGCCCGCGACAGGATATGCCCCAAAACACAACGTGGACATATCACAGAAAACAGAGCTGTTTTTAGCAAAGTGACTACCTGTAGATTTTGGCCTCTAGCTCAGCCGCCACCTAGGGAAACCTACCAAACCTGTGCATTTCTGAAAACTAGAGACCTAGGGGGATCCAAGGAGGGGTGACTTGCGGGGCTCGGACCAGGTTCTGTTACCCAGAATCCTTTGCAAACCTCAAAATTTGGCTAAAAAAACACATGTTCCTCACATTTCTGTGGCAGAAAGTTCTGGAATCTGAGAGGAGCCACAAATTTCCTTCCACCCAGCGTTCCCCCACGTCTCCCGATAAAAATGATACCTTACTTGTGTGGGTAGGCCTAGCGCCCGCGACAGGATATGCCCCAAAACACAACGTGGACATATCACAGAAAACAGAGCTGTTTTTAGCAAAGTGACTACCTGTAGATTTTGGCCTCTAGCTCAGCCGCCACCTAGGGAAACCTACCAAACCTGTGCATTTCTGAAAACTAGAGACCTAGGGGGATCCAAGGAGGGGTGACTTGCGGGGCTCGGACCAGGTTCTGTTACCCAGAATCCTTTGCAAACCTCAAAATTTGGCTAAAAAAACACATGTCCGTCACATTTCTGTGGCAGAAAGTTCTGGAATCTGAGAGGAGCTACAAATTTCCTTCCACCCAGCGTTCCCCCAAGTCTCCCGATAGAAATGATACCTCACTTGCGTGGGTAGGCCTAGCGCCGGCGACAGGAAACACCCCAAAGCGCAACGTGGACACATCCTAAATTTTGGAAAAAAACAGAGGTGTTTTTTGCGAAGTGCCTACCTGTAGATTTTGGCCTCTAGCTCAGCCGCCACCTAGGGAAACCTACCAAACCTGTGCATTTCTGAAAACTAGAGACCTAGGGGAATCCAAGGAGGGGTGACTTGCGGGGCTCGGACCAGGTTCTGTTACCCAGAATCCTTTGCAAACCTCAAAATTTGGCTAAAATAACACATGTTCCTCACATTTCTGTGGCAGAAAGTTCTGGAATCTGAGAGGAGCTACAAATTTCCTTCCACCCAGCGTTCCCTCACGTCTCCCGATAAAAATTATACCTCACTTGTGTGGGTAGGCCTAGCGCCCGCGACAGGATATGCCCCAAAACACAACGTGGACATATCACAGAAAACAGAGCTGTTTTTAGCAAAGTGACTACCTGTAGATTTTGGCCTCTAGCTCAGCCGCCACCTAGGGAAACCTACCAAACCTGTGCATTTCTGAAAACTAGAGACCTAGGGGGATCCAAGGAGGGGTGACTTGCGGGGCTCGGACCAGGTTCTGTTACCCAGAATCCTTTGCAAACCTCAAAATTTGGCTAAAAAAACACATGTTCCTCACATTTCTGTGGCAGAAAGTTCTGGAATCTGAGAGGAGCCACAAATTTCCTTCCACCCAGCGTTCCCCCACGTCTCCCGATAAAAATGATACCTCACTTGTGTGGGTAGGCCTAGCGCCCGCGACAGGATATGCCCCAAAACACAACGTGGACATATCACAGAAAACAGAGCTGTTTTTAGCAAAGTGACTACCTGTAGATTTTGGCCTCTAGCTCAGCCGCCACCTAGGGAAACCTACCAAACCTGTGCATTTCTGAAAACTAGAGACCTAGGGGGATCCAAGGAGGGGTGACTTGCGGGGCTCGGACCAGGTTCTGTTACCCAGAATCCTTTGCAAACCTCAAAATTTGGCTAAAAAAACACATGTTCCTCACATTTCTGTGGCAGAAAGTTCTGGAATCTGAGAGGAGCTACAAATTTCCTTCCACCCAGCGTTCCCCCAAGTCTCCCGATAAAAATGATACCTCACTTGCGTGGGTAGGCCTAGCGCCTGCGACAGGAAACACCCCAAAGCGCAACGTGGACACATCCACAATTTTGGGAGAAAACAGTGCCTACCTGCGGATTTTGGCCTGTAGCTCACCCGGCGCCTAGGGAAACCTACCAAACCTGTGCATTTCTGAAAACTAGAGACCTAGGGGGATCCAAGGAGGGGTGACTTGCGGGGCTCGGACCAGGTTCTGTTACCCAGAATCCTTTGCAAACCTCAAAATTTGGCTAAAAAAACACATGTCCCTCACATTTCTGTGGCAGAAAGTTCTGGAATCTGAGAGGAGCTACAAATTTCCTTCCACCCAGCGTTCCCCCAAGTCTCCCGATAAAAATGATACCTCACTTGCGTGGGTAGGCCTAGCGCCGGCGACAGGAAACACCCCAAAGCGCAACGTGGACACATCCTAAATTTTGGAAAAAAACAGAGGTGTTTTTTGCGAAGTGCCTACCTGTAGATTTTGGCCTCTAGCTCAGCCGCCACCTAGGGAAACCTACCAAACCTGTGCATTTCTGAAAACTAGAGACCTAGGGGAATCCAAGGAGGGGTGACTTGCGGGGCTCGGACCAGGTTCTGTTACCCAGAATCCTTTGCAAACCTCAAAATTTGGCTAAAATAACACATGTTCCTCACATTTCTGTGGCAGAAAGTTCTGGAATCTGAGAGGAGCTACAAATTTCCTTCCACCCAGCGTTCCCTCACGTCTCCCGATAAAAATGATACCTCACTTGTGTGGGTAGGCCTAGCGCCCGCGACAGGATATGCCCCAAAACACAACGTGGACATATCACAGAAAACAGAGCTGTTTTTAGCAAAGTGACTACCTGTAGATTTTGGCCTCTAGCTCAGCCGCCACCTAGGGAAACCTACCAAACCTGTGCATTTCTGAAAACTAGAGACCTAGGGGGATCCAAGGAGGGGTGACTTGCGGGGCTCGGACCAGGTTCTGTTACCCAGAATCCTTTGCAAACCTCAAAATTTGGCTAAAAAAACACATGTTCCTCACATTTCTGTGGCAGAAAGTTCTGGAATCTGAGAGGAGCCACAAATTTCCTTCCACCCAGCGTTCCCCCACGTCTCCCGATAAAAATGATACCTCACTTGTGTGGGTAGGCCTAGCGCCCGCGACAGGATATGCCCCAAAACACAACGTGGACATATCACAGAAAACAGAGCTGTTTTTAGCAAAGTGACTACCTGTAGATTTTGGCCTCTAGCTCAGCCGCCACCTAGGGAAACCTACCAAACCTGTGCATTTCTGAAAACTAGAGACCTAGGGGGATCCAAGGAGGGGTGACTTGCGGGGCTCGGACCAGGTTCTGTTACCCAGAATCCTTTGCAAACCTCAAAATTTGGCTAAAAAAACACATGTTCCTCACATTTCTGTGGCAGAAAGTTCTGGAATCTGAGAGGAGCCACAAATTTCCTTCCACCCAGCGTTCCCCCACGTCTCCCGATAAAAATGATACCTCACTTGTGTGGGTAGGCCTAGCGCCCGCGACAGGATATGCCCCAAAACACAACGTGGACATATCACAGAAAACAGAGCTGTTTTTAGCAAAGTGACTACCTGTAGATTTTGGCCTCTAGCTCAGCCGCCACCTAGGGAAACCTACCAAACCTGTGCATTTCTGAAAACTAGAGACCTAGGGGGATCCAAGGAGGGGTGACTTGCGGGGCTCGGACCAGGTTCTGTTACCCAGAATCCTTTGCAAACCTCAAAATTTGGCTAAAAAAACACATGTCCCTCACATTTCTGTGGCAGAAAGTTCTGGAATCTGAGAGGAGCTACAAATTTCCTTCCACCCAGCGTTCCCCCAAGTCTCCCGATAAAAATGATACCTCACTTGCATGGGTAGGCCTAGCGCCGGCGACAGGAAACACCCCAAAGCGCAACGTGGACACATCCTAAATTTTGGAAAAAAACAGAGGTGTTTTTTGCGAAGTGCCTACCTGTAGATTTTGGCCTCTAGCTCAGCCGCCACCTAGGGAAACCTACCAAACCTGTGCATTTCTGAAAACTAGAGACCTAGGGGAATCCAAGGAGGGGTGACTTGCGGGGCTCGGACCAGGTTCTGTTACCCAGAATCCTTTGCAAACCTCAAAATTTGGCTAAAATAACACATGTTCCTCACATTTCTGTGGCAGAAAGTTCTGGAATCTGAGAGGAGCTACAAATTTCCTTCCACCCAGCGTTCCCTCACGTCTCGCGATAAAAATGATACCTCACTTGTGTGGGTAGGCCTAGCGCCCGCGACAGGATATGCCCCAAAACACAACGTGGACATATCACAGAAAACAGAGCTGTTTTTAGCAAAGTGACTACCTGTAGATTTTGGCCTCTAGCTCAGCCGCCACCTAGGGAAACCTACCAAACCTGTGCATTTCTGGAAACTAGAGACCTAGGGGGATCCAAGGAGGGGTGACTTGCGGGGCTCGGACCAGGTTCTGTTACCCAGAATCCTTTGCAAACCTCAAAATTTGGCTAAAAAAACACATGTTCCTCACATTTCTGTGGCAGAAAGTTCTGGAATCTGAGAGGAGCCACAAATTTCCTTCCACCCAGCATTCCCCCACGTCTCCCGATAAAAATGATACCTCACTTGTGTGGGTAGGCCTAGCGCCCGCGACAGGATATGCCCCAAAACACAACGTGGACATATCACAGAAAACAGAGCTGTTTTTAGCAAAGTGACTACCTGTAGATTTTGGCCTCTAGCTCAGCCGCCACCTAGGGAAACCTACCAAACCTGTGCATTTCTGAAAACTAGAGACCTAGGGGGATCCAAGGAGGGGTGACTTGCGGGGCTCGGACCAGGTTCTGTTACCCAGAATCCTTTGCAAACCTCAAAATTTGGCTAAAAAAACACATGTTCCTCACATTTCTGTGGCAGAAAGTTCTGGAATCTGAGAGGAGCTACAAATTTCCTTCCACCCAGCGTTCCCCCAAGTCTCCCGATAAAAATGATACCTCACTTGCGTGGGTAGGCCTAGCGCCTGCGACAGGAAACACCCCAAAGCGCAACGTGGACACATCCACAATTTTGGGAGAAAACAGTGCCTACCTGCGGATTTTGGCCTGTAGCTCACCCGGCGCCTAGGGAAACCTACCAAACCAGTGCATTTCTGAAAACTAGAGACCTAGGGGAATCCAAGGAGGGTTGACTTGCGGGGCTCGGACCAGGTTCTGTTACCCAGAATCCTTTGCAAACCTCAAAATTTGGCTAAAAAAACACATGTTCCTCACATTTCTGTGGCAGAAAGTTCTGGAATCTGAGAGGAGCTACAAATTTCCTTCCACCCAGCGTTCCCCCAAGTCTCCCGATAAAAATGATACCTCACTTGCGTGGGTAGGCCTAGCGCCGGCGACAGGAAACACCCCAAAGCGCAACGTGGACACATCCACAATTTTGGGAGAAAACAGTGCCTACCTGCGGATTTTGGCCTGTAGCTCACCCGGCGCCTAGGGAAACCTACCAAACCAGTGCATTTCTGAAAACTAGAGACCTAGGGGAATCCAAGGAGGGGTGACTTGCGGGGCTCGGACCAGGTTCTGTTACCCAGAATCCTTTGCAAACCTCAAAATTTGGCTAAAAAAACACATGTTCCTCACATTTCTGTGGCAGAAAGTTCTGGAATCTGAGAGGAGCTACAAATTTCCATCCACCCAGCGTTCCCCCAAGTCTCCCGATAAAAATGATACCTCACTTGTGTGGGTGGCCCAGGTGCCTGCAACATAATAAGGCCCAAAACCTGAAGGGATAGAAGGGATAGCACAGCAAGTTTATAAGGGCATATTCTTTTATACATCTTTAGACGGACTCTGCTTTGGGGACCCACATAAGTGAGGTGTCATTTTACTTGGGAGACTGAGGGGAAAACTGGGGAGTAGGAATTTTGTGCTGGAGCGGTGATCCTACTAAGAAAAATCAGGAAAATATGCTTTTTTATGCAAATTGTGAGGTTTACAGAGGAGTCTGGGTAAGAAAATGTTGGGGGAGCCACACAAGCCACACCTCCCTAGACTCCTTGGGGTGCCTAGTTTTAAAAAGTTTCTGGGTTTTGTAGGTTTCCCTACATGACGGCCGCACCCAGGACCAAAAACATAGGTGGGCCGTCCCCCCCAAACACAGGTATTTTTGGAAAATATCACTTTGATGTGTGCACATACGTCCGTGATGTGCCAAACACTAAAATTGTGAAAAGAAACACACTTAGGTTATGTGAAGAAGACCCCTCACCCACCAACCAAGTTGGTGGCATGCTTCATCATCGGGGTCCCACCTGAGGCACCTAGCGTGTCTCAAGTGTGCTGCGACGTCTGATTACAGCGGAGCAGGTTTTGTCATTTGTACCACACATACTGGTTGGATTTGGCACGAGGGTGAGTGATGGTTCAGTAGATCAAATTTTATTAACAAGAGATTTCACAAAAGTGAAATGCACTGGTAATAACTGAAAGGCCAAAAAACTGAACCAATGACTCACAGCTCGTGAGCTGTAAAGCCACGACAAGGCACCAACCGCTTTACAGTCCATTCACACACCTTTCATACATGACATGCACTTGACCATTCACGCCGCCAGCCACGGGCCCAGCACATTACAAGACTCGCATCCACAGACAACGCCAGTCAAGGGCCCATCACTTTCATACGCCCACATGCCTGATACAGCAATCACACCAGCTGATGAGTGTGTGGACTGGCGTTTGGCCGGCACTGCCAGCCAAGCGCCACCCCACCCACACCACCAGCCAAGCGCCACCCCACACACACCGCCAGCCCAGCGCCACCCCACACACACCGTCAGCCCAGCGCCACCCCACACACACCGCCAGCCAAGCGCCACCCCACACACACCGCCAGCCCAGCGCCACCCCACACACACCGCCAGCCAAGCGCCACCCCACACACACCGCCAGCCCAGCACCACCCCACACACACCGCCAGCCAAGCGCCACCCCACACACACCGCCAGCCAAGCGCCACCCCACACACACCGCCAGCCAAGCGCCACCACACCCACGCCGCCAGCCAAGCGCCACTCTACACATGCCATCCCCTTTTTTTTGTTTTTAAACAACAAAGAAACCACTAATCATAAATTAGTACAAAACTACAAACACAAAAGCTCTAACTGAATACATGACTAATGCCAACCGTGAAACCGAACATATAAAAATATAAAACACCAGTTTACGCTCACGGAATTTCCCAATAATTCTTCTGTGTGTGGTAGCTCCTGAAACAGCCACCCACACACAGCCCAGGCTTTGAAGGACAATCAGGGCAGTACATCCTAGTCTCCTTCCTGATACCTCTTCGAGCACAGACTCTACATCTCTTAGCAGGAAAGTTTTTTTTGGCCGTGGGAGGAATGTGCTCAGCAAAGTGACGATCTTTCAATCTAGCCACATCCTCCACCACTGCTTCTCTAGGAACTCTTGCCTGTTCCAGCACAACAAGGCTAGCTATGATAGACTCCTGAAATTTCACAAATGTCATCCTTGACTCTGGAGAACTATCCTTAAACACAACAAAAGCATTAAAAGTTGCCAAGTGGAACAAGTGAAGCGCTAATTTCTTATACCACACATAAGACTTACGAGCAGCAGTGTAAGGTTCTAACCTCTGATCTACTCTATCAACACCACCCATGTGCTTATTATAGTCTAAGATGCACACAGGTTTGCGCACTTCGGCAACCTCACCCCAAACAGCCACAGGTGAAGTACTCTCATCATGGATGGTGCTTAGCATGTATACATCCCTCTTGTCTACAAATTTCAGAGCTAGCAGCTCATCATTCCGCAAGGCACTGCACTGTCCCTTCTCAAGTTTTTTACAGACAAGCTCTTTTGGATAGCCTTTCCGATTAGAGCGGATTGTGCCACAAGTAACAGTGTCCACTCTGAACAACTCCTTGAACAACCGAACTCCAGTGTAGAAGTTATCTACATATAAATGGTGACCTTTGTTAAACAGTCGTCTACCAAGTTCCCACACAATTTTCTCACTAACTCCAAAAGTGGGAGGACAACCAGGGGGGTCAATATTGGAATCCCTACCAGTGTAGACCCGGAAATTATAAACATATCCTGTACTACTTTCTGACAGCATATACAATTTAATTCCATACCGTGCCCTCTTGCTAGGAATGTACTGCCTAAAAACCAAACGACCCTTGAACAGGACCAAAGACTCATCTACAGATATTTCTTTCCCTGGAACATAGATCTCTGAAAACCGATCTACCAAATGATCAAGGACAGGTCTAATCCTAAAAAGACGGTCAGAATCAGGATGATCTCGTGGCAAGGCTAAAGCATTATCTACAAAATGCAACATCCGAAGAAGAAGCTCATACCGGTTACGACTCATGATGGCAGGAAATATAGCAGTTGCCATCAAGGGACTAGTAGACCAATATGAAGACAGCGACGGCTTCCTTATCAGCCCCATCAAAAAAGTTAAACCCAAGAACTTTTTCAACTCTTCCAGATTTGTGGGAATCCACCGGCTAGCTCTAGAGTGTGGCCTAAGTCTGGCAGCGTTGTCCCTCAAAAACTGCTCTGCATACAAATTAGTCTGCTCAACAATCTCTTCCAAAAATATATCGTCCATAAACAACTCAAAAAAGTTGACGGGCAAAAAGTTTTCCGTATTAACTCGACACCCTGGAAAACCAGTAAACGCAGGCAACTGTGGCTGCTCCATGTTTGGTGCAACCCATGCGTCAGGTCTTCCAATGGGAAGCCTTTCAGCCGCTGGCTCCTGCACCATTGGCACATCACTGTCCTCCTCTAAAACAGGCCCTTCATCAGCACTGAGAGTGGCTTCATCATCAGATGATTCATCTCTGACAGAAAATTCACTTCCAGAAACCTGCACTTCCTCCTCTGCCTCAGATGCAGAGTCAGTCTCATATTCATGGTCAGAAGATGACTCAAAAAGCACACTAACAACCTGCTGAGTGGTCATCCTACGGCTGGCCATGATCCTTCCTACTAAAATTAACTGGACAAATACACCACCAACAACCAGCACTGTGTAAGATAAGTAACAAAGTATAGGTTTATCACTAAGAATTATAAACTCAAAAACTATACTGCTCACTTGCCTGAAAAAGCTTGACTCACCAGCAACTACTCTGCACAGCCACAGCAATCACCAACGATATCCCACTAAAAAGAGAAAAAAAAAAGCAAATTAGACATAAGACAACACAATAATCATTGTGCATAACTCTAAGGACAATTTCACACACAATTCTGCATTCAGTACACCACCTACAAACATGTCATTCATGCATTGCAACAATACTCACTTGGAGTAAATTTATTTACTTACCTAAAACATGCAACTACGCAAACCGCAGGACAACTACTGCCAAAACTGCAACAAGCCACAGCAAAGTCAGCAAAAGCTTTGAACTAAAACAAAAAGGAGAAAAACTGTTATTATCATAAAAGTAAATACTTCGCCAGTTGACAAACACTCCGCCACTAACCATTTTTTCATTTTCCCGTGTCTAGTCTTCTCTGCTTGGGGGAAGATGGGCCTAAAAAAAAAATAGGCCAATCTACCCCCAAGGGGAGGGGGCAGAAATCACCCAGATTACATTGCACCCTTTGGGGGGGGGCGACCCTTGCCCAAGGTGCCACACCCCCACACAAAGCACACACACACATACATAGTATCCCTGGCGCTATGGGGATTCTGCCCCCCTTGGGGACAGAAAGGCCTAAAAAATAGGCATATCTGCCCCCTAGGGGGGCAGAACTGCCCAAAAATACATGTGGGCCCCTGGGGGCGACCCTTGCCCAAGGGGCCACCCCCCAACACAAAAAATAAAAATCAACAATAAAATCCCTGGTGTCTAAATCAACAATAAAATCCCTGGTGTCTAGTGGCTTTCTGCCCCCCTTGGGGGCAGATCGGCCTAAAAATAGGGCCAATCTGCCCCCAAGGGGGGCAGAAACGACAATAAATACATTGCGCCCCTGGGGGGAGCGACCCTTGCCCAAGGGGCCACCCCCCAACACAAAGCACACATACATACATACTATTTCTGGCGCTATTGGGATTCTGCCCCCCTTGGGGGCAGAAAGGCCTAAAAAAAATAGGCCTCTCTGCCCCCAAGGGGGGCAGAACTGCCCAAAAATACATGAGGGCCCCTGGGGGCGACCCTTGCCCAAGGGGCCGCCCCCCAACACAAAAAATACACATCAACAATAAAATCCCTGGTATCTAGTGGCTTTCTGCCCCCCTTGGGGGCAGATCGGCCTAAAAATAGGGCCAATCTGCCCCCAAGGGGGGCAGAAACGACAATAAATACATTGCGCCCCTGGGGGGAGCGACCCTTGCCCAAGGGGCCACCCCCCAACACAAAGCACACATACATACATACTATTTCTGGCGCTATTGGGATTCTGCCCCCCCTTGGGGCAGAAAGGCCTAAAAAAAATAGGCCTCTCTGCCCCCAAGGGGGGCAGAACTGCCCAAAAATACATGAGGGCCCCTGGGGGCGACCCTTGCACAAGGGGCCGCCCCCCAACACAAAAAATACACATCAACAATAAAATCCCTGGTGTCTAGTGGCTTTCTGCCCCCCTTGGGGGCAGATCGGCCTAAAAATAGGGCCAATCTGCCCCCAGGGGGGGCAGAAACGACGTAAAATACATTTGCCCCCAAAGGGGAGCGACCCTTGCCCAAGGGGCCGCCCCCCAACACAAAAAATACAAATCAACAATAAAATCCCTGGTGTCTAGTGGCTTTCTGCCCCCCTTGGGGGCAGATCGGCCTAAAAATAGGGCCAATCTGCCCCCAGGGGGGGCAGAAACGACGTAAAATACATGTGCCCCCAAAGGGGAGCGACCCTTGCCCAAGGGGCCGCCCCCCAACACAAAAAATACACAGCAACAATAAAATCCCTGGTGTCTAGTGGCTTTCTGCCCCCCTTGGGGGCAGATCGGCCTAAAAATAGGGCCAATCTGCCCCCAGGGGGGGCAGAAACGACGTAAAAAGCATGTGCCCCCAAAGGGGAGCGACCCTTGCCCAAGGGGTCGCTCCCCTACACTAATATTCACTCACACACACACACATACAGAAATCCCTGGTGTCTAGTGGGCATTCCTGCTGCCCGATCGCATCGCGATCGGGCAGCAGGAATGCTCAAAGAGACATCGAGGGAAAGGAAAACCCTTTCCTTTCCCTCGATGCCTCTCTGAGAGCACCCCCACCCCGCACGAAGGTGAAATACTCACCTTCTCCCTTGACGCGCTGGAAGCAAATGGCTTCCAGCGCGTCATTCCCCGTTTCCATGAAATCAGCGCGCGATTGCGCGCTGACGTCATGGGGGGGGGTGGGGGGGGGGGGGTGGACGTGAAAGGGGAAGGGATTCCCCTTTCAGCCCTGGCCTGGGGGTGTTGGGGGGCGGCCCTCGACTGCCAGTCCCTGGACGTAATGGTTACGTCCATGGCGCCACACGGGCGCTGCCATGGACGTAACCATTACGTCCGTGGCGGGGAAGGGGTTAAATAGTATGCGCTGTATGACAACATCACACATCACATACCAATACACAATCACAATTCAGAACTATTGCATTCAATCAATCAATGTATTTGTAGAGCGCACTACCCACCTGTAAGGGTCTCAAATCGCTGAGGGGAGAGGAGTGCTGCTACTGCTCGAATAGCCAGGTTTTGAGGTGCTTCCTGAAGGTCAGCAGGTCTTCTGTCTGTCGCAGGAGCAAAGGAAGGGTGTTCCAGGTCTTGGCAGCGAGGTGGGAGAAGGATCTGCCTCAGTTGGTCGTTCTTCCGATGTGGGGGACGGTGGCGAGAGCGAGGTTGGCTGAGCGGAGTTGGTGGGACGGGGTGTAGAAGGTGAGTCATCTGTTGAGGTAGGCTGGACCGGTGTTGTGGAGCACCTTGTGTACGTGGGTGATTGTACTGAATGCCAAGCATATGTGGACACACTGTTGTCACACATGTATATATATATATATATATATACATGACGTGCAAAATATTGCATGCTGTTGACTCAGTAACAAACACATCAGTGGAACTGACCAGTCACACCCTTGCCACATTGCTGCATGGACTTCCACATGTGGCCATATCCCATATGCCAGATTGCTGCACAGCCCATGTCATATGTATGGTGAACAAGGGTGCATCCAAGGACAATGCAAAAAAAACAAGCAATCAGGAAATGAGTAAACAAATGTGATGGAAATGCATCAAGAACATCTGCAACCATTAAGAAAATGAGGCATGTGCCTTTAGTGTGAATTCTACGTTAACTCTCTTCTTAATGAAGCCTTCTGCAAAATCAATGCAAAACCGTCATACGGCAATGTAAACGGCGCATGTGCGGTATGTGTCTTAAAAAACTATGCATATGCCAAATGTGTCAAATAAAAAAACGCATAATTGAAAAACGTAACTCACTCACACAGGAAGTGATATAATAGGAAATCCTGTCGACAAGCATGGTACAGTGGTTGTAGTTTCACTTTCTCTTTACAGTATGTGCCTTGATTGTTGGTTGTGTTTGGAAGTTTGTGGTGTCCCTTGTGCCGTGTTACATTTTGTGTGCATTTTGTCCTAGAAGTTGTGGTTTTGTGTAGTTTTTTACCAGTTTTGTATTTGTACTGTGGGGTGTCTGTCCGGGGTTGTTAGTTATTTGGGGTAGTTGCACTAAGTTAGTTGGGTTCAATTTCCTTTTATTTTGTATTATTACTTATTGGGGTCAACTCTGAGCATCAGTCGACATGTCTGGCAAGGGGAGGATTTCCAGAATGTCTGCAGATGAGCTTGGTGGGATTATTTGGCTGGTTGCACACTACCTGCCAATGATGCTGGAAATGGGCGGCTGGGTGATCCTCGGATACCGGACAGAGGCCAGGTGGCTGCAGTGGGGCAAGGTGCTACACCACCTGAAACGTATCTACAAAACCAGCAGGAATGAGCACCAGCTGAAGCATTGCTGGACAGATCTGGTGGCCAGGGATCAGGATCTGCTAGATCACCTGGGATCGAGATTGGCAGAACTGTTTGTAAGTCTCCCATTGGCATACTAGTGACTGTTCACTGCTTTTGAATGACAGTAGCAGATAAGTTTTAGTGCTGCATGCAGTGCTTATGGACAGGTTGTATGCAACCAGTATGAAGAGTATCTGCGCCAGTTCAGGCCTGGAGTTCACATGTCCAACAATGATACCAATGCAGGTCAGATGTTTGATGAGTCCTGCACAACCGTCATGAAGGCACACACTTCAGAGCCCATAGCATCACCTATGCACCAGCATAGTGTCATGTATTAAACGCCAAGGCACCACCACCCTACCATATTTTCCCAGGATTGTGTCAACAAAGTGGCGCAATGCATGCATAGTGAATCTTTGTCAACATTTCACACACATGACCCCTGCCCCAGCCATTATGTTTGCAAAGGGGGTTTACCCACCTTAGGGGGCAATGAATATAGGGCATTTGATTCCATGAGACAACTTTGCCACATCAGTCATGAATTAATCAACGCATGATCATTGCAGAATTTTTGAATAGACGGCCCACACATGGTGTTGTCAGGGGTGTGCTAAGGGGCACACATCATATGGGGCTGCACTAGGGACTGGAATCATGTGAGATGCATTAGCATCACAAAATTAAACTCAAACACATAATTTGTAATGTATAGTTGCTTATGCATTGGAAAATGACACAAAGGCAGCTCTTGCTTTTCATTACTCAATTCCCAGGTGCTGCACCACTGTTGTCCTATTGGCCCCTTTGTGTCATTGGGCAAAGTCATGTAAGGGAGATTGAACATGAATTGGAAAGAGACAACTGGCAGTCCCATGTTCCAGTTCATGTTCAGCCACAGACAGCCTCTACCGCCCCAATACCCCACAGATGTGCAGGATCTGTTCCACTGGCCTAGAACTCCTCATTGATAGTATGAGGCTGTACTGCATCACCTCCCTCTCTGCCACATCACTCACTAACCTGCAAACCCAGATGCATCCTCTGACCACAGAGCAAGTGTGTCTGTGTTGAACGGTATGTCTATGCCCATGTACTTCTCCATCACTGGATTGACAATAGTGTACAATGGCAACACAAGGACACCCTCCTGCACAAAATAACATATCCAAATGTGATTTGCTCTTACTCTGCGTGTTGCGGAGTGCAGCAGGCATAATAAGAGCAACAAACAAGGGGACCTGCCAACTTTTCTCCTCATTGCACCCTGCTAACGCCACCACTAGCATGGACTTAGCCAAATTTGCTCTAACTGAGGTGTTAGTAGACTTTGATGTCTGGGGCAGCCTGGTAAGCTGCAATGGGTGTTGCTGTGGCACAACCCCAGCAAGTCCCATTGCATTTAGACGCAGTCCCAGATCAAATGTTTTGCTCACACCAGAGTGAGTGCCAAATTCAGCACCCCCTCAAGGGGGGGCCTTAGCAATGTGCAATTAGGATGAATACTGTCATGTATCCTCCGATTGGGAATTTCCAATGGCTGATGCATGAGGCAGCACACATCTATTCCTATGTCTTCTTTCTCTGTTACTGTAATGTGTTGGAAGGTGTCCCTTCAGGCACTTGATTAAACTCCTCCTCAACACAGCCAACTATGACCCATGAAGCAAGGCTCCCTGGATTGTCGTATGTTAGCAATATGTGCCCAGGCATAGGTGACAACACAGGGATGCACCATATTGATCCTAGTTTGCTACATCCCTGTATTGTCATGAAGGTGGAGGACTGGACTGGCAATTGTACCCAAGCACAGTGCTCCATCTTTTGCACTCCATGTATGTATCACTTTTGTGGAATGTAATTGGCTTGCATGCAGGTCAAGGCCCAACGTGGGCTGGCATGGAAGTGGATATGAAAGGAATAGTAGTGGCAGATCCTGTATTAACAGGTGTCTACACCTGGACACATGAATGTAGATGTGATTGACCTATGGATACCAGCTCCCTAGTTGGCAGCCCTCCTAACATATGATCCACTCCTTGACTCCATGTATGAGTGGTCAGGCCTTGGTAGATGACTAGGACTGTTGAGATGATCGATAGCATGGCCATTCCCCCTTAGGCACGGGGAGAGGAATACCAAATTTGCAGGTAGATGTGATGTTCACTGTGTACGTGACAGTCATGTTGATCAGGCTTGCATGTGTACCTATCTGCTCTGTCCCCTTATGGTTACCAACAGCATCCCATCGTCCCAATGACATGTCCAAGTTACTGGTGATGTATGGTTGAAAATAGACACAGATGATGAGGAAATGTGGGCCTGATCAATGTAAAGGTAGCCCTGCCTTTGCATAATTCTTTTATGCAAAAGCGGTGCACACTTCCAAAATCTTAATTCATTTTGTAGGTTTGCGTCACTTTAGCATCACAAATCTGATGCAAAGGCAGCGTTGACATTACAGGGCCTTTGTCTTTTCTGGAATGTGAGTTGGAGTGCATGTGTAAATAAATGTAGCAGTTTAAGCTAGTAATCTGTCCAGACTCCACACAATGCTGACACTGATAGTTGCTTGTCTCCATATTACAGCTGCAAACATGACCAATGAGAAGAGGCCTGATTTTAAGAAGAGGGCAGTAAGGTACCGCCACATCCTGGCAGTGGAGTCTGGTTACAGACGCATGGGTCACCGCTTCTGTGCAGAGAAAGCAACAGGGGAATGGTGGGCATTCCCACATGGGGTCCACACACTGCCTGAAAAGGCTCAGGAAGCTCCAGGCTCATCAGCAGTGCAGAGGGCACAGCTGGCACCACCCCAACAACATTGGCTGCAACAGTCACCACAGCAGCGCAACAGCCCACACCACCTGCTGCCATAGCAACTCAGTTGCTGCAGGATCTGCAGAGGGACGTGTACCTTGTACTCAAATGTTTGAACAGATTGGAGGAAGAGGTTGCCGGAAATAAGAAGATGTTGAAATACATAAAAAAAAAGGCAAAAATTTGACTTTTATCTGATCTGCCACCTCCAAGTTCTGTCCCCTCCCTTATGATGTTCTTTTATATTTTATTAGGTTAGGTTAGAGCAGGTATATAGATTAGATAGGATAAGTGTAGTTGGGGGTTGTTTTTTTAATTATTATGTGTTAATTTGTGAGTGGGCAGTAATTTTGGGGTATCTATGGGGGTCATTCCGACCCTGGCGGTAAAATCCGCCAGGGCCGGGGACCGCGGATGCACCGCCAACAGGCTGGCGGTGCATCCCTGGGCATTCTGACCGTGGCGGTACAGCCGCGGTCAGAAACGGGAAACTGGCGGTGTACCGCCGGTTTCCCGCTGCCCTGGGGAATCCTCCACAGCGGCGCAGCTTGCTGCGCCGCCATGGGGATTCCGACCCCCTTACCGCCATCCTGTTCCTGGCGGTTTTGGCCACCAGGAACAGGATGGCGGTAAGGGGTGTCGTGGGGCCCCTGGGGGCCCCTGCAGTGCCCATGCCAATGGCATGGGCACTGCAGGGGCCCCCGTAACAGGGCCCCACCAAGATTTTCAGTGTCTGCCATGCAACTGCACCCGTCGCACCCTTTCCACTCCGCTGGCTCCATTCGGAGCCGGCATCCTCTTGGAAGGGGGTTTCCCGCTGGGCGGGCGGGCGGCTTTCTGGCGGTCGCCCGCCTGCCCAGCGGGAAACTCAGAATAACCGCGGCGGTCTTCTGACCGCGCAGCGGAATTCTGGCGGCTCCCGTCAGCCCTGCGGTTACCGCGGCCGGCGGGAGTCAGAATGACCCCCTATGTGTTTTCTTTAATAAATAATGAAAAATAAATTGAATTAAAAAAAAATGTACAAAAAAATAAATATTTGTTTAGGGTTAGTTGGAATATGTGTAGCATTAGTATTTGTTGTCCTGCATGTGCCTTGTAACTTAAGGGGTGGGAGGCCACTGTTTGGAGTGTGGTGTTCAATGTGTAAATTAAAATTAGCATAAGATAGATAGCTTTAGTTGTTGGATAAGTATAGTCAGAATAGGTTAATTTAGGATAGGGTAGGTTTTATTTATTTTTTATGTTCCTTGAAATTGTAATAAACATTTTTGCATTCTCCCATACATTTTCTGTTGTGTCTCAGGGTCTTCCAATGAGTGCACAGTGTAAATTGGGGATTGGCCTAGGGATTCCGTCCTGCCTCCGAATACCTCTCTTGACATGTGCATCACCTATTGACAACTGATCTGTCACATTGGCAGCAACAACACATCTAATGGTCCATGCATCTGCCATCCAGTGTACCCACCACTCAAGATGACTATGTTTACTTTGTATTGAACAGGTAGGTGTGGGACTTCAGCTGTCAGTGTTGGGGCCCTGTGTAGGAATGTCGGGAACTGTGGCACATCTGACAACAGCCTAAATTGAAACTCTATCCTGCAAAACTGAGTGGTGGCAATCACTAATGAGGTTAGGTACCTCTGTTTCACACCAATGTGTTCTACTGCTACTCCCAGCTGGCAATATTACGCTAGAAGTGCTTTACAGCCATTCCTGCTGTATATAGTGAGGGAAGCATACATGTGTTCTTCACTTTTGACTTGTAGGGGTTGAGACCAGCATAAACATTTGTCATGTTAGGGACCTTGTGTATAGCTTTGTGCCCCCACAGTCCTGCACTCTTACTGCACTAATATTCTATGACCAATAACATGGGTACACACATCACAATTACTTAGCGTAGTAGATGGATCACAATAAGTAGAAGGTGTTTATTTACAAGTGTTGTAGTGCGATATTTACAATGTCCAGGTCAGTGACCCCATTTGTGAAATCCATACAATTGTGACACAACCCAAGTCCAGGATTGAGGGACATGTCATGGGACATGCTTGGGAGAAGTGTTGTCAAGTGCAGAGGAACAGAAATTGCCAATTGGTAAGTGAGAGACAATTACAGTCTATAGCAGACCGTTCAGCAGTGTGTGGGTGAAGAGTGCACTTATGCAACTGTGGTAACACTGGCATGATCTCAAGCACAGGACAAAGGACAACATTGCCCATGTGGCATGGGCTGGTGCTACCGCGAACTCTTTCGAGTGAAGCTGATCTGTTCCATATCTTCATCCTCTGGTGTCTCCTCTGCCCTTGATGGTGGTGGTGGGGAGGTAGAGGAGGCCACACACACTTCAATGGTCCAAGATGTGGAATACCAATTCCAGACAGCTGCCATTTGTGGAACAACATATGGCATCACTGCAGCAAGGAGGAGCTGCTGATTTTTCAGGATAGCATCAACATCCCAGTGGTAGGCAGCCATGTCTGCCCTGAGGGAGGCCACTTCCAGGTGCATGGTGTCCTGCTTGTTCTCAATCACGCTTCTACCAGTTTGGGAGGGCAGTTGTTGTGGCCTCTCTCTCATGGTAGCAGCTATGTCCCTCAGACACTGCTGGACTCCATGCAGGGGGAGTGTGTGCCTCGTTTGGCTGCTGTGTGTTCATTGGGCATAACGAGGCACATGCACATTCCCTCCAGGCTGGCTGCCACAGTCTCCATCCCTACCCACACCTGTTTGGCCAGCTCCGGCTGGACTCCTATCACTGGTCTCTCAAAGCTGGTCCCTGGGTCATCAGAGTCTTCAGCTGTGTCGTGCTGGCAGGTTGTTCTATTAGGGTGTTGGGTGGGGATCTGGGATGGCTGCCACATTATTTGTTCTACTTCCAATTGGAGGTGGTGTTTGAAGGGATACGAAGGTTTTTTGGATGGTCTTTTGGCTGATGGCTGTCAGCTGGTCATCCGGGTCATCAGGGAACTACAAGACAGGCAGATCAGCAGGAGAACCACCAACCTCTGCAATGAGATGAGTTAAAATCAATCTTTCAATGTTGTGGCAGTTGACATGTCACGTCACAGACTTGTTATTGGAGGCTCATTGTCAACTTACTACCCAAACATTGTTCCTGTCATCATAGTTGCAATCTATCAGCCCTTTGCCACACCTGAGTGTCACATGAGGGGACGCTCAGGTGGCACAATTGGCTGTGTCATATTTACTAGGTGTAATGTAAATCCTTTTGGTGTCTTGAAGCCATCTTGTGATTGTGGATCCTTCCTATGCATCCATTTGAATGGTAGGACCTTGCAATGGGTATTGCAGTGGTCAACCCACGGCAACACACATAGCAATATCACCCTGTCCCAGTTGTACATGTTTCACAAACACCAGGGCGGTGCCAAAACCTTACACAACCCCAGGGATGGCATTACGGAGGCACTATGCTGTTGTTTCCATTCATTGCTCATCATGTTGATGTATGTGTATGTGTGCTACATTGCACAACACACATGGACCTGGCAGATTTCCATTTCAGTTTCTGTCTGTGCTGGAAGATGCTCCTTCCTACACAATTATGATCTCCCCCTCAATGCAGGCATCCTTGCACTATGATGCAAGAAATGCAGCATTATGGCAGTTCAGTTACTTTGACACAGGCACAGGGGTGGACCCAGGGATGGCCAGCATGGGTATCATTTGTTGCTGTGTACATCATTTTCTACATGACAGTGCCTGATGGAGAATAATTAATGGACATAGCCAGTTGACTAAAGTTGAACTTAGGTCAGGGCGTCGAACTAGTTTGATGGTGATTTTGCAGGTCGTTATACTAGTGCATACATGGACCCTTATTACAAATCCGGCAGTCCTATGACCACCTGACTGCCATTGTCAATATGACCACCCTCAACAGCGCAGATAGTAGTCGTACATGTTGTCCATGAGGAATGCCCCATGGGCCAATGGCCTTGCACAGGCAGGTTGCCGGCAGCATACAGAATGGCAATGCCACCTGTCTTGTGACACCAGACCAGTATTACGATCAGCGCTACCCTCCAGGTATGTTCCCACTTTTCCACCAGCCTTTGCATGGCAGTGAAACCCCCATGCAAAGGTTGGTGGTGAAGTGGTTTGGTGTGCCCCTGAGTGCCCATGCACAGTACATGCACTTGGCATGGGCAGTGCAGGGGGCCCCATGCCCAGCTCCTTTGCACTTTCCACTGCCTGATTTGCAGGGCTAAGAGCAGCGTTTACTGTCACACCCAGTGCACCCCAAGACTGGCGCTGACTCTATTTGATCCATCAACAATGTAGTGGTAACTGCCCTACAGAGCTGCCATGAGCAGACAGGTTTCCACCCGCCATCCCAGTGTGTAACTCATACTGCCAACCGCAAAGTGTACACTGCACTAGCAGTCTTACCAACACCAGACTTTCCCATACACCATTCCCTGCCCGTCAATGTGAAATTGTACACAATTATGTTCACAGATTTACACCATGTGTTGTATTTGTGTGCTTATTTCCCCATTCCTATGTGTCTCACATGTTTGTGTCAGAGTAATTGTGGGCTAAGCCTGTATTTGTTGTGACCATATTATCTCTAGTGGCACAGTTCTAACCAGCGTCACAATATGTGGCACCACACTATACCAGTTTAGTTACACTGGGTAGTGGCATGTTTCCTGTGGTACAGGACCACCCTGCAATTCCCCCAGCGGCTGCCCAGAGTACTTTTCTCTGCAGCCAGAGAGGCATCCTTACTGCATGATGGAGTAGTGGCTGCCTTATGATGATGTGTTGTTTATGTGCGGGGTGGTGGTGCTTCCAGCACATGTCTAGGTAATGTTGGGAAAGGTTGCAATGAGTTGTGTGCTGTGAGATGCAGCACACATGTGTTTTGGCAATGAGCCAAGGCAGTTGCAAGGTGTTTCTGCAAGGGACATCACCATGATGTAACCCCAGGAATGGTATTGACTGACTTCCTAGTCTTTGATGTCTTGGTCATGTTGGTAGGGTTTGTTTGACTATATGCAAGGGAAGTTGTGATTACATCACCAGAGGCAAAGTAATTAGACATGCCTTCTATCCCATGTGCTGCATATGTGCATGTAGGTATGTAACCCTGGTGATTAACATACACCCAGGTTGTGTATGTGTTGTGGTGCATGGCACTACCAAGGTGTATGTACATGTTTTGCTTATGTTTGAATGGTGCAACTTGATTCATGTGCAATGTGTCTCTATGTGTTCCTTTGACATGCATTGAGTGTGTCCTATGTGACTCCCCCTTCTTGCACTTGACAATTTTGCATTAATTTCCCCAATGCAACTTACCCTGCATTTGTGGTGGTTTCTGGTAGTTTGCGCTGTCCTGCGATTCCAGTGACCAGTTTCTCCAGGATGACCGCTGCAACCATCTCTTCCATCTGGTTCAGGTCCTCTTGTAGTGCTGGACATCCACCTCAGTTTGCAGTGCTGACTTCCTGTTCCTTGCCATTTTCTCCTTTGGTCCTTCGCTTGCAATCATGCCAGCGTGTCTTGCACTCAGTTACGGTTCTCCTCACCTCTGCCACACTGTTGATCTTGTCAGCTATCTGATGCCAGATTGCCTCTTTCCTGCCAAACGGCAATTTGGAGGTGACGAAGAGTTGATGTTGGTGCTCTGTCACCTCTCTCACAAGTATTTCAAGCTCCTCTGCACTTGCACTTTTTCTTCTCCCTCCCCTGGGACTTGTGTGTGTCCTCCTGGCTGGTTTCTGGTTGAATGGCATCACCCTGGGGTCTCTCCTGGCTTTCTGGGTCCATTTTCCCTCTCCTTTGCAATATTTTCTGCATTAGCGTCTGAAGTTGACGCTACTGCGGTTAAAAATGGTGCATATCCATTTTGCTGCATATTTACGTGCCGTAAAACAGGTTAGAGTCATTTTTGTGACTTTAACGTCATTTTGCCTTACGGCAAGGCGCAATGGTTAACATCACAAATTTTGACTCTGACTTGTTTTTAGTGCCGTTGTGTGTCATGGTATAGATATGATGTACAGACGCACTAAACAAATAGCGCTAGCCAGCGCTAAGCTTTTTGACTCAAAACTGCATTTGCACAGTTTTGTGTCAAAAAGTATAAATCTGGCCCTATGTGAGCAGAAATAGCGTCAGTGCACACCAGGAAGCACCTGTGCTGGTACACAAACACTTTGTGGGGCAAGGCTGTGTAAATATACTTATAAATTCACAAACTATGTAAAGAAACCTATATAGATGTCAATGGAGACTTTATTGCTGAAGGAAAGAATTTCATTGAGGTTCTGGAAAGGTGCAATTTGAGTACAAGACAAGCTACGGACATGCCCAAAAAAATAATTGGATTTGAAGATACCTGGAAATAACCTTAGTACAGAACAGTAACAGTACATTGTAGTCAGATATATGTGGGCTTTCATTTGTAGCTGGCAAATGTGCAGTTATTATTCATCCAGCACCAGTGGCCCAGCACTGTATAGGTGTACATGTTGATCTACAGAAGTTATACATTCAACTTATGAAGGCAGGAGATCATTTTTAATACTTAGCAAACTCCCACCATTCTATGACAATTTTAGTGAACTCTATGTCTACTTTCTTCACAGACAATGCACACTCAATTTCCATTATTTTTTTTTTGTTTCACATTTTAGTCTATTGTTTGTTTCCTATCCTCTTCCTTTAAGGTTCGTTAGGCACTCAATGGAAGCAAAGCTAATGTCAGGTTGTAGTGTCCGTGCTGCCTCTGTGATTGCGTGAGGATACAACCACGTTCCAACTTTGTTGAAACCTGAGGAGCCCACCACAAAAGTTAGAGGAACTACCAGCAAAGAAAATCTGCAGAAGCTTTCCTCAGGAGTGGGTATAGATTGTTGTATACAATGGGGCATATTTAAGAAAGGCTTGCACTGCTGGTTCATCACTGTATTTGACAGTCCAGTGGTGCAAGCCTCTCAAACATATCTATGAGCCCATGCAAAGCAACTTTGTGTGGCTTTGCATGGCCTCATATGTAGAAAGACAGTTGCTGCATTGCCTTACTCTGCACCAGAGACAAATTCCATGGATGTTGCAGTGGGTTTTCCCATGGAACACCCATGGATTTTGATACTGATTCAGATTTACTTAATCACGTAAACCTGAGGAGCCCCAAAACCTTATACCTCCCCAGAGCAGGCATAACGAGGAGAAATATTTTAATTCTTCTTGTTTTTTCCTCTTTCCACATGTGCACATAGAAAGAGTAAAACGCCTCTCAGGATTGTGTTTGTGCAGGAAGATGTCCCTTCCCACACAAAAACAATCCTGCATGCAATGCAGGTATCCTTGCACCATGGTGCAAGGGTGCCTGTAGGAGACTGGCCCTCTATCTAGTGTGCAAAATGTTGTACGTTGTAGAGAGGGTCCAGGCAACCACACATTGGTATACAGAGGTAAAAACAAGACCACGTACTGCTCTAATTTTTATGATAGCTCGGTCGATCAGTTAGGCTAATCTTGGAGAAGTGCAAAACATTTTTTGCACTAAGAGTATCAATAAATGAAAACACACACTCAAAAATACCTCAAGAATATTTTACATAAATACTTCACTTTTGTTTAAAATGTTTAGGACCAAGATCATCAAAATTGGGTAAGTACCTTTTAAATTATGAATTTTCAAAGTTTAGAAAATGTCTAATTTTTGTGCATGATTATGCACCACAACAACCAATGAAGAAATACTTTTAAAATGCATATAAAATCAGACAATGCATTTACCTATATCTCCTCTTGGATGTAGGTCGAGGTCATCGGTGGGCCCAGTGGACCAGCTGGAGAACTTTGGGTGACACCCGGCTTTGGCAGGAGCACCTGAAAAATTTATTTGGAGCTGGTGCAAGGCCTTTGCGTGGGACCACTTGGAAAAGCACTGCACAGGTAGACTTCAAGGTCAGTCCTGTGGGTCCCCTTGGATTGTCTAGGTCACAAGGGGTGGGAGACCCTTAGAATACAGCTGGATCTTGGTGCAGGGCACAGGGTGTCCAAGTGCAGAGCGAATTGGTGAGCCAAAGGCTGTGCACAAAGATACCCTTGAAAGTAGGGGGTAGGTCACTTTTTGTGTTGCTTGCAGGTCAGCAGAGTCACTCTAGTGGGAAGTTCTGGTGTTTTCTGAAGTACCTTGACTTGGGCTTCCTCCTGGTCCTATTGCAGTCCAGAGTGGACTGTTCTTCTGGGTGTCTAATGTTGGGGTCCAGTACCACTGGTTATTGCATGGTTCAGCCACTAGAAGTCACAAAGCCACTAAGCTTGACACACTTGCAGAGTTTGTTCTCTGAGTTCGCAAGGTGAAATTTGGTCTGACTGCGGTGTCTGGTTCCTTGGTCAGTAGCCAGTCAGTAAATTAGACTTCACTGGCTTTTGGATCTTTGATGCAAAAGAGTGATGTCTTCTCTCTGAAGGGAGATCCTCTGCAATCTTTAGAAGAGTAGCAGTCCTCTGGGGGGTTTTAGAGTCTGTACGATGCCTGAGCAACCCCTCAACAGTGATTGTCAAGTCCTGGGTGCAGCAGGCAGGTGTTGGCACCTTTTTTCTTGATGCAGCAGGGCTTCTGTTCTCGAGCCTTCGGTCTTCTTTGCTGCTGGTCTTCTTGTGTCCTTTTTACCGAATCACAAAACAGGGTTGCGGCTCGCAATTAGGAAGGGGTGTTCCCGTCCTAATTGCGACTCGCAGTCCCATGCATGATTGTTTTGTGACCGCGAATGCGGTCGCAAAACAATCACAGTTAGCAGCAGTGTCACACTGGTGATAACACATTCGCTAACAGGAAGGGGGTCACCATGGAACCCCTTCCCCTTTGTGAATGTCACTGAAAAAATGAAACAAAAACATTTCATTTTTTGTTTTTGTAATGCATCTCGTTTTCCTTTAAGGAAAACAGGCTGCATTACAATTTTTTTTTTTTTAAACTGCCTTATTTAAAAGCAGTCAATGACATGGTGGTCTGATGTCTCCAGCAGGCCACCATCCCTGTGAGGGCTGACATTCCCAAGCGGTCGCAAATTGCAACATACCTCATGAATAATCATGAGGTGGGCATTTGCGACCCCCTTGCGAGTCTCAAATAGTGTCAATGACACTATACTACATACGGTTTCGCGACTCGCAAACTGCAAGTTGCAAACAAAAACGTTGATAAATGTAGCCCCAGGTTATTTGTGTTGATCGTTCAAACCATCAGGCATATCCTTTTCAGAATGCACAGACCCTCACCCACCAAGGTGACATACTTTATCATCAGGTCATGCTCTACGTTCAGTGGGTGGTGCAATAGCCAACATGCCCCACCACGGGGCACTTTTTGCCAATCACTTAATCATGAGCGCAAGATTGTAAAGTGAATATGAGAGCAAAGTCTTAAAGTTATCACCAATATCGTATCATAACATTGAAGGCAATAGTTTTCTTTACAGCATCATATTGCCCCCACTGAGAGAGATAGAGCATCTACCATCATTTCTGTAAGGGACACATTCCACCAAGATCTGGTACTACTAAAACATCTTGCAACAATTAAATGATGCGAGATGCATCCCGAATATACTACCTAAAGAAACATTGTAGTTATGATGTTTCGGGGCATCCTTGAGGGAATTTCCTGAATCCCATGAGTGTTTTGAAGAATCTCCAGTGATACTGTTGCTCACTGATTTCATCCATGAGTGTGCTAGAGTGTGCCTGTCTTTCACAGCTGTACTGTTGTAGCTCATGCTCCTGGCTCTAGAATGACACAGTAGGTGAGGTACAGGAGGGATACCACAAAGCAGCTCATCTCAGACGTTATAAAAAAAAAACACGAGAAGAGACCGGTGAAATGGAGAATGATTTCAAACGCGAAAAAGGACCAATTGACAGCAAGTGGAACACAAACTAAAACTAGAAAAAGAAGGCTGCTAAAATAAAAAGTGATGCAGAACTTTTCATCGATTACGAGTCTAAATGCCATCTTTGCAAGCATGCCATATAAATGTCTCTGATTATCCATTTTTCTGTAACAAAGAACAATCAGACTAAAGCACCCATTAGGAAGTCAAGCCGAAAGGCACTTAAATGTCTGAAGAGCAGTAAAGGAAGAGGCTCTTCGTTCACTGAAAGAAAGATTTTAAGTTCTAAATGCCTGATGTATTAAAGGGTTTTGTAATTCTGCGTCTGAGGGAAAATGCATTAGTACATAAGGGCCTAAAAGCTCTTCAACATTTTCCCAGTCCTCAAGATGCATTGCGGCTGACTGTGCCGAGCTATAAAAGCAAATGCATGTAATAGTCTCCCCCGCATTTCGCTTTAAAATCTCTTCTATCCCTTTTTGAAAATATTGTAACTTTCATTTTCCAGTTACTGTGTGCTTTTGACTTTCTAATTTGATTTCAGTTCAACAAACATTCTTTTTTGTATACAATTTTTATTCAATAAGCAATTGAATGTCTTTGCTTATCTGAAAAGAAGCAGAGATATTTCATTCTCCATAAATTGGGATTGATATTAGGGTTTATAATAACTGGGATTAGGCTACTGTAAATCTTTTAATCATCAGCGTGCCTAACAAAACCCATTGCACAACAGTGCGTGCAATAATGAATTTGATGATAGATTGGGTTATGTTCTCTTGTGCCATGTTTTGACGCCCTAGGCAGATGCCTACGTGAGCCATGATGTATGATTCCTACAACCAGCACAATGCAAACCTACGTAAGAGAATGGTTGAAAGTGCATAAGTTAAATGATGATGCAAAAACATCTAAGAGAAGCAGCAGATTATTTAAACTAAAATCAACAAAACTGAACCCTGATTCTGAGAAAAAATGAATGATGAGGAAATATAAGCTTTGTGAATACTGCATCTCAGCTTCATAATGTCAGTGCGTGTGCACAATAACTTAATATGTGAGTTTCAACCATCTGCTTAGCCCCTCTTTAATAAAGCCTGGTAAATTATATAACTTAGGCCCGTCTAACGTCAAAATATCCTAGTCTGCGCCATTGTCTGGATGCGTGAAACCGCCTTGCGTCAATGAGATGCAAGGTAGGCATTCCCGTCCCAAAAATTACTTAAACACCCGTGCGCCATATTTATCCAACCGGGCAAAAATGGCGCACATCTGGTAGGTGGAGCCAGAAAATGACGCAAATCCCGATTCGCGCCAAATAAAATGGGGGCACACACACCACTACTTAAGGAAAACTCACACAAGCAACATCATTGCTCAAAAAGGAATACATGGAGGTGCTGCTCATGCAGCATGCTCGAAGACACAGAGCACAGGAGCAACAGCAGCAGCTACCACCACACCAACATGGACCCCAAAGGCAATGCAGAAGGCAGGAGAGGATATCCAGGACCAGGACAACCCTTCAGGGCCTCAGGGAACATGACATCATCCAGAGGTACAGACTAAACTGGCAAGCCATACAACAGCTGATGCGCCACATTGAGCCACAGTTGCCAGCCAGCTTGCGGACACCACACATCATTCCACCGGAGACCAAGCTGCTAGCTGTCCTGCACATGTTGGCAAGTGGTTCTTTTCAAACCACTGGTACCCTGGTTGCCAGGCTCTCACAGCCCTCATTCTCTGCCTTCCTTCCCAAAGTACTTGATGCCATCATCTCCCACACACCTCGCCACATCAGCTTCCCCAACACACAGCAGAAGCAGCAGGAGCCAAACAGGGGTTTTATCAAATTAATGACTTCCTGCACATGCTTTGTGCCATTGTTGCACACATGTCTGTATTGTGCCACCTGCTGCAACTGAGCACCTATAATGCAACAGGAAGCACACACACTCCATCAATGTGCAGGCCATTGTGGATCACCGTGGATTGTTTACCAACATTGTGGCAAAGTTTCCTGGGAGTGTACATGATTCATTCATCTTCCGCCACAGCACCATCAATCGGCACTTCCAGGATGGACAATATGGCAATGGCATACTTGTTGGTAAGTACAGAAAACTAGTAATTTACAAACAGCACAGCAACCCTGTAGGACACCCAATACATACACCACTACATTGACACGTGGCAGGAAGACACTGAAGTATGACACTGGTAGTCATGTTTGATATCCTGACCCAATGGGATACACCCCTATGGACAAATGACGGATGCAATAACAATAGATGTCACTCTAGAGCCACACTGGACCAATTTAAAGCCACATAATGACAATGACATGGCCTAAAATGGCAGTACAACTTGGAAGATGAACCTTTCAATATCACATAAGGCTACAGTTAATCCCACACACTTCCAAGCAATACGTCCTGTGTAAGGGGTGTGTAATGTGTGTTGCTGCAGGTCAAGCACCACGAGACACATAGCATGATGACGCTGACTCTAATGAAGGTGACATGGAACTATTGAGGCAGTACCAACATCTCACATCACTCCTGGGGTGACATTGCTAGCTAGCAATAAGGAAGTGGACTGTGCAATGAAAACATGTGGATTTGAAACTAATGCTAAGTGCACACTGATACACATATGGATTGAGACAATTCCCCATATACATTACAGATGTCCAGGCATAAGGACCTTCCTACACGAAAACCTTAACCCCCACAACCAAGGTAGCCAGCTTACCTGGAGCAAGTTCAGTAGTGTAGGTGCACGGCTGCACATGAGCCAACTCGGTGAGGGAACAAAAATATGTTTGCATAGAACTTGTCACACATGGGATTATTGTGCATTGTCAATTGTGAACACTTCAGTGCTGCCAACGTCTGGAGATGTGTTGTGCATTGTCACCTAGCCAAATCAAAGGGTCTCACTGTTGCATTTCACTTCCAATTACATATGTCAAATTGGATGGGATGTTCAGGCCACATAGTGCAACCATGTTACCACCACAGTGGAATCTATTGTGTGTGTGGAAGTATCATGTCATCTCCAGTTACGGCACACGGACACTTTTTTCTCACTACATAACACATGGGAGTTACACACTGAACAGCAAGTTTCTAAATATACCACAGATATCATGTCAATCAGCCAAACACCAGTTTTGCTAGTCAAACAACCCAATGCAGAAAGAACATCACAGAAGCCTAAGATCCCGCACAATACCACAAACACAGATTGAGTCACAGATGTCACAGACGCCACAAGATAACAACTGCCATGCAAAGTGACAATCACGGTGCAACCAACAACAAATACTAATTTTCTCTTTCAGCTGATCAGGGTTATAGGATCCAGCCATGGATCTTGACCCCATTTGCCAACCCAAGCACAGCAGCAAAGCGTGCCTATAATGAGGCACATCGTAGGACACGCACCATAGTTGAGTGACCTTTTGGCCTCCTGAAGTCCAGATTGACGTGTCTGGACATTACCGGAGGCAGCCTCCTATATTCCCCTAAAATGGTCTGCAAGATCATTTTGACCTGTGCCATCCTGCACAACATTTGTGTGAGAAGGAACATTCCCCTCTATGAACCAGATCAACAAATGCCTGAAGAGGAGGAGCATGATGCTTTCCGGGAAAATGAGGGCGAACATCCAAACACAGCTGCAGGATTGCGTCACAGACAACAGATCGTACAAAACATCTTCTAACTATAGTCACCATCACCACTTTGTTATCATATGGAATTAAACACCTTACTTCATCACGCAATCATGCTCTGGGTAATTATCTATGCATCACTAGATCTCTAGGAATTATAATCAGAATATTGCCTCATGGAGCATTGCAGAAATACAAATTGGCATACTGCAAAAGCCACATCACATTTGATGGGTATCAATGTATAGCAAGCATCACACACGGTGTTAATGACATATATCCTGTCTATTTCACATTTGAAGGGCAATATCAGAGGACCACAGCTATGAGACACATCCATATTGCCAACATGGTCCATTGCAGCATATGACACCCAACTAAGACACCATCAATCACAAGGTAAAAAAGTGCATCATACATGAGGCAGTGGATGTGCAATTGCATTGGTAACAGGAATGTATGAGCAGACCCTTGACAGCAGTAAGTGTGACATCAGCTATCTCTGCAAGTAGCATGTGTGACAAGAAGTGCATCAAACCTGAAAATGGATAGCACAAGTGCCCCAGGTATGACAAGCATTGCTCACAAGACATGCCCTCCGCAGTCCATCCCCGGTAATAAGTCCTGCCCCTGCCATGTTTTAAGTCTTGCCCCACCCTTCTCTAGGGGGTGATGTAAATGGACTAACTGTACCCTGAGAATCTTCATCTACACACACCCAGACTCCCATTCTGAATCTTGTGTGCTTCCCTCTTCAGTATGGCATGCCATAGTCATAGTTCATCAGTCTGCATGGACTTCAGGTCCGATAATGCACTGCCTGGTAGTCGGTAAGACCTGTAATCAGCTGTCCATTGCTTCCCATGTGAAAGGTCCAGTTGGCTCTTTTAACTTAATTCTCAACTCCAGGACTTGTGAGTACTTCCATGCAGACCAGCCATTTGAACCTGCCCTGCCCTTTCTGCTGCCTGGAACTGCTTAGAAGCCGCTATTCTCTGGGTTTCATTGTTGTGCATTGGCATACAAATCACTTGTGTACCAGATCCCTTGGGGGATTGTGTAACAGTGCAGACCACAGCAGAAACTGTTTTTTGTTCCCACAGTGTTGTTTCTGCTTGTCCCAGTCAGAGTCTGCTCACTGTGTATTTGCCTGGTTCATGTTTGTTCCTGACAGAGCCTGCATCCTGTTAGCCAGACTGGTTCCAGTCTTTGCGTTAACCATAGAGGTTTCCTGTGGCTACATTTGTCTCATAGTTGCTTTCCATGCCCTCTGTTTCCTCCTGGGTTATTGTGTCTGGTAGGTCTACGATGAATCCTCAAATGTATAGTATAGTTTAATCAGTTTACTTATCGTATTCTGTTCTGGGACATGTATTCAAATGGCCTAATCCAGCCCCATCCCTTGTCTGGTTTTGCATGTATTCATTAGTGCCAAACAGTGACAGTGGTCTATGGCTGTATGCATGGATTTGGTACTGTGCCTCCAGCACAACAAACAAGGGTTGCTAATGTGTATGTAAGGACAAAACATGTTTGTGCCCTGACGGTCCAGACACAGATTCACTTCTGCCGCCACCTTTTGATGGGACTTGCGAGGTGACTAGCTGTGAGATTAATCAGCACAGAGGCGCTGATGTTCCCTGTTGTAGTGGGAATTTCAGAGCCAACCCTGTGTACAAATGTTGTGATGAAACCTGCCTGTTTCCTATTACTGATCCATAATGTATTTGAGCACACCAAGGTTCCTCTGTAGTCAGCGTTCTAAAAGTTCTGCTGTGCCATAGCTGGACTATCCCCATGTGTGCCGTTAGTTGATCTTTGGCTTTTGGTCAAATCTACTTTGAAGGATACTCTGTTAATTCAAGGGTTGGCTCCACAGACTCATGACTAGAACTACATGTAACCGTGACAACATGGAGGCCAATACTGACACAGGGTACACATGGCCACACACTGGACACCTTTGTGCAATGAACCACTGGAAATATGTGAACACATGCAGCATGCAGCATGGTCTGCTGGTCCTCCACAGCCAAAGGAGAAATATAAGTCATTTACATGACTCAAACTGTGGTGTACATAACAATTTTAGGATTGGGTTTGAGACTCCGTGTCACAAACATTGTACCTACCTAGCATGTTTAAGTGCCTGACTCATGGGTAGTATACACACAAGTGAACATGAAGTGGTATCCAACATTTCATTACCTGTTAGGGGTAACATATCTGACATCTCCATTATCAACCGGCCTTAATCTTTCCTGTGTATAGTAAGTCATGGGAAAGGTTTTGTCCCCAATGTCAAGCAAGTACGCACAGCATAAGACACGACATATAATACAAACACATATCATTACTGACGTACCTCAATGAATGGCATCTGGTGGTTATACACATTTATAACACATTCATACATGCACATTACGCCAAATTGTATTCATGCTGTTCCCACAGAGGCACAACAATAATTTGAACAGACAATTCACACACATAAACACACAGGCCATGAGTCTATTTGTTTAGTAGCGTAGCCTTGCTGTCATCTATTGATGCAACACTTGCTCAAACTAGAAAATTCTTATTTAATTTCCAAAGTTTGTGTTGCTCTTGCGTCAGTTAAGAGAGCTAATCCTGCACAATAACATGAGTATTATGGGCCCAGTAGTATGGTCTGCCACATGTGCCCAAACACTAGAACACACACTGCAGGTCATACCATCCTTTCTTTGTATAGTGATAGGGTGCATGCATGTTAAAAATGAAAAATCACACAAACACAGTCAAAAAAGACGCATATGCCTCAAAATATTACACATATGCATTAAAAAAGGACACTCACACACATTATACATCATTTGGTCACTGGTGTTAATTCCACCAATGCACCCCAGGAATGTGGTTATCCATTTAAAATGTATTGATCCTTGAATGCGTGGGAATTTTCAGGCATATGCTTAAAAAAATATTGGTGCAAACCCCATAAGCGTCATAAAATTACATGCAATACAAAGCAACAGGCCGCAATTGAGACAGGAGGTGATGTAATAGGATATCCTGTTTGCAGAAATGGTACAGTGGGTTTACTTTCACTTTCACTTTGCAGTCTGTGATTATTCTAGACTGTGTGGCTGTGTCTTGTCTCTGTGCATATTGTGAATTTGTCTCCTGTGTGCTATTTATTTTTGTATTTTGGTGTTTTGTAAGTGTCTGTGGTATCCTGTGTAAGTGTTTTTTTTTCCTACCTCCTTTCCCTGTTTTTCCCTCTTTACCCTTTTCTTTCCTAATTTTGTTGAGATGTTGGGAAGGCCACGTCTGGGGCAAATGGGTGAGGAGGGGCTAGGGGCATTTGTGTGGCTGGTGTGCCACTTCCTCGCCCTGATGTTGGAGTCTGGGGGCAGTGTAATACAGGGGTATCACACGGAGGCAAGAAGTCTCAGGTGGGCAAAGGTGCTGTTCCACCTGCGGCGCATATTCAACAGCCAGCACAATGACCACCAGCTGAAGCATCGCTGGGCTGATATGGTGGCCCGAAAGCAGGACCTTCTGGACCACCTGGGTGTGGTGATTGGTGGCCCGTTGGTGAGTACAAAATTGACTAATATGTAGAGTACAATGCTCTGGAGTGACAGTAGCAGATTTTGTGACATACTGCATGCAATGTTTGTGGACATGTGGAATGCAAGTTGAACAAACTGTGGCCCTGATTTATACAATTTTTGCAATGCATTATCGTCATTTGTTGACGCAAAAGCCGCACAAACTTACAAAAGACACATTTATTTTGTAATTTAGTGCCGCTTTTGCGTCAATAGATGATGGTAATGCAGCACAAACAAAATTATGAATCAGGGCCTGTGAGTGTACCAAGAATGGGATGTATTTCACATGGTAATACATGAAAACAATGTAGTTCCCCGTTTTGTCGAACAATGTCCGAACATTATTCATGGCCATACGTACCAAGCTCTTCATAACCTGCGCTATTATCTTAGGCCCATATTTCTACTTTGCTTGTGCTGCTTTTGCAAAAGTATAGCACGCTTGCTACAATCAATTTTTTTTTGCTAATTTCCATAGCTGTAGCGTAAAAAATGAAGCAAATGCAACACAAAAAAATGACACATCTGGCACTAAGTTCACTGTTTCTGTGTGTTTACGTCTGGACAGATAATCTTTCACATGGCCAAACCCAAATGGGCAAGGATGCTTCCAGATTGCAGTAGCACAAAACAGGTTAATCTTGTGGCTTTTTGGAGTATGCGTTTTAAATCCTATCATTGAGTAGCAAGGCCCAACAAAGTTTTTGGCTTGGACGCAATAGCTTGTACTGAGCTAGTGCTGTTACCATCTGTGTCACTTTTGTGCCAAACTGTTTTGTAAAGTGAATGGGTCATCATGGGATCCCTGCTCTTTATGAATGCATGGTCACAAACTATTTTTGAGCATGATGTTGTGCAAGGGACCACTGACCGCTTCCATTATAATATTTTAGGGACGAAATAGGTTGTTATTTTACTTTTGGTACACCCCTGCTGATATAGTGCAGCATTTGAACAAATGTTAACTTCTCAGTAAGACATGGTGGTCTGCTAAGATCAGCAGGCCAGCATTCCTGTGAGTGCCACCATCCCCAAGGTGCTTTCAAATAGAGACCTACCTCATCATGATTGCAGAAGTAGGACATTTGCTAACCCATGTTTTTATTAGCAGACAGTGTCAGTTCGGTTGTACTACCACTGATCACCCAACTTGGCAATTCTAAGTTGCTGATTCTGATTCTGGCAAAGTGCGATTTACAATACCTGATATAGGTACACAGGGCCCAGAGTAACACATTTCATGTGCAATGACTACACCTGTGCCCATGCATTCTGTCAAGGAGGATCAACTAAGACACTGTCAGCGTACATCTTTTTGTTGTTTTGAATTAGAAAAGTGGCCAATCCATGTGTAGAGTAACATTGTCATCAAGTAACACACAGGATCCTTGCCATCATGTTGTCATAGGGGGCATATATGGCTCAGGGTACACTGCCAATGTGGCATTTGTAACCTACATACAACACTGGCACACCTATCATGGACCACTGAAAGCACAATAATTCATGAACGCAAATCAACCCACATGAGCATCACACACTTACTCATTGGCCCTTGATGCATAAGCCACAATACTTGAGTCACCTGTATTGCAGTGCACCAGGAATGTGGCATTGCATGTGTCTCACAATTACAAATGATGAAATGCAGTACCCTCTGGAATGAATTAAGCACAACATTGAGTATTCATGTTTGGCACCACGTGATTGTTAGGGCCAGTGCATGTGTGCACTGGCCCTAACACTGTGTCTATCACTCACTGGAGTGACAGTGTCAATGCATGTTTGCAGTGGTATGTCTGTTGCGGTGTGTACATGCCTGATGTGCAGCTCTATCATATAAAATGTCACACACAGTGATTTGTTGTTCCAACTTTTGTACAGTGCGCAGACATTGAGCACATATCACCCTTCCATGTTTTACAGGTGGACCAGCCCCCTACAAAATAGGTGAAGTGGCTCAATTTGCGGACCCAGACGTATCCAGTAAGTGTTAATATGTTTGTCCTGTGTTGTGTTTGTAGCTGTTGTGTGATTGACTCCTGTGTGTTGGACTTATTGCAAGATATGATGTGCTGGCACATGATCTGATATGTGACTTGACATATTGTTCCATGGAAGAGTTAGACATTCAGCAGCGGAGAGTCATATATTGGGAGTCGAGTGCTGCACTATAGGCATGGGCAGGTGAACAAGGTGATTTGTTGCTACATGTATGCCGAAAATTGATTTGGAGCTGGCCAGTGTCATACTTTAGTCAGCAAGTAATACCCTAATTCACACAGAACAGTGATGAATCAGTTTTACACACAGACTTGCGCATCCCTGTTAAGTAATGAACATGTAGGACTGTATGGGTGACTGTCCCGCAGCATCTAGCTCCACATGTTGTACTCCATTTACATGGCACTTGAGTGAAATGTCTTAGGCGTGCATGCAGGTCAAGGCCAGATGGGTGTTTGCATCAAAGTGCTTGATTTTAGAAATGTGTCAGTGAGATCTAATGATGTTGACAATTGTCTGCAAATTGAAAAATGAATGTAGATGTGATTGTCCAATGGTTGACTTAATCCCAGTTGGCAGGCCTCCTTAGTTGTGGTGACCGACTAAACCCATGTACAGCTGTCCAAAGCTTCGTGGTTGTCCTTGATGTTTGAAAGTATGTGTTGCATGTCCATCCCCCCCCCGAGGCACAGGGTTAGGGGTAGAAAATATGTGTAGCTAGGTGTGAAGGTCACAGTGTAGATGACAGACGTGTAATTCAAGCATTCATGTGTTCCAAACTACAATGCCTCCTTATGATTACCAACTGAATACCGTCCTGGCAGTTCCATATACAAATCACAGGTCTTGTGTGCCTTGAATTTGATCCTGACGATTGTGATTAGTCTGCCTGGCACATGTTGAGTACTTGCAGCATTTGTTATGTGACTAATAGCAGTACAAATATGCACAGATCATTTCATTAAGTACACACCTTGTTGTGCATTGCTGTGCTGTTAGATAGTTGATGGGTAGGCTGCGTTGTCATGTCATTCCTCAGGGACATTCTATCATCTGAACTGTGATTTGGACTGCATGTGCTATTTTTAATGAAGTGTTAGAATATCATTTGTTCATGTATCACACAATGATGTCACTAATGTTTGCCTGTCTCTATTTTGAAAGCTGCTAACATGAATGCCCAGGAGATGCGGGAATTTCAGAGGCAGGTAGTGCGGTACCGTCACATACTCGATGTGGAGGCTGGGTTCTGCAATATGGCAAGGAGCCACTGGGGCCTGAAGGGCATTTAGCCAAGGGGGGCAGCATTGCCCACAACTGCCACCACCACCACAACTCAGACCACAGTGGCCCCAGGAATGACAGCCACTCCAGCAGGTCCCTCGACCTCATCAGCTGAAGACCCACAAGCAGCACCTTATGCACCTCCCCCTCCAACCACGGCACCAGCACCAACTTCAACAAGTGCTACCCAGACGACCCCAGCTGCAGTATTGGACATGACCGAGTTCAGGACACTACAACGTGACAGGAGTGGCCCGCAATAGCAGGAGACTGCGGGGGATGAAGAAAATCCTGAGGAGGGACAATTTGTGACTTGTTGATCCTCACCCATAATTCCATCCCCTCCCTCCTCTTTCCTCATTCTTTTCTTTAGTGGGTTTAGGGGGCTTAGTGTTAGGTTAGGATAAGTGGGTTGGGGGTTGGGGTGTTATATTATTACATGTTTGTTTGTGGGTGGGTGGGTGTGTGATGATGTTGGGGTTTATGTGTATAAAAAATAATAATTATAAAATAATTATAAAATACAAAATACAAAAAATATATATTTGTTTAGAATAAGTTAGTGTGTGTTTAGGTTAGTATATGTTGTCCTACACGTATCCCATCATGTAAGGGGTTGGGGGGTTGATGTTTAGAGAGTTTAGTTACATGTGGTAACTAAACACTCTAAACTAGTGTTTAGCTTTAGTTAGTTTAGCGTAGTTAGGGCCAGTTGTGGGTAATGTATATTAAGGATAGGTTAGGTTAATTTAGGTGTGTCCCATAGTTTGTTTTCTTTCATACTGATATAATAAAGTTTTATGTACTCCTCTATAATATGTGTCATATGCTTGGGGATCAGGGCAGTTGCATGAATTTACAGTGTACATTTTGTATTTGCATTTGTGTTCCATCCTGCATCCAAATCCCATTCTTGACATGTTTATTCCCACTTCCAAAAGAGCTGTCACATTGGCAGCTAGAACAAAGCTACTTCTCTATGCATCTGCCATCTATTGCACCCACCACTCAAGGTAACTATGGTTCTCAATGTGTTGTAAAGGTTGGTGTGATTACAAATCTGTCATTGTTTAAGTCCTGTGTTGGAATCTTGGGCACTGTGGGATGTCTGCCTGCAGCCTGATGTTCATGTGAACCCTGATAAGCTGAGTGATGTCATAATCTTATGAAGTTCAGTATACATAAATCACAGCTATGATTTCTTACTTTATACTCCCAGGTTACATAATTGTCCATATACTTGGGCACATCCATTCCTGCTGTATGGTGTGTGTGTGTGTGTGTGCGATTAAAGTTTAGAGTCAGATGTCACATACATAATGATTGTCTTGAAGGGAATGTTGGCCACATTGAGTTTCATCTTGTACATACTTTGGACCTGACATACTCAGTTCTTCACAGCATTATACTATTTGTGATCTTTTAACTTCAGAAAAAAGCCTAAGAAAGCACAGATGATGATACAATCCAGACCCCTGTGCATAGTTATCTGCCCACATTCTTTCTACACTGTTGTATTGACATTCTGTGGCAATTGACATGTTACATGCATCACAAATCTCCTCCACGGTTGATGTGTCACATTACACAGAGACAAAGTGGTTGTGTAAGTGCTATTTATTTAAAGTGCTGTAGTGCAATATTTACATGGTCCAGGATTGTAAGTCCATTAGCGTGACGCCTTCTATTGTGACGCAACACAAGTGTAATGGTGAGGGACGTGTCATTGGACATGCTGTGGTGAAGTGTCATTCAGTGCAGAGAAACATGAATTGTCAATGAGGTAGTGACAGACAATTGCAGTGCATAATGTTAAGGTAAACAGTGTCCTGGAGAACAGTGCATATTACCAACTGTAGCAAGACTGGCAAGTTAACAAGCACAGGACATAGGAAATCAGTGCCCATGTGGCACGGGCTGGTGCTACCGGGTACTCCTATGGGTGAAGGTGATATGTTCTGCGTCTTCATCTTCTGATGTGTGTGTCATCTACTCTGCCCTTGGTGGTGGTGGGTTTGAACGGGTAACACACACTTCAGTGTTTGAAGAAGTGGACTCAGAATTCCCGGTAGCTGCCAACTCTGGGGCTATTAAGGGCATTACTGCAGCAAGGCGGAGCTGCTGGCTCTTGAGTATAGCAGCTACATTGCTGTGGTAGGCAGGTCGGCCCTGAGAGGGTCATGATTGAAGTCGTGCATGCAGTGAAATGTTTGGGATTCCAGGTGTTGTGGCAACTCCCTAAAATCCCTCACACACTGTTGTAGTCCTTGCAGTAGGGAGTGTTGCATTTGCATAGCTGCTGACTGTTCTGCAGATTACATCATTCGCATGCCCATCCCCTCAAGGCTGGCTGCCATATTTTGCATCCCCACCCACACCTCCTTGGCCAGCTCCTGCTGTACTCCCATTACTGTCCTCTCACAGGTGGTACCAGTGTCATCAGAGTCCTCAGCTGTGTTGGAGCTGGCAGGTAGTACTATTGGGGTGGTGGGTGGGTCCTCTGTGATGGCTGCTGCATCTGTGCTCCTCCTTGCGACAGAAGGTGGGGTCTGGAGGATTCCAAGGACATCTTGGAGGGTTTGCTGGCTAATGGTTGTCAGCTCGTCATCCATGTCACCAGGGAAGTCCAGGACAGGCATATCCACAGGAGAGCCATCGTCCTCTGCAATGAGATATTGTACAATTAGTGTGTCTGTGTTGTGGCAGTTGTAATGTGACGTCACTGACTTCCTATTAGTGGGACATTGTAATCTTGGTTCCTGTTCATTGTTCCTGCCATTCATATTAGCATTCTCACACGTCTATGCCCCACCTGCATGTCACATGTAGTGTGGGCATTTTGGGGAATTGTCTGTGTCACATCCTCTAGGTGTAGGTTCTGTCCAAATTGTGTGTTGCCATCTTCTTGTCCTACTCAGCCCTCCCTCTACTTCCAATAGCATGGTGAGGCCTTGCAAAGGCTGTGGGTGTTCTGATGCTATTTGCACCACACTTAACAATATGGGACTGAGACCAAGCACATACTATGTATAGCATTGGCATGACACGATACAGGTGTCAGCATTGGTAGTGTGTCATGTTGATGTTTGTCAATGTGTGCTACATTGCATTGCACTGATGGGCCTGGCAGTGTTCCATTTCCTCTTATGACTGTGCGGGTGAGTTTCACTTGCTAGACACATATGTCCTCCCCCTCAATGCTGTTGTCTTAGCAGTATGACAGTTGAGATGTTGCACGGTGGCATTGCAGCTATTGTAACACAGGCACAGGGTGGACCCTGGAATGGGCAGCATGGGTATGACATTACTGCTGTGTACTTCATAATGTAAGTAACAATACATGATGTCTATTGCGCCTATAGACATGAACATTTGACAGGATTTACACTTTGTTAGGAATTACAGGAGATTGATAACGCTGTCATCCTGAACCCTCTGTTCTGGGTTTGTTTGTTTCATGGGCACCTAACTGCCATTTGCTACTTGACCAGCACACACAGCACAGATGGTAGTGGCAACTGTTGTCATGGTGAGTGCCATTCGCGGATATGGCCTGAGACTGGAAATTGAACCCTAGTTCATGTTGTGACAATCCCAGCTGTCCTGTGACAGCAGCCAGTTTTACGTTCTGCCCTACCCTCCTGGACTGGCTTTTCCTTTCCAACGGCCTTGGCATGGCAGAGTACCCCCATGCAAAGGTTGTCGGTGTAGTGTTGTGCTGTGCCCCTCGTTTCCCCTGCACAGCCGATGCACCCATGCATGCCCCTTTGCCCTTTCCACTGCCTGATTACCATGGCTGACATGCATTGTGTAGTAGGTATATATCTCCCCCTGCTTGCAGTTAACATTTGGGCATTTTTGTCCCCCATGCAACTTACTCTGCATCTGTGTTGTTTCCTGGCAGTCTGCACTGTCCTGTCCTTTAATTCCTGTGACGATCTCCTCTGGGATGAAGGCTGCCACCATCTCGTCCATCTGGTCCAGGGCCTTCTGCGGTGCTGGACTCCCAACTCCAGTCTGCAGTGCTGCCTTCCTGTTCCTTGCCATTTTTTCCTTGGTCCTGCATTTGCAGTCATGCCAGCGTTTCTTGCACTCCATGACTGTTCTACGGACCTCTGCCACACTGTTGATCTTGTCGACAATTTGTTGCAAAATTGCCTCTCTCCCCCCACTTGGCAACTTCGAGGTGACAAAAAGTTGATGCTGGTGTTCCGTCACCTCTCTGACCAGTATTTGCTGCTCCTATGGACTGAAAACAACACTTCTTTTTCTTCTTCTCCCTCTCCTGGGTCTTGTTTGTGTCCTCCTGGCTGATTCCTGGTCGATTACTCTCCCTGGGGTCTCTCCTGGCTTCTGGGATCCATTTTGGGGCTCCTTAGCACTGTTTGCTGTGTTTGCGCCGCTTTTCAATGCTATTCCGGGGAAAATGGCACTTATCGGGTTTGCGACGTCGTAAACCGGATTAGAGCATTTTCTCTGCGTTAGCGTTGTTTTGCTTTACGACGTGGCACAATGGTTAGAGTAAAAAAAATTAATCTAACCCGTGCTTTGCGCCACGGTGCGTCAAAGTATAAATTTGATACCTGGATGGTGCAAAGAAAGCGTTAGCCGGCGGTAAAGTTTTTGACGCAAAAAGTTACTGCAGTTTTGCGTCAAAAAGTATATATACGGCCCTGAATCTCTTTCATTTTTCACAACGTACATTTCTTCAGATTTGATGCCACTCTTGTCTGAACTTCTGAAAGCTCCGGTGCTCTAGCTATTGAAAAATTGAACGCCCAAACCTCTATACCGATGGATTCCTTCTAGCTGCATTTGCTGCACTCCGAGAACAGAAGAGTACCAGAACATGTAACCAGGCCACCTTGGGCGTCCTATGTTCTGGCAGTGTTTCGATCTTAATTCAGACTTCTGGGACCCAGCCCTAGGTCTGAGTGACCCACAGCCTGTAGTCTTTATTGTGAACACTTGTTGTGTGATTACTCCAAGCTTCTACTGCTCCTTTGGTTGCCCCTGGTCCCTGTGGTGCGTCGGCTAGTTGCAATGAACAGGAAGACTTGGATTGAATACATTTTTTTGTCATAGTAAAGCCAAGTCAATTCATCAACATGCCTGGGGTAGCGGAAATGACCTCACTTGGCATTTCATCTCTACTTTCACTCACACACACATGCTTACACAAACACACTTTCACTCATACACACACACTCTTTTAGAAAAGCACACTTTCACCTACAAGCATGCACACAACGTACATTTAAACATGTTTTTTGCTTACCTCAGCTACCAAGGAGGGTCATATTCCAGCTAACTGTACTCATTATATTTACAGTGTAAATAATATATATTTCACTATTAGTGTAATTAAAAAACTAATTGAAAACAAGGAAGTGGAGCCGCCATAAGGACGAGCTTCCCCAGTGTTCATGGAACTGATTTTGTCACCCCTGAGGCCAGGGGGTCGCAGAGGCAGTACCAGGAGTTGCGAGGGGAAAGCTGGGAGTCACAGCTTCGACCCCTGGTGAATTCCAAATGACATCCATGAGTAAAGCAGTGGACAGGGGGAAGGCAGCAGCTGCAGGGATGCATTGCTTTATTTTTGTTTTCATGCAGAACTTCATATTCTGGTGTACAAACGGCTCTGGACAAAGCCCTGGAAGTGAGTTGAGCAGAGTGAGCTTTATGAGTGATTAAAATGTGTTAATTCTACTGTGCCAGATTCTTGAATCTCAGGGGCTGATTTCAAGTTTAGCAGAGGGGTTACTCCATCACAAATTCAGATATCCAGTCTGCCATATTACAAATTTCATAGGCTCTTGGACCTGGCCCTTTTTGTAGCATCATCCCAAACATTTTGCCTCTTCCTCCTATTTTTCCTGACCTTTTTTTGTTGGCTTTAGGACTTTGGGCACTTTACCACTGCTAGCCAGTGCTAAAGTGTGTCTGCTCTCTGTGCAAACTGTGATTTTGATAAGTTTCCCATGATTGGCATATTTGCTTTGCTAATAAGTCCCTAGTAAAGTGCACTATGTGTGCTCAGGGCCTGTAAATCAAATGTTACTAGTGGGCTTGCAGCACTGATTGTGACACTCACATGAGTAGCCCAGTAAACATGTCGCAGACCTGCCACTGCAGTGTCTGTGTGTGCAGTTTTAAACTGTGAAGCTAGCAAGGATTTAGTTCAAATGACAGAGGATGTTGGGAATGGTCTGTTAGCTCAATGTAAGGATAAAAGTACCATTAAATCACTAACCACCAGTCATTAAGAGACAGAACTTGTTCTGTCTTCGAAGAAGAGGGAAAAAGCTGCAGGGATGAATTGTGTCCCCAGGGATCAGTATCTCTCCTAGCCCTCTATCTGGATCCACTATTTGAACACACTAAGTAACGTTGTTGCAAAAGGGGCAGATATTCCACCATCTTGGAAGGGTGCAATAAACATACCATTGCATATGAAAGGTGGGAAAGATTTACTGGATAACCATAGGCCAATGGGTCTTATTGATAATTCACAAAACATCTTCAGCAGACAGGTCCTACACAGACTATAGGAGTAGTCAAATGATCATCATGTGGTCACAGACTTCCAAGCAAGCTTTCGATAACAAGTTAGTTTGTTAAACCAAGTGTTCAGATTTAGGATTACATCTGGAAGTATGTTGAACTAAAGAGGACCACTTATATGTAGCGTTATAGACATGAGGGCTGTCTTTGATTAAGGGGGACAATCCGACCCCGGCGGGTGGCGGGCGCCCAAAGACCGCACCGGGGTCATTTCAACTTTCCCGCTGGGCCGGCGGGCGATCTCCAAACGATCGCCCGCCGGCCCTGCAAAGAGGAAGCCGGCTCCGAATGGAGCGGCGGATTTGCAGGGGTGCGACGGGTGCAGTGGCACCCGTCGCGATTTTCACTGTCTGCTAAGCAGACAGTGAAAATCTTTGTGGGGCCCTGTTAGGGGGGCCCTGCACTGCCCATGCCAGTGGCATGGGCAGTGCAGGGGCCCCCAGGGGCCCCACGACACCCGTTCCCCTCCAGCCTCTTCCTGGCGGTGTAAACCGCCAGGAACAGGCTGGCGGGAAGGGGGTCGGAATCCCCATGGCGGCGCTACAAGCAGCGCCGCCATGGAGGATTCCCTGGGCCAGGGGAAAACCAGCGGGAAACCGCCGGTTCCCCTTTTCTGACCGCGGCTTTACTGCCGCGGTCAGAATGGCCCGGGAAGCACCACCAGCCTGTTGGCGGTGCTTCCTCTGCCCTCCACCCTGGCGGTTTGAAACCGCCAGGGTCGGAATGAGGGCCTAAGTGCCAAGGGTAAATATTTGGAAGGTGCTGGGCAGTGAAGGGGTTTTAGAAGAACTTTTGAGACTACTAATAGCACAAGTGAGATGGAGCAGTATTGTGGAACTCAAACATAGGATCCCGATCAATCGTGGAGTAAGGCAAGGCTGTGTCCTGACCTCAAAACTATTCATCCATATTTCTTGGGTGTCCAGGTTAGCAACTACAATATTGAGACAACTGATTGATTTTGCTAAGTGAGTATGCCAAGGTGAGCGTTCACCTACAAAGACTGACTTGAGATTAAATTTAATGGAGTCTTCCGGGGGCCCGCAGGATCCTTACATAGTATTTTTTTAGGTCCACCTGACACACAAGATCTGGGCTCCCCAGACTCAGCTCTAATCTCATCCTTGTTCTTCTGGCATGTGGGGGGCAGACAAGACTTTCTTATACGCCGTAATCTGACAGTTCTTGAGAAACATGCCAAAGATTCAGGGAAAGGCTAAGTGGCCGTAGTTAAGAACAGGAATACATTTTGGGCTTAAAACTTTCAGCATTGGGTCAAAAGGTGGGCTTTTTAATTGATTGCTTAAATGTGTCAGGCAGTGAATGATGCTGGTAGAGTTATTTCTGAGGTGCCTTAGATGGGTTGTTGGTTTGGCTCCCTCAGAAAACCAGATGCCTAGATAATTGTAAATTGGAGTTGTTTCACTTTGTGAGTACCCAAACTGCCAGTGAGTTAGTTTTTTATGCGGATATTTGCCAAAAGCAATGCCCTTGGTTTTTCCCTGATTCACCTCAGTTTGTTCTCCTGGTTGTAGTAGTGTAGGACATTAAGGGCTCTCTGTAGGCCAACTCTGGTGTGGTCCATAATTACAATGTCGTCTGCATACTGCAAGATGGCAAGGGGCACTCTGTCCACCCTTGGTGTTATTAAGCTTGCACCTTCCAAAGCAATACCCAGGTCAGTGGTATAGAGGTTAAAAGCTGGAGGGGCCAAAACACATCCCTATAGTTATAGTTATAGTTAGTTGGCAAATCAGCTGTTGCTGTGGTGGGACTAGTTTTTACCCAAGCCCAGGTCCCCAGACATACGGATACTATTGTCTTGAGGAGCTGGAGGGAATGGCCCCATGCGGTTAGCTTGCTCCAAAGTCTGTCCCGCTCCACCCTGTTAAAGGCTGCACTATAGTAAATGAAGCAGCAGAACAGGGGTTGTTGCTTGCTCCTAATGGCTCGTTGAGATAGATGGGCCACTGCTATGATGATATCCAAAATAGAGCATTTGGGCCTGAATCCAGATTAATAAAAGGGAAGGTTTCTTTTTTTTTCTGTGGCCAAAGCTTCCAGCTCCACCTAAATGATGTGGGCATAGGCTTTTGCTTCCAGGTCTAAGTGGGCTTTGTTTTTATGTGTTGGGAAGAGGATTGAACTTCCTTCGGGAAGTCAGTGTAGTAGTGAGAGCGAAAACATAATTAAAAACTGGTGTAAGAGACCTGGCCCAAAAATCTTGTGCTGATTTGAACATAGAGGTAGGCACCTCTTTAGGCCCAGGTTTCCCATCACTCCTCATTTTTTGAAAGGTGCTTGTTACTTCTGTCTCTGTGATAGGAGTGACATGTTGGTGCCAAAGCTCTGAGGCAGTGTGAGGTGGGAGAGAGGTTTGTCTGTGGTTTGATCAGTTGTAGATAGCTGCTTTACATAAATGATCTTGACCTTTTCTGCCACACTATTCTCTTTGGTCTGACCTGGATGAGAGAGACGGTTTATGTGTTTCCAGAGATGGAAAATGTTCTTTTCTTTTAGAAGGGAGAAGATCCTGAGCCACTCTGCCTCAATGTGCTCCTTTTTAGTTGCCATACTTTCCACTTATTTGCTGCTTTAAGTGCAGTTAGTGTTTGGTTAGAACGCCATTTCCAGACCGTTCTTCTTGCAGCCAAAGCCCTATGACGGGTATGTTTCCTAGCAGTAAGCTCCTTTGTGCAGATGGGAGCAACTGTTAAGGTTGTAAGGTTTTGTCTCGGGGTTTCTTGTAACTGTTCCCCAGGGCCTGTTTGAGGTCTTCAACAAGTTCCTCCATGTGTTCCAGTGGTGTTAATGTAGTGGGATGCTTAGTTGCTGATTCTAACTCTTTTTCCCAATCCAGGCTAGAAGTTTGCCTCCAAGGTTTGCTGACCATTTGATTCTGTGAAGGACCTTGTAGCATTCCTCTCCACATGGTTGCCCAAGCAGTGATATTGTTAGGAAGTCCTTAGATGCTATCTTCAGAATTACACACAGGGGTCTACACTCACTTTCATCTCTGTTGTTGACTTCAAAGTCCTGAAGTTTGGACACAAGCGCTCCACTGACTAAGATGTAATAGATGGTGAATATGATCCAGAAAGTAGGGTTGGCATGCCAGCAAGGATTACGAGATTATTTTAAAGATTGAGCAGATGTTATTCTATGATTACGAAGAAGTATGCATAAGGGTGAGGCATCAACTGATGAACTAAGGGAATTAATGAGCAAGCCCCGGGCACAGAGGTTAAAGTCCCCAACTATGATTGGCTGGTGAGAGTCATATTTAATCAGTAGCTCATCGATCATGTTTACAAGAAAGCACAGACCCACTTTCTTCTGGTCCTGTGTGGGGTTCAGGTAGGAATTGAATAGCAACAGTCGAAGGGCTTAGGAATTAAACTTTAGGCCTTTGATGAGCAGGACTTGGAGAGCGAACAATTTGGTATGTATTTCAGTGGGCTCTATTTTTTGGGTATGCTTGATGAAAATAAGGAGCCCGCCAGACATGCGGCTCAATATGTTTAATTTTGTGGTATCGACATGGAATTCATAATACCCTACAAGTGGGGTCATTCTGGTAGCCCACATCTCCTGTAGGCATAATATGTCACTGATAGAAAGATAGTCAAGAGCCAATTTGTCCCCTGAGAGTTTTTTGAGGTTTGCCACATTCCAAATGATGATTGCCAGCTGGTGGTAAAGGCCTTTCTCCTTGGGGTGTTTCCCTTGCATTGATCTGGGGCTAATGTTGAGAATGCCATTGACATGGATTTTGGCCTGATGCCAGAGGAGCCCAAAGGCACACAGCCCTTAGCTCAGTTGTGCAAGTTATTCTGAGGGCGTCGGAGATTCAATGCCAGGTTTGGTGAATTCTGTTGTTGTCTACACTCTTTGTACCGCACAGGACAGAGTTTCCCCTCTTCCTATAAGGAAAAAATATGAGGACTTGAGGGAATTTCTGTGACAGGGGAGTTGATATCTATTCTCCATTCAGCCAACTGTGGTGCTTCCCTGAGTGCAGTGGCTTGATGTTGTGGTTGGTGAAATCCTACCAGTGTTGCCTCTCTGACAGTTTCTGAAACCTGATCCGGGCTATGTCCACTGAATGAACGAGGGTCAAGACAGTAAATGTTTGATTAGTCGAAGTATACTGCTCCTGTTTAAGATGGCGTGTGAACCTTTAATGAGGTTTCTTGGCATTAGCACTACCTCCTGAGTGCACAGCTTCTCCTTTGTGGCTTTTGGCATTACCACTTCGTATCTACATACTTGAGTGGAGCTTAGTAGGCCGATGCCTGGGGTCTCTGCCATGTAGTGTCCATTGTAGATGGGGCTCAAAATTGACTAGACGTTGAGGGTGATGATGGTAAAATGGAGGGGGCGTCCATGCTGAGGGCTGACTGGAACCCATGCTTGGGACATTCGCAAGGGCGGTCTGAGTACAAATATCCACCCTTTCCTTGTTATTCAATTGAAAAAGAGGGGATTTGTGGGGTGAACTTGCCCAACCAGGGGCCAGGCCTTCTTGTGTGTTTCTAAGAGAGAGTGAAGTTTTAGAACCAGGTCTTAAGGTGGTTTGAGTCCAATGTGGAGGTGAAAATTGGGTATAAAGGCACATGTTTGTTTAGAACCAATGAACGCGGATACCTAGTGGTGATAGCAATGCTGCTCTTTTACTTTGGTAACTTTCTTGTACTGCTTTCTCAACTTTTTCTTGGCCCTCCAAGAGAGACATTCTCCTGATGGCACTAGTCTAGGTTGAGCCTCCTTGATAGCCTTGTCAATAGACTCGGCTGCAATTAGGGGGCTAGGCGTCATAGTAGGGGGAGAAGAATTAGCCTGTGCATGGGTGCAAGTAATAGCCTGGTTTGGGTGTGGGGTGTTGGTTAGAATTATAATCGAGTGAGAGAGTGACCCCTCAGCATTAGATGACTCCAGAATCTTTTTACAAGGGGCAGATGAGCTGCTTCATGCTGAAGTGCCTTATTTGCCCCTAATTTTAATAACAAGCTCACTTTAAACCTCAGGTAGAGTTTTCCCCCTGTCAATGATGGCTGCACATGAACAGGAGCAAGTATTGGCATCCAGGTGGATTTTGAATGTTGTATTCAATTGAGTCCAACTTAATGCTCATGTGCGTTAGGTGCTGCATAATTGACCACAGGAGATCTATTTGCAACTCCATTTTTGTGAACAGCCATATCAATGCTTTGGGGCTTTTTTGCTGTGCTTATAGATGTTGAGTGCAAATCCTCAGACCTGTTAGTGTCCTGTATGTCTGGGAGTGATTCCCTTGTTGCTTCTGATGTTCTATACAACTTTGCAGTGAGCCCCAGAGTTATTTCTATTTTGGACTCAGCGTTATGAAGAAGGGAAACTAAGAGATTGCTCATGTCGAGGTTTTCAGCTGTTACACTTATCGTGGGTGAAATGGTTCTTGATGACACTGTGAGGTGGACCAAATTGGCGCTTGAGAAGCAAATGAAGTGTGGTTATGTATTTGAGCCATAATTACATGTGCATTCTTAAGAAGCTCAGTGAAATTCCCTGCTTTTCCAGGACTGGTTGGTACCCACTCCAGAGAGTCCAGAGCCTGGGAGTTGATGGAGGTACTAAAACACTGCCTGAGATTTGTTGAACTGAACCCAGATGCACCATGGAGCCTGAAACTTGACTTTGACCTGTGCTTCGTGCTTGGCACAGTGAAGTTATGATATGGTCTGGGCACTTGCGTGGGCCAAATATGAAAGAAACCACTTCAGAGCCTTCTAAGTTGCCAAGATTAGATGTAACCAATAGGTCCCTAGGATTGGTGGGGGCCAAAAAGAACTACATGATAAGTCCTGCTTAGGGAACTTTGGCGATGATTTCGAGAGTGGCTGTGCAGTTCTCCGAGTGTTCCTAACAGTAGCTGGGAAGGGGATTGTTTTCCCCTCTGTGGCTGAGTTGGACTGGGTAGCAGGTTTTCTCTTGTTCATGATGGCAGTAAGTGCACACAAATGCACCGTGGGTGTTGGGGTTCAGAATGAGGGTGGAGAGCGCTAGCTCCAATTTGATCTAGCCCCGGGGCACTGGGCGCTGTAAGCAGGTGTTAACCCGTCCCTTTATGTTATTTTATTACACATTGGGACTCGTTTTAGGCCAATGAATCTTGTGACCCAGTCGTGGGACGAGATAACTGATCAATATGTCAAGCAATAAATCAATAATTTCATCAATGTTTATCACCACTATGCATCTTACTATAGAAAAAGACATTACTCAAATTGTTGACGCAACCATGACCTTTCAGCCATGAATAACCACACCTGTTGATATAATTTTATGAATTTTTATTCCCTATTGTTTACAATCTACAAGCAGAAGAGTCAATCTCAAAACCAAGAAGCATAAGAGTATAGTCACAATATGACAACTGTAGTAAGATTTCATTAATGCAAGAATCACAAACATAAGAACATAGCACGGCGTGAACATAGATCAGAACATAGCAAGTATCATATACATCTCAGTTCAGCAAAGCGTAACGTCAGTCATTTGTCTATTGCGTCAGTCAGAGTGAACTCCTATTCTAACCCCTAATTAGCATCAGCATGTTGGGCTTCATGCAAAAACAATTTAGAACACAAATTTGGAAAACATCTAGCTACGGCCTCTATCCAAAAATGAGCAGTTGGTACCTAGAAAGGAAAAGCAAACAGACAAATTACAAATCGCATTGTCATAATTACCCTCCAGGAATAGGTCAGCACAGAGGATCAGTCTTCGTCTTCAGGACATCAGTCAAATCGCCATTAGTCTAACCTCGTCTAAAGTTCAGGGGACACTTCCCTCATAAGGAGGAGAAATGTAAAGGGCAGTCTATGGGTGAGGATGGTTTATCAAGTCTCAAAGTCACCAGACAGAGTGACAGAGTTTCTGGATGAAATCAATAGCATTCCCTACCTAGTTCTAACGTCCCTTCGGTGACATGAGTTTTTATCCCTTTTTCGTAATACCTTCCCCCAAATTTCTATTGGACATTCACTATACCCCACAATCCTTAACCTATCAAATTATACATTAGGTAATTCAAATTGTCACCCCACGATAATTTATAATATTTTGATTGGTCTTCATAATTGACGCCTTCGGAGGTGGCACATCCGGGGGGTTTCATCACCACTTGGCACGTTTCTCGGGTCATGAGTTCCTTTGTCCATGGTCAAATGTCCTTGTACATTGCTTTAATCTACTTTTGTTTCAAAATTGTATTAAACTCATACTGAGGCAGCTAGCATGCGGATGAGAACTGAATCTGTATGGTTACATAAAACGGAGAAAAGGAACAAATGCAGGGTCATGGCCCTTTGCGACTCAGCACACTGGAAAACAGAGAAAAATGCTTTAAAATGAGAGCTAGGCAGCTAAATCCACAGCTCACGCTAACTTAAGGCCTATAGGTTTTTTCAATGCAATATTGTAAACTCTAATATAAGCTTGATTAATCATAATGCAAACAATCATTACTCATAATTGTCATTAGTTCGTGTACACAATGGTAGCTGCACGTTATCATAGTTATAATTCGAATGCACGTTAAGCAAATCACTATTTATTGTCGTTTTCTATGCAGCATCGTTAGGCATTTATATAAGCATTACACTTTTAGTATATGTAATATTTAAATTACGTTCTCTCACAGGCATGGTAGATTAGCAGGACATCCAGACTGTTTGCCCTTGGGCCTAAGGGCCTGTTGACTGAGATACAAATGGAGGAGGAGAAAAATTGGAGCCGGATCGAGCGTGTCTCACTGGAACCTCGCCAGCAGCATTCAATCCTAGTTGGGTTGCTTCGGCTAGGACCAGTAAACCCACTTCACAGCCATTGCACTAGCCTACAAATGCCTACGGTTGACAGCACTCTTGGAAAAGCGCTCTGGTGCAGCTGATGCAGCTTGGGGCGTGGAGCAGCTCGAGGCAGGAGAGCAAAGGAGAACCGGGGCGGGAGTCCTGCAGGTGAGTGGTAAGGCACGAGCGCACCCACCTCTTCACTGCTACCGCTCCTCAAGTGCCTCAAAATACTAATACACGTCAACAGCTTTGCTCTCCCTTGTAGCCGGGTGGCAGGGGTCGCTGTTGGTGAAGGTCGTCAGGGACACACCAGGGAACACCAAGACGAGACCCAGCTGTCCGGCTCACAGACTCAGCTCCTCCACCTCTCTTTGCCTTGCTCAAAGTCAGAATTTAATAGCCGCACATTCTAATTCTAATAGATACTATTCTCACAGAATATATTCTAATACATTCAGGGCCATATGTACAAACACTTTTTCCCATAGACACAGAATGGGCAAAAACCTTTGCTACATCTGGCCCTCAGATTCTAAAAGATACTTTAGCGCAAGAGATAACCGCGACTGTGCTCTCTTTTAAGTTTATCACCCAGACAGTGTCTGTCTATCAGCTGTGATACACCTGTTAAAACCAACAATGTTCCAAGTGCACTGCAGACTATCTTCTTATCACATAATTGTGTAGATACATTACCAGCAATACCTTAGTTTAGGAACCCACGTAGCTAATTGAGATTGATGCTGTTTTTACTTGTTTCGGTATGTAGGCCAATGGTCGTAATTTGTCACAGTCCTACAGGATTTATGGAATGTATTCAACAAGTGGTCAATAGAGTGGTCATAGTTGGTTAGGTCTTGAGAGACACTAAAACGCTCATGCAATATACAGAATGACTCTGCTGTATTGATACTAATAGAAGAAGGACAGCAGAAAGACAAAGACAGATACAACATTGGGTATCTAAATCAGGTCTCATTTTAATGGCCATTTTAAAAAATGTAATGAAAATTAATTCATACAATGTGCGTCCCTGTCCTGTCAGATGGCCACCCTGGTACTTCCATTTTGGAGGCTCATTTGCACGTCTCAAAACTTTACCCTTTTGATTTGGCATCACTGTAGGTACTCAAAATCAGAGATAGAGTTTAATATTTTTAGCATATTGCCCCATTCAGTCAGATAGAGAGGCTGCAAATATTAATTAACAAGAATTCCTACTAGGTAGAAAAGCTGTTGAAGATGTAAATAGTATCACAGTTATGCCAGCCCACTTTCCTCCAATGGAAGCTTTTTGCTTTCGGGTGTAATGATATTTTGAGTTGCAATGTCCTTTATACACTTAGCAACGGTACCTTGTTCAATAACATTTGAAAAAAACTCTCTAGAGTATTATTTGCATCACAAACCTGATGGATAGCCCATCCTCTGTATTACAATTCCATTATAACCTTTTTTAGAAATGGGGGATCTAGGTGGCAATAAGTATGCACCCTTTCCAAGTAGAGACCCTCACTCTAGGAAGGGTAAGGGAGATTCCCAGCTCAGATAACTCCTGCTCACCCCCTTGGTAGCTTGGCATGAGCAGTCAGGCTTATCTCAGAAACAATGTGTAAAGCATTTGCACATAACACACAGTAATACCATGAAAACACCACAGAAGGACAGCACACCAGTTGGAGAGAAATAGACAATATTCATCAGGGTAAAACAAGACCAAAATGAGAAAAATCCAACATACAGTAATAAAGATATGAATTTTGCAAAATTAACTTAAAAATACAGTTTATTGAAGTTGATAGCTCCACCTGGGGCTATCACAGCTTCGTGAGCAACAAATTCAACAGTTCAGGCTGACTGTGGGGTCATGGGACAGCTACGGTGTCTAGAGGACCTGCACACAGTACCTTGGAAATGTAGGGCTTCGTGATCCTCAGAATGAGATCCAGAGTGTGGCGTTGCTGGTGTTGGTAGGCAGTGGCAATTCTGGAGGCTGGCGCAGGGGTCCTCGAGTTCTTGAAGTCACACACATTGCAGATCGAACTCTGGGCTGATGACACAGTCATGAGTGCTGGTGTTGATGGCGACGGGGCTGCGGCATGAAGCGCGATGATGGGACATGCAGTGCCCACAGGTTACAGTGCAGGCAAAGGCTCGGTGCTGGCATCCTGCTGCATCGGTGAGACCAGGGCTGCAGTGTGAAGCCAGGCAGTGCAGCATGCGGTGTCTCCAGGTTGGTGTTCAGGAAACAGCAGCGTCATTCTTGAAGTGCTGTCATTGGTAGGCTCAAAGCAGCAGTACGACACAGGTGGGCTCTGTGCAGCACCCATGAGTGGCGGTGCCTACAGGGGCATCTGTTGACCATGCTGGAGTCAATGGTGCTGGCGTTGGTGGACCAGAGCTGTGGAGCGAGACGGGACAGTGCTTCGTCTACCTCACGAGTAGTGTCCTCAGGCCACGGTGTGGGCAGCAGCGTCGGTGTCAGCCTAGAGCAGCGTTGTGGGGATACCAAGGCTGCCGTGTGAGCAAGGTGATGCGGAGTGCGGGCCCACAGGTCATGGTGCAAGCAGCAGCTCGGGACGGCATCAGGTGGCGTCGTCGGTTGGACAAGGTTTGTGGTGCAAAATGGGGCACAGCTCTGTGCATCATCATCAGGTCACAGTGCAGGCAGCGGCATCATTGACGCTGTCACTGTGTTTTTTTTAATGTTGCAGCACAAAACATACAGTTTCCAGTGCGGTAGGCAGATTAACCTGAAGTCTTTGATATCCCTGAGACATCCAACAGGAGGCAAGCTCTACTTGAAGCCCTTGGAGAAACTTCACTAGCAGGACACACAGCAAAGTCCAGTCTTTGTCCTCTTTAGGGCAGAAGCAGCAACTGCAGGCCAACCCAGCAAAGTAGACACAGCACAGGGGCAGTACTCCTCCTCCAGCTCTTCAGTTCTTCTCTTTGCCAGAAGTGTTTTAAAAGTCTGGGGTTTTGGATCCACTGCTTATACTCATTTCTGCCTTTGAAGTAGGTAAACTTAAAAGGAAAATCTATTGTTCACAAGATTCTGCCTTTCCCAGGCCTGGCCTCAGACACATTCCAGGTGATTGTAACCTGCATTGTGTGAGGACAGGCACATCCCTTTCAGGTTCAGGTGTTAGCTCCTCCCTCCCCACTCTAGTCCAGAAAGACTCATCAGGACATGCAGGGCACACCTCAGCTCCCTTTGTGTCACTCTCTATAGGGAACTCACAAACAGCCCAACTGTCAGTCTTACCCAGACCTGGATTCCACAAACAGGCTGAGGCTAATTAAACAAGAAAATGCCCCCTTTCTAAAAGTGGCATTTTCAAACAGACAATACAAAAAGTTTAGAGACTCTTAACTCTGTATCCCTTTCTGCTGCCCCTAATGGGAAATTGTATTTAAAAGATATTTAAAGGCAGTCCCCATGTTAACCTGTGGGAGAGATAGATTTGCAATAGTGAGAATCTCAGTTTGGCAACATTTCACTATCAGGACATGCAAAACATATCAGTACTTGTCCTACCCTTTAAATGCACTGCACCCTTATGGGTGCCTTATATGTACAAAAGGGAAGGTTTAGGCCTGGCAAGTGGGTGCACTTATAAAGTGCTTGAAAATGGGCCTCCCGAGCCTCTGGTGAGCAAATACCTCTGGCTGTAATGTTACCTCCTTGCTCCCATTAGCCAGTATTTTCCAGAACCCGCACATCTCGTGCTTCTGTAGAGCCTCTGCCATACCTTTCCACCACGTTTCCACCACTCTTTCTTGCTGCATTGTAAAAATGCCTTCTGGTGCTTTGTTGCCAAGACTGTAACCTCTTTGTTACCCTTCTTGATTGAATCAACTAGAGCTCTTTTCACCATCCTGCACTCTTTGAAGAACCAACAGCTTTGTTTACAAGTGGTTTGAAGCAACCTCACATCACTAGTGAAGAAGGTTATTAAGCTAGTAGTTATCACTAGGTGGACATCAACAATTGTGATTAGACCTCTACCTGTATATTCATATGACTCTAAGGTTTCTACTGAGTTCTGGTAGATCTTACAAACTGTAGTATCATTTCTTATTGCATTCCTCCACCTAATATTCGTAGGAGTGTGTGTAGTAATAAGAGGAGTTGCATGGGCACTAGGAGTCTTATGGGAATGTGCCCAGAGAGCCTCAGAAAATTGAGTGGTGAGTGGACTATGTGCAGGCCGCATCACCACAGCTTCTGTATAGGCAAAATTACAGGAGCTGCAGTATCCACAAGAACCCCAGGGATCCTTTTCTTACTACAGGAGGGTAACCTGAAACAGAAGTACAGACAGTACTGTGAGTTACATTAATTTATAGGAACATTTCCTCTGAGAGCACTCCTACTTTTGTTCATTGAGGACTAGGTTCATATTTTGGTCCTAATGAATCGTCACCAGATCCATTTGAACTTATAAGGTGTGATACATGTCGACCATTAGTTTGTCGTGTTTTTAATTACACACATAGGATTACACTTAGGTGAAGTTTAAAAAAAAAATCGGTACCTTCCCCCCTGGTTTTAATCTTGTCACAGGTACCAGCAACCAGATTGACATATAGCAATAGTACCTATAGCCAATTTTAATTCTAACCTTTTCCCCAGTCTTTCACTTCACTATACGCTGGGACTGAATTTTCACTCCCGGTATCATTCTGGCACATATCTGAAAGATCTCTGGCAAAAAGCGCCCTTGAGGGGCCCGTTGGGCATTGCAGTGCCTGCTCAACGAGGAGCACCCAGATGATGAAGCATGCCACCTAAGAGTGGATGAAGGCACTTGCTCCTATTAAGCAGATGCTTTAGGTAATCACATCCATACTCCTAGTTGGTATTAAGGATTAGATTCCCTGGAACGGTGTACTTGAATATATTTCCGGGTTAACTTTGGGAGACTGTACTCTGAACCACTTCAAACCTCCCAGTTCTTCCTTGTCTTGGACTATGGGCCTCTAGCCATGTTGAACATTGAAAGAAAGGTTTTTGCCGAATATGTACTAAATGCCAATGAGGACTGCTACAAAAAGAATCATATATTACCTGACTTATGTGGTTTTTAGGGCCAAAAACACTACATGCAGCTGTGTCACTGCACTAAACATGGTTGTTGATATGGAAGTGAAAATTATAAAAGGCATTTTTAAAATGTTTTTAGTAATGCCTTTGATATGGTTGGTAGGAATTAGCTTTGATTGAAGATGTTGACATTGAAAACTGACCACATGTTTGTATATATAAAACAAAAGCAAATGCTACAAATTGAGTTAATCTTTAAGGGGGGTGACAAACCTACTCTAAGGCAAGGCAGCAGGCCGAAGCCCCAGAGGGTACACAATGTCAGATATCCATTGGGTACGGTCTTAGTAAAGGCAAAGGTTTTTGCTGGGAAAGTTGAGAGTGGCAGATACTCAAATTTCACCCCAGGAGAAGGTCCTTCTTTGGTTTAATAAATTTAGTGTCCTCGCCCAGTCAAGGTTTTTCTGTTCACACTCACTCACTTTTGCAGCTTGGATTTTTCTAGCATGGCAAGACTCAAGGCACAAGGAGGGCTCCATGAGGCCAGATACTATCTAAATGAATCCTATTGTATCAGATTTGCTACACCAGAAAAGCTCTGAACTAGAGGACCCTGAATCTTCAGTCCAGCAGGAATTCATCTTTGCCGTATCAGCTTTACAGGTTTGACCTAGTCGTCTGGAGGTCTTTGGAGCAAAAAAAGTTCTAAGTCTTGTGTTTTCAGGGGTTGTATGAGAAGTCAAACCAGACACTGCAAGATTCAAGGACCTTAGGAACACTACTTGAGGGTTGGGGCTCAGTCCAGCAGGTGCCACCTGGGGGTTGGGGGTGTCCTGTCTCCTCCTTAACTAATGGGATAGAGCATTTCCTGTGTGCATTACTGCAGATAATCCCACAGTGCTCCTTTCTGCCTAAATGCAATATGGTGAATCCCTTCTCCCCTTGTGCAGATCATGTGTGCCCACACCAGATGGGTGACTAGGGAAATGAGCAGCCCCTCCTCTATGGTCATTCTAGACCAGTTCTCAATAAGCTGCTCTCCCACTGGGAATTGTGTCTGCCTGACAGGGGGAACAAAATAGAGGGCCTCTCTAGCTGCCGTTTGACATCTGGCTGTGGCAGGGAAGTCTCTCTTGAAGTAAATTAAGTTCCTGGGCACAGCCCAAATGGTCATATTGGCAGCGGAACAAAGCATCTCTTTACACTCAGTCATTTGTCCTTGCATTAGCAGTGTGTTTCACACCTCATTCAGGCCTAAAAACGTAGAGAGCTGCAGTTAGAGGTTAATACAATTTAACCAGAGAAAAGGTAATTTTCTAAAATTACCCTTTCCTGAATATTTAAAAAAAAAATAATGTCACCGTTGAATTGGGATTTTAATAAACAGAGTTCTGGAATGTTGTTTCTTGGTGTTTCATAGCAGAATATAGCATAATAAAGTCTAGCGGTGAATACCAGTGTTTTTCAGTGGAACAGCGAGGCTTGCTAAAATGTAAATAGTTTTTAGGTGCTAATCACTGTAAGAACATGTTTAACATTACCTTTCTACATGCCTTATTGTACTATGTACCCTGTGTAGTGGGCTCTAAGGCCTAGAGATGACATACTAATATTTGGCAGCAAGGATACAATGTGTTGAAAGAGTTTGTTTTGACAGGTTACCTTACTGTCCCTTGGGACGGACTGAACCATACACTATACTTAGAGGTGAGTTAAATATGCCTATTAGGAGCATACCAATTCAACGATGTTTAAAAGGGACCACAGGCACTTTACTGTTAGTTAGCAGGTGTAAAGTGCCCGAGTTCTAAAGCCAACAAAAACAGTTATGGCAAAACACTAGGGGTACACTATACAAAAGATGGTCAATTCCTACAACCTCCATCTGGATTCAGATTAAAAAAGGAGAGCAATTGCAGGTTGATAATTGTATGCCCATGTATTCTGAGGTCAAACAAGGATGTATTTTGGCTCACATGTTTTTCAATATTTATTTGGCTGATTTATTTTCCATATTTGCCCATTTCCACAATTTTCCATCTAAATTAGGTAGTAGAAAATACACTATTAAGATATACTGGTGATTATATTATGCTAGACGAGACCCTACTTGGTTACAAAAATCCCAAAAGTCTGAGTAGTCAGAAACAAACTTGAGGAGGGGGGCTGCAAAGTACATGCAGGGGTCCATCCTCCCTGGCCCAGCACCTACCAACCACTTTTGCTGAAGGTGGCTCCTGGAGCTCGAGGGGGCTCCTGTACCACAGGAGCTGCAGAGGGTTACATTACACCACTGGTCAAAAAAGTCTGAGGATGAATCTCACTAAAATTAAAATTATGATCTTTGGCAGACCTAGCTGTAGAATCTCCTGGTCTGTTGAAAATATATGTCTAGAGCATGTAAGACTATATGAGTATGTCAGTATAACTATGTCGCCTAATTTATCTTGTCAGTCCCAACTGGTCACACTTAAAAAAAAAAAAAGTTTGTAGAATGCTTACATTTTATTTTTATACAATATAGTATTATCTCTTATACCTTGGTCCTGAAGGTCCATAGTGCAAAAAATCACTTCTTAAATTTGGTACTGGTCTTTTGTACATGTAGGTGAAAGTAACTCAGAATTTGCACTTTTCAAGGCTAAATATTTTAAAATATCATTAAGATGCAGCAGTGTACACTTCAAGAAATTATCGGCCACAGTTTTGGACTAACTACCATAGGAAAATTATGTGCAAACACTGCTTTGCTTTTTTTCAACTTAAGAAGAGCTGTACACAATGGCACTTTACCTTTTAAGTTCCTTTGGGAGGAATTTGGGAAAAAGAGCTACAATCTGAACTTATTTCATGAGAATTTAGGGCCTGATTTAGATGTTGGAAGTAACAGTCCCGCTGTCGGTTTTCCGACTGAAAACTTGCCCGTCACCTTGGTAGTCCTCCCACCAGATTTAGATATTAGTGGTCCCATAGACGAAAGCCCACTGAGTCCCGGTGACATCACCAAGGAATCCCATCCACCTTCGACGGTGCCATAGGAAAGAGTGAATGATGGTGGGACTCCAGCTACACTTACTGGCGAGCACGTTTGGATCTACTGTTCTGCCAAGGAAAATGTGGCGGTCCTAACTCCAAGTCTGACTTGGCGAATTGTGGGAAGGGGTAAAAACCCACCTTTTTGCCCCATTCCATTTCTGTTCTCAACTGGACAGGACTGGACAGGACCCTCTGTCACTGCTGCCATGAGACCACAGAGGAAACAGTACCCTCATCACTGGACACAAAGGTAGGGAACCCGCATTGGTTGTGTACATTGCATGTGCTCAGAAACACTGCAGATAAGTTACTGTGACATGAATATTTCAGGGAGACAAGTGGGTCAGACAGTTGGGGTTACACTGGTACACAACATGTATCACACACATAAAAAACTGTCATTATGGTGCTAGTATTCATTGGCAAATGAATGCTGGTACCTCAATGCTGATGATGCAATCACACCTGTCAACTGTGTCCAGATGAGCACATTGCCAGGGGACCTGTACCTGTCATGTTGTGCTGTGAGTTGTGTGTGTGTCAGTATGTGTATTTGTGTGTATGATGTGATGGGTGAGGAGAATGGGCTAGAGTAGGTAATGCGGTTGTGTCAGTATGTGTGCTACTTACATCTGGGTCAGATGTTATTGTGTATGCTGTGTTGTGTTGCTGTGTGCAACATTGAGGTGAGTGGTGTTGTGTGGCGGTTATTGTCCTTATGTGCATAGTTGTGCTTGTGTGTGTAGATGAGTGTGTTGTGTTGGTTGTTCTGATTGTTTTGTGTGTTGATGCAGTGTTAATAATATGTGTATGTTGTGTCATGGATGTTCATCAATTCGTGTTTGCAGCATGTCCATGTTATGTTGGGGTGGAATGGCAATGGATACAGATGTGTATGTGGGATATTGTGTTGTGTGTGGTGCACACATTGTCATGTTGGCTCTTGTTGTACCAGTGAGGCTGCTGGATTTGGGTTGCAGCCCCACCTGAAATGTGGGGAACTGAGTTTGATCCCACACCATGTGATAACCGTCGGCCTAATCCATTTCCGGCCAACTAGCAGGGCCTCACCTTTGCCCAAGAGCAGGGGTGATTTGTGGGAGCTGGGCGTATGACATTGTGACCTCTCAGAGAAATTGTGGTGGATCAGATCTTATCCTTTTCTCCCACTTACATTAGTCTCACGCATGCAAAGACAAACAGAAGCAGAAAATGGTTCAATATGTTGTATTGAATCAGCTTCATTCTAGATAAAAAGGCATGGATTGCAATAATTAGGATGATAAAAACCTACTTGAAACAGAATGGTGACAAGAAAAGTGAAACAAAATAAAAGCCTCACCATACTGTCACTATGCAAGATATATAATTCCTACCTATGCCACTAATGTTCTGTTTTAGAGTACAGCTGGATAAGCCCTAATCCACCCTTCACAACCCCATATGAAGACATCAGCCCCCATACCTGAGCATGGCAGTAGTAAAGACGCTTGTTGTTTATTGGAACATCTTCCCGATATAGGCCAGGGAACTGGCCATCTCAGCAAGCAACTGAAACGAAGTCAAAGAGCATGCAGTAGTAAAAAGCTTGCTTTGTACCATTATTTAATGCCTGGGTCTGGGCAGGCATTAGGGGACCTGTCAGCCTATTTCCATGGTGGAACAGCATGGAATAAGCCCACAGGTGTCCTCCCCAGGCCCCAGGGACATCCCCACCCCCTCACCAGAGGGACAGCGGAGGATGGGGGACCGCATTCCAGGTAAGTATAGGTAAGTATTTTCTTTTTTTAAGTGCCATTGGGGGCCCTGAAATGGGTGCAGTGGCCATGCCCAGGGTACCCTGGTCCCCTGTGCTGGCCATTGGGGTGGTGGGCATGACTCCTGTCTTTTGTAAGACAGGAGTCATGTGGTATGGATGGTTTTGTGTCAGAAAATGGCTCTAGGCAGGTTAGAGCCATTTTTTTACTCTAACCTGCCTAATGTAATTTTTTGGTGCAAAACCCCCTTCTTCCATACCGCCAGCCCCTCCCTACTAACAGCATTATTTTTATGCTAGTCTACCCTCTGCACCAGCTTGCACCATTCCATAAATATGGTGCCCAGCTGGTGCTCAGAAATGGTGCAAGCCAGTGCTAAACCTTTCGGTGCAAAACTGCATTTTGAAGCATAAATCAGGGCCTTAATCTTTTGTTACTTTTACATATTTGTTGATTGTAATGACTGCACAGTGCTGCTGTGTTGGTTTTATTTTGTCTACATTATGATAGATTGTATTGCATATGCAGTAAATAATATTTCCCTAGGACGGCCTTAGAGTAAAGCAACACAATTGTTATACCTGACAGTCTTAGGGTGGTCACCCACATTTTTTTGCCTGCCTCTCTCCATGTTTTTGAAAATGGTTTTGCTGGTTTTAAGACTCTGCACACTTTACCACTGCTAACCAGTGCTAAAGTGCATATGCACTCTCCCTTGTTGGTTTCTTCTTTGTTGTAGAGTGTTACCTCCATTCTGGAGGGAGTTCTTGGGAAATTGGCAAAGCTTGGAGGTCCACTGGATTTCTTGAAGTCAGTTCAGTTGTCCAACGGCTCCTCAGTGGCGATTGTCGGGTCCTGGGTGCAGCAGGCAGGGTTTGGCAGCTTTTCTTTGTGTAGCAGGTCCACAGTTCTCGTGCCTTGGATCTTCTTTATGCTGGTATTCTTTTTGTACTTCAAATCTGATTTCTTGGCCCAGGGATGCCTACTAAATACTGGATTTAATGGTCATTTTACGGGGTACCTAGTGTCCAATGGGGCATTTATCTTTGGGTGACTCCACCCACTATAGTGACCACTTTCTGTGGAAAGACTCACTTCCCTAATCCTGATTAGCTGTTCTACTTCCATCAAAGATGGAGGAAAATAGAATGGAGTGTCCACCTCGCATGCAGCACCTTAGGGGTGGTGCATGCCAGGTGGGGCCGCTCCTCCTATCCTTTGTGTGTTTTCCTGCCTTTTCTGCCACCTAAAGGGCGGGTTTGCAAAGGGGCTGACCATCTGCTGCTAGCACCAAGCTTGGGGGTTGAGTTTCAGAGGTGATAAGCCCTTTCAAGCTCACCGCCATGGCAGTGCACATTCCTGAGGGAGGGGATGTTAGCTCCTCCACCCAGGAAGGCCATTGTTTTACAAACCGGAGAGACAGGGTTCTCCCCCAAGGTTTGTATATTGGGTGTCTGGAGGTGGCATGTTGGATAGAACCAGTCAGCAACCATGCCAGGGTAGTTAGCTTTTGCAGGGGGCACCTCTAAGGTGACCACTGGGCACATTTAGGGATACATCTAATACTTTTACCAGTTTGGATTTATCATTCTGAGTTGTTTGATAGGAAACAACACAGGGTTCAGAGTGGCCATTGTGTAGCTGAGAAACTCTTGTTGACCAGTGTGTAGCACATGCAGTAAAGTGGCTGCTCTGTTCACTCACTATGTCCCAGGTTTGACAAGGACACAGGGGGTGCATATTGCTCATGAGGCTGTGCTCTCACATATAATATGGAGCACCCTGCCTTAGGGCTGTAAGGCCTGCCTAAGGGGTGACTTATCCACAGTAATTGCAGTGTACAGTGGACAAATGCAAATAGAAAAGTTGATGGACAGAATGCAGAACAAATCAATCATTCACCCCCCAGTCACAGATCTGGGTTTAATCCATCAGTTTTTTTTGCTCACCATGCCATTCCAGTTTGGACCCAGCCATATGCAAATCCGTCTTGACCCTGTGCCCTAGGGGAATAGTCCATCCTTAACTGCTAGACCAGGTCCTAACTGGACCAAAAACAAGCATCCTGGGACCAGTTTTGGGGTATCATCCCTGTTCAGCCAGGCTAGCTTGAATCTGGTGACTTAGTGAGCACAGGACCCACGTCTGGGCATACCCTTTCCACTTAGGGTGACAAATGCTAAAAGAGCAGTTGATGGACAGAATGCAGAACAAATCATGGTCGACAGGGCACACATGCAGTGTGCCATGTCAAGTTTGTGTTCTGTGTTTTAGGTTTGCACCAGAAAACTCAGGCACATATTTCTACCCTGTTTGTGCCAGATTTGTGTAATTTTTTTTTTACACAAATCCAGCACAAAATTAACTTCATATATTTATTTTGACGCTAGACTCGTATAACGTCAAAAATATGGAGTCAGAGTCATTTTAGGGATGCGTCAAACCGCCTTGCGTCAATGAGATGCAAGGTAGGCGTTTCCGTCCAAAAAATGACTCAAACTCCTTAGCGCCTTATTTCTCCAACAAGGCAAAAATTACACATCGGTGGGAGGCGGACCCGAAAATTATGCCAAGCCCAATTTGTGTCAAATGTTAACACCTGGGTCAGGGCAAGAGTTAAAATGAGGCAAACACACTACTACTTCAGGAAAACACACACAAGCACCATCATAGCCCAACAAGATAACATGGAGGTGCTACTGATGCAGCATGCTAGACAACGCAGAGCACAGGACCAACAGCAGTAACTAACACCACCCCAACGTGGCCCCAGAGGCAATGCAGAAGGCAGGAGAGGGTCTTCAGGAACAGGACAACCTTCCATGGCCTCAGGGACAAGGACATCATCCGGAGGTATAAAATCAACTGGGAAGCCACACAGCAGCTGCTGCACCAAATTGAGCAACAAATAACAGCCAGCCTGCAGACACCACACTATATGCCACCCGTGACCAAGCTGCTAGCTGTCCTGCATATGTTGGCAGGTGGCTCCTTCCAAACAACTGGTGCCCTGGTCGCTGGGGTATCACAGCCCTTATTCTTCGCCTTCCTGCCAAAGGTCTTAGATGCCATCATCTCCTCACACCCTGCCACATCAGCTTCCCCAACACCCAGCAGAAGCAAACAGGGGTTTTATCAAATCCATGTCTCCCCGCATGTGCTTGGTGCAATTGCTTGAAGGATGCTTTGTGGAGAGCTAGAAATCTTCTGCTTTTTAAAGGTGTTGATTTCTCCCCACAAGTGATCTATGCTCTAGGTCGTTCTTTGGTCAACGATTATATGTGTAAAGACATATTCCAGAAGGGCAAGGTGCCTACATACTTGGAATGGTGTTGGAGTGATCATGGGTGATGGCTGTTTTTTTTTTTTTTTTTTTTTTCTAACACAGGAGTTGCTGTATTCATTGCAATTGATCTTTGGCTTTTTTCTTTTATCCCATTGCTTTTAATTATTCATGCTTTTAGTTTCTTTTGATTCTGAATGCGTTACCATCTAGATGTTAACCTGGTGTTGGCCTTGGCACTGTATGCGGTTTTTCACCTGGTCAAGTGCCATGCCACCTGAAACATGGATTGGCTACCATGTATTCTGCCTTTTTATAGTTGAATAAAGGTTTTGAAACTTTAAAAAAAAAAAGTTTGTGTGACAAGGGCCTTGTTAGTATTCTGACTATTCTGCAGACGTGTACATGCTACAGCTACATGCTTCTGATGTCGAAAGAATAACACACACACTTTATTTTGATAATGGTTTAATGTATTCATGGAAACTCAGCCCACAATGCTTTGCAAGCATTTGTTTCACAACATGTTTGTGCTCATAATACAGCCTGTGGTGGTCCTAGGGAAATGGGACTCCCCCCCTCCCCCCAAAACATTAAGAGTGATGTGCTCTTTCTGTTCAAGCAATCTTGTGGGTCACACTAGGTAAGGGGGGTCCCAAATATCATACCCTCTTCCACCACTCAGTACATCTTTACATTCTATCATATTTTAACCATTTTTTTTTTATTTTAAATGTATGCAGGTGAGAGGAGTTTGTGTTTTAAGTGCCTTGTTAGTATGCAGAAAAACTGGAAATGTGGTCTGTACTATATGCAGCACTTTGATAAAAAAAAATAATAATAATAATTGTTCCAAGCCACTAATGATTTCATTGGCTTGATAAGGACATCCAGCCTCCACTAGTGGTACTGCATCTTCTGCTAATGGGACGTCTAGCCACCACCAGTGGTATTGCACCTTTTGCTAATGAACAAACATACTTTATTTCTGATAAAGGTTTAATGTATTCACGGAAACTCAGCCCATAATGCTGTGCAGGAATTTGGTTTACAACACATTTTGTGTGCATAATTCAGCCTATGGTGGTCTTAGGGCAATGGACCCACCCCGGAAACATTTAGAATGCTGTGCTCTGTCTATTCAGGCAATCTTGTGGGTCACACTAGGTGAGAGGAGGCCCACATACCATAACTTCTACCACTCAGTGTATTTTTAAATTCTTTCATAGCTGAAACCTTTGTTTTTGTAGTTAAGAGATGTTTGTGTTATAAGGGCTTTGTTGGTATTAATATTGTGGCAGTCATGTTTACTCTGCAAATATGTAATGTACTACACTTTATGCAAAATAATAATTGATTCAAAGACATTATTAATTCAGTTGGCTCATCAGGGTCATCTAGTCATTATTAGTATTACCACACCTTTTGTTTTTGATTCTACAGGGACATCTAGCCACAACCAGTAGTACTGCACCTTCTGCTATTGACTCTACAGAGACATCTAGTAATGATCTGCAGCATGGCACCCTTGTGCCACTGATTCCACAGTTAAATGATATTTAAAAGGCCTGCTAGGCCTGAAACTGTGTAGAACACTATGCCCTCATGGGGCTGATTATATGATTACACTGCAATATTCTTCATTATTATTTTTTATGTGAATATGCCTTTTAGGGGCTGAATATATGTTTATATGACCATGTTTCCTCAAAATGCTATTTTTACTGTGGTGTTCTGTCAGGGCTGTTCAGACTATTACAGTCTAATGCCAATTGTATGAAGGAATGCACAAACACACTTATTTCTGATAAAGGCTTCATGTGCTGCATGGTCCCAAATGTGAGGTTGTCATTATCATTTACAAAGCCAACCACTCTAACTCTTGCTAATGCCAGACCTATTGCATTGTAAATGTGTGTTTGTAGTGCAATTGCTACAGGGTCATGGTGCACAGTAATTTCTATTGGGGATACTATTAATATCGGGGTCTATTGCACACACCTGTATGATCATAATTTTATTTGGGATTGGTGTGCCTTATGGTATATGTGTCCAGTTACATGAAGGCAGTTAGTGGGTACTAGAAACATGTAAACTAGAGGACAATGCCCAGTCTCAGGCAATTGGCTCTTGCAGCATTTACCATTGACAACAGTTGCCACTACTACCTGTGCTGTGTGCGCTGGTCAATTAGGAAATGGCAGTTAGGTGCCTATGGCACAAACACACTCAAAATGAGGGTTCAGAATGACTACTTGATCAATCCCCATCAATCCCTATCCAAGTGCAGCTCCTGTCAACTGCTCATGTCCATAGACTCAATAACCATCAGGCACTGTCACGTACATAATGATGTACACAGCAGTAATCTCAGACCCATGCTGCAGTTTCCTGGGTTTACCCCTGTGCCTGTGTCACAATCGCTGCAATGCCACAATGCAACTTCTTAGGTGTCATAGTGCTAAGACAACTGTATTGAGGGGAGGACATATGTGTGTAGGAAGGCAAACACACCTGCACAGTCACAAGAGGAAATGGAGCTCTGCCAGGCCCATCAGTGCAATGCAATGTAGCAAACATACGCAAACATCAACATGAGAAACTACCAATGGTAACACCTGTATTGTCTCATGGAAATGCCATACATGGTATGGTGCTAGGTCTTAGCACCGCATAGGTGTATGTGAAAAATAACAGACTGGTACAGGGCCATATTGTTATGTGTGGTGCTGTGGCATCAGCACACCAACAATCATTGCAAGGCCGCACAATGCTAATGGAATCAGAGGGATGGTTCATGAGGACAAGAAGGTGGCAAGCCACAATTTGGACAGAACCCACACATATAAGATGTGACTCAGATAATTACCCAAACAGCCCAAACTACATTAATGACAGGAACAATGCATGGTAACAAACATGACAATGTACCACCAATAGGAAGTCAGTGACGTCACATTACAAGTGGCACAACACAGACACACTAATTTTACATTATCTCATTGCAGAGGACGATGGCTCTCCTGTGGATCTGTCTTATCGTAGACTACCCTGATGACCTGGATGACCAGCTGACAACCATCAACCAGGAAACCCTCCAAGATGTCCGGAGAACCCTCCAGACACCACCTCCAGTTGCAAGTAGGAGCATACATGTAGGAGCCATCCTAGAGGACCCACCAACCACCCCAATAGTACGGCCTGCCAGCTCAAACACAGCTGAGGACTCTGATGACACAGGTACCACCTTTGAGAGGACAATAGTTGGAGTACAGCAGGAGCAGGGCAAGGATGTGTGGGTGGGGATGCAAACTATGGCAGACAGCCTTGAGGGGATGGGCATATACATGGTGATGTCCACAGAACAGTCAGCAGCCATACAAGTTACACAATTCCTACTGCAAGGAGTCCAACAGTGTGTGAGGGACCTAACCACTCCTGTGAGAGAGTTTCCACAACACCTGCCCTCCCAATCGTGCTGCTGCATGCATAACAACAAGCTGGACTCCATGCACCGGGAACAGGTCTCCCTCAGCGCAGACATGGCTGTCTACCAAAGGGAGGTTGCTGCCATACTCAATAATCAGCAGGTCCTCCTTGCTGCAGTTATGCCATATGTAGTTCCACAGATGGCAGCTGCCAGGAATTTGTTGTCCACTTCTCCAACCACTTAAGTGTGTGTTGCCCCCCCCTCAAACCCACCAGCACCACCATCAAGGGCATAGGAGATGACACACATCTCAGAGGATGAAGATGTAGAACAGATCATCTTCACCCGTAGGAGTACCCGGTAGCACCAGCCCATGCCACATGGGCACTGATTTTCCTTAGTCCTTTGCTTGACAACATGCCAGTGTTGCTACAGTTGGTGACATGCACTCTTCACCGACACACTGTTAACCTTTCCACTATGGACTGCAATTGTCTTTCACTACTCCATTGGCAATTCATGTTCCTCTTCACTGAACAATACTTCATCTCAGCATGTCCAATGACATGTCCCTCAAACTTTCACTTATGTTGCATCACAATAGAATGCTTTACACTAATGGGGTCACAGACCTGGACTATGTAAATATTGCACTACAACATGTTTAAATAAACAGCACCTGCACACCCACTTTGTCTCTGTGTAATGTGACACAACTTCTTTGCTGGAGTTTTGTGATGCATGTAATATGTCTATGGTCACAGAGTGTCAATACCAGAGTGCAGAAATAATGTGGGCAGATATCTAGGCACAAGGCCCTGATTTATACTTATTTTGCACTTAATTAGCGTCAATTTGACACAAAAGCGGTGAAAACTTACAAAATATCATTATATTTTGTAAGTTTGTGCTGCTTTTGTGTCAAAAAATTACACAAAGGAAGCACTAAATAAGTATAAATCAGGGCCAACGTATCTACAAGATGAAAGTCAATGCAGGCCACATCCCCTACAAGCAAGTCATTTTGTATGTGACAATTGCTTTAAAACATACATGCCTCATCCATAGCATACAGCTGGAATGACTGTGTTTGGCCAATAACCTTAGATGGGAGTACAAGTAAAACACATAGGCATGAAATTTGTATACTTGACTTCATCTGAAATTGGCACTACTCAGTTTAGCATTATTGACATGAACTTCAGGCTGCAGGCAGACGTCCCACAGTGCCCAACATCATGACACAGGATCAAAACGAATACAGCTTAAAAAGCCCACCTACCTGTCCAATACATGGGAACCATAGTCACCTTGAGTGGTGGGTACAATGGATGGCAGATGCACTGGATTTAGATTTGTTGTAGCTGCCAATGTGACAGCTCAGTTGGAAGTGGGAATTAACATGTCAAGAGAGGGATGTGGATGCAAGATGGAATACACAGGCCAACAGACAATTGGCACTGTACACTCATGCAAAGACCCTGAGCCCCAAGCATATGACACATGCAGTAAAGGAATACCTTAATGTTTAATAACTATTTAAGAAACAGAACTTGAAACTAAGTAACACACCTATACTAACTTAATCTACCCTAACTATACATGACCTACAACTGGCGCTAGCTACCCTATGCTAAGCTTACTTACCACATTTAACTACACACTCTAAACATTGGCCTCCCACCCCCTTATATGATGAGACACATGTAGGACAACATATAATAACCTAAACATATACTACCAAATACTAAACAAATATATTCATTTTTGTATTTTTTTTAATACACAAAAGCCCCAACATTAACCCCAATCCACCCACACACAAACTAACATGTAATAATATGAAACCTCCTAACCAACTTATCCTACCTAAACTATTATCCTACTCTAACCTATCACTAAACCCCTTAAACCCATTACAAAAAAAGGATGAGGAATGAGGAGGGAGGGAACTGAATTAGGGGTGAGGGGAAGCAAGAGTTCACAGGTTTGCCCTCCTCAGTGTCTTTTTTATTGCCTTGAGCCTCCGGGTATTTTTTTCCATATCCCTCTGTATTGTGTCAAGCTTTTTCTTTTTTTTTTTTTTTTTTTTTTTAAGTTTCAAAAGTTTTATTAAGAATATATAAGGCGGTACATACAGCATATAAACAAACTGTTTAGCTTTCAAAACATTGTTTTTGTTCGTTTACCACAATTATTTCCATTGTAAGCATATATACATGTACTGTCAGGTAAGTAAAAATTCCCAGTTGCATAGTTGAGTTGTGTACCCTTATTTTGAAGAAGAGTGGAAAACAGGTGGGGGGGGTGGTAAGGGGAGGGGGAGCGAGGATAGGGTTGTGTAGGAGGGGTTGGTCTTGGTATAGGGGAGAGGCAAAATAGTCATATGAAATGGGGAGGGGGAGAGAAGGGAAAGAAAGAGGGAGAGAGAGGAAGGGTAATCGCGGGGGAATGTAGAATGAAGAGACTCGAGGTAGGCAGGGGGTCTTTGTATCCTGAGACTAGCTTGTTCAGGCCTAAGAGTAGATCGTTCTGTACTTCTCCGTCTGTAGCAAGTTATTATCTAGGGGTAGATAATATGTATGATAGATATGGTAAGGTCGGTTAGAGAGTGTCTACGTCTTATATGAGTTGATTTCTCAGTCCTTGTTTGTGTTAGGAAGCGACTTGTATTACTATGTTGGGTAGTTCAGGGTCTCGGGCATGTGACAAAATTAGAGGCCTGTGGATTGATAGAGAGAGAGAAAAAAGAGAGAGAGAAGAGAGGATAGTGTAGCTAGGGAGAGAGAGAGGGGGCAGTAGGAGATTAAATGTGTTTCCGGAGTCTAGGATTCTCAGAGGGTGATTGGTAATTAATATTCCCTAATCATTGATCATTGAACATTGATCATCCGTTGGTCATCCACCAGCCGCTTCATGGTCTCTTCAATAATGGGCGCCAGACCTCCTCAAATTGTTCTGCTTGGTCCTGTAGGTTATAAATCACTCGTTCATGGGTAGCCGTTTGATACATGGCCGTCATCCATTCCATGGGTGTGGGGGCAATGCTAGATCTCCAGTGCCGGAGTATGCATATTTTGGCCGTGGCTAGCGCCGTGTGGATTAATCGTTTATGTGCCCGCGATAGGGAGGGATACGGGCGAATGTCATGTAGAATGATAAATGCTGGTGGGGTCGGTTTTGGTATCTGTATGAAGTCCGATAAGGCGAGGCTTACCGCGTCCCATAGTGACTGTACCGTGGGGCAGTGGCATAAAATATGAAGTTGGTCGCAATATGGCTCTGTGCATCTCCAACAGTTCGCGTGAGGTATCAACCCTGCCCTGAAGAGTTTAACGGGGGTCCAGTACCATCCCTGAAGGATTTTAAATAGGCAAAATTTCAGGCGTGCTTCACGTACGCCCCTGTCGAGGGCTTCTAGTATGTCTGGCCATTCTTCGTCCGTGTAGGTTATCTCTAGTATGTCCTGCCACTTTAAGCGTAGTCGTTCAAGTAAAGGCTGAGAGTAAAGGTGGTTAGTTAATTCGGCATAGAGGCCAGCCAAGACGCCTTTTTGTCGGCCCCATTTCTGAAGATAGGTGACGATGGGTGAGTTTTTGAGCCGCCACGGGGGGGGTTCCTAATGTTCTCCGCATACAGTGTTTGAGCTGTAGATATCGCCACTCCTGGTTACTTTGGATACCGAATTCTTCCTGGAGGGAGGCGAATGTGCGGAAGCTATCTCCATCTATTATGTGAGATATATTGTGGATAGCTGCCTCGGACCATTGGGGCCATCTGAGAATAGTCCCTCCTATTTTAATGCTTTTATTCCCTGCTATGGGAGCCTGAGTATGCAGGGAGGGGTGTACTCCTAGTAGTCGATGGGCTCTGCACCACGCTGTGTTTGTAGCCTTGAGGATGGGGTTAGTTAGGGGAACGTGGTCGGCGTATGTTCCTCCCATCTCCGTATACTGTCCATATAGGAGTTTCTCTGTGATCACCCATTGCGGTCGATCGGCTATATCCGGAAGCGTATATATTAGCTGTGAGAGTTGTAGGGCCAGAGAGTATTGTTCTACCGAGGGTAGTCCTAATCCTCCGTAGAGCCGTCGTGCCAGTATTATTGCAGGTTTCAGTCTTGGGCGTGAGGAGCCCCAGACGAAGGCCCTTATGGATGCGTCTATTAATCGGAGTGAGGAAAGAGGTATCTGTAGGGGAAGCATGCCTAACACGTATGTGAAGCGTGGTAAGGTGACCATTCTGACCGCCTGTGTCCTGCCCCACATGGACAGGCCTAGTAGGGACCATTTGGCAAAGTCTTGTTTCATTTTAGATATAAGGGGGTCTATGTTGTCCCTGACCATATGTTCTAGACCTCTGTTAATAAACGTTCCTAAATATTTAAGGTGGGTCGGGGTCCATTTGAATTGAAGGCCATGTATCGCTGCCCTCGTCGTTATGCGGGATAATGGTAGTGCCTCACTTTTATCCCAGTTTACCCGATATCCGGATAGGGATGCAAAGTCTTCTATAGTGGAAAGTAGTGCTGGGAGCGAGGTTTCTAGATCGGACATTGTTAACAGAATGTCGTCTGCGTAGAGATATATTTTGGATATGCCCCCGGTGATATGGATCCCTTTTATTTGGTGAGAATTTCGTATGGTGGCAGCTAGGGGTTCCATGGCCAATAAAAATAGAAGTGGCGACAAGGGGCATCCCTGGCGTGTGCCCCTTCCGATAGGGAATGGGTCTGACATGATGCCCCCACAGTTAACCTGTGCTGTGGGGTGGTCATATAATAAACGTACTTTAGAGATAAATTGTTCCCCCTGGCCAAAATGCTTCATGGTTGTGAATAGGTAGGGCCACTCAATGCGGTCGAATGCTTTCTCCGCGTCTAGGGACAGGGCTAGGGCTTCGTCAGGTAATTGTATGGATTCTAACAGTGTATGGCAAAGAGTTTGCATATGATTTCTGGAGGTACGGCCTGGTACAAATCCTACTTGGGTATTGTGAATCAACGATGGTATCACCTTGCGGAGCCGCGCTGCTAGAACACTGGCTAGGAGTTTGACATCCCCATTCAAAAGGGAGATAGGACGGTAACTGCCGCAAAGAAGGGGGTCTCTCCCTGGCTTAGGCAAGATGACAATCGTGGCTTTATTGGATAGAGCGCCCAGGGAGCCTTCTTGACATGCTTCCGTCAGTGCTTCATGTACTGCGGTTATTGCCTCCTCCCCAGCCCATTTATAGAATTCCGCAGGGAATCCGTCCTCTCCTGGTGATTTATGGTAGGGGAGGCTTGTTATAACTTGGGTTATCTCTTCTTTGCTTATGTTACCGTCCAAGAGGGCCCTGCCTGCCTCAGACAGACGGGGTAGATTGGCCGCCGCAAGGAATGTCTCCATTTGTGTTTGATCTGTCGTTGTTTCAGGAGTGTACAAATGTCGGTAGTACTTGGCGAACTCGTTTACAATGTCTTGTGGGCGAGTTAGCACTGCTCCTGAAGAAGATGTTATGGCCGCAATGGCAGAGGCTGCCTCTCTTTGTCGGAGCTGCGCCGCTAGGAGGCGACCTGCTTTTTCCCCTTGTTCGTAATGGCGGCCTCGCAATTTTTGCAGTGCGTATTCCGCCTGAGATGTATAGAGTTCATTGTGTGCCATGCGGGCCTGTTCTAACGCGTGTCGCAGCCTAGGGGATGGTTGGGCGGTATATTGTTTAGTGAGGTCCTGTATCGTGGTCTCTAAGGTGGTTTGGCGGGCTATTCTGTCTTTGTTGGCCAGTGCTGCATCTCGCATCATATTCCCTCTTAGGGTTGCTTTTGCTGCAGCCCATAGGATCCTTTTTGAGGATACAGTGCCTGAATTCTCGGCCATGTATGTGGTTACATGAGCTTTTAATTGTTCCTTCCCTTGTGGAGAGCGATATCTGTGTACAGCCAATCGCCATGGTTTACGACCAGAGAAGGAGAGTCCCACCTGGATCCGGATTAGTATTGGGGAGTGATCTGAGAGCCCACTGTCTAGGATACAGGTGTCTTGTATATGAGGGATTACAGTGTGTGATACTAAGAAATAATCCAGACGCGATTGGGTGCCATGGACGGTGGATAAGAAAGTATATTCCTTATCTTTCGGGTGTTGTATTCTCCAGCAGTCCACCAGACCGACGTCAGTGGTCAGGTCTGTCAGAAGCGCTCTGTCGTGATTGTTACATACATCGACAGGGCCTGTCCTATCCATTATGGCGTCTTGGACTAGATTCCAGTCTCCCCCGATTATGTATCGAGTAGTTCCGATTTCTGTCAGGAGGCGATTTAGCTGTAGAAGGAATGGGCGTTTTGGGCCGGTTGGTGCGTAAACGGATCCCACGCATAAAACAGTGTCCCCTAGTTTTAATTTAGCAAATATATACCTTCCTTCCGTATCATTCCAGGTTTTAATGATAGTGACCGGGAGGGATTTACGCACTAGTATCGACACTCCACATTTGCGGGGTCCGTTACTTCCAGATTCCTGACTCGTTGGACGGCAGCTGAAGGCAACCCTCCCTACCCAATCCCGTTTAAGTTTACTGGATTCCAGAGTGTCAAGGTGAGTCTCTTGAATCAGAGCTATATCTGTTTTTTTGGATTGAAGATAGGACAGTATCTTTTTCCGCTTAACATAGCTCGTCATGCCGTGTACATTCCAAGAGAGTATGCGTAATGGTCGCGTCGCTTGAGGGTGGGGCTTCGACATATTGGATAATTGTGAGTAAGTAAGCACCCTCGATCCGGGGTTGGTGTTGGTGGGGGGGGAAGGAGGAGGGGAGATATTGACTTAGTAGTTAGAGTGGGAGTTGTGTTTCGATATGATACGGTGTTTTATTTTATTTTATTTTATACGGGGGTTAGTAGTTGGTGGAGGCCAAGGGAATCCTCTGGAGAAGAAAGAGAAGAGAGAGGAGAGGGTGAAGGAAGAGAGGTAATATTAGTAGGACGAGAGCCAGATGGAGGGGAAATATGAGGGAAAAAGAAGGCAAGGAGAAATGAGAGGGAGAAGAAAAGAGGGAGAAGGGGGGGAAGGGATGGATGCGTGTGCTGAAGTTGAGATTGAGAGTACAGCAAGAGAGCGTGCAATTTGGGGGAAGAAGTGGAGAAGGGTAGGGATGAGGGAGGTTAGGAGTCCAACCTCCTTCGTTCGTTAGGTCTGTAAACGGCGGGACCGATTTCTCTCGGAGCTCTCGTGCCGTCGGGCGGTCTCGATCGGGGGGGGCAAAGGGGGGAAACAGCAGACAGCCAGTTATCGATATGTCGGTGATAAGGAGGGGTGGGGCACACAGCAGTGCTTATGTTTATGTATCGGGAAGTGGGTCTGTTCATCGGTGGTTAGTGGCTAGTGTATTAGTTATATAACTAAAGTGTATATTGGCAGAAGTAATGATCGGTTAATAACTATAGTACCTGAGCGGCGCTGGAGAGGAGGGAGGGGGTGTCGGGTGTTGATGGGGTATGGTGTTTAGGATGTTGTGCCTAGTACTTGATGTTGTATGGTATCGTAGGGTGTTTAGGAGTTCATAAGATAGGGTCGTAAATTAAAGTAGGGACTGGGCAGACAGAAAGACTGAGACCGGCTGGTGAGGGGAGGGGGGGGCAGGGCAGAGGAGGGGGGGAGAGAGCTCAAACAGAGTATTATAGTTCTCGCGTATGCATGGGTACATAAAGATACCAATATACAGTATAATATAATACTTCCTGAGCATTTCTTTTCAACTATAACACTGCCTCGTCTCATCTCGCCTTACAACTGTTCAATGACATATTAGGTTGATCAACATAACATATCCTGGCATCTTATCACATTATCATGTTAGGAGCCATTATGCCAAACGTCTCTCTATTAATCGTAGGATAGGTAATGAGTGTAGCTGAGCCCCGGGTTACGCGAGGATAGTGCGTATCTCATCCTATTACTAACTCCTTGCCGTGTATTATTACATCATAATACTGACCTACTAAGGTCTTACTTGGTATGTGCCACCATCATAGTCGTTCTGTTGTTGGTGATAGTTTAAGATAGTAATAATGATTAGGCTGGGGGTAGGTACGAACATCTGGGGAAAAGAATAGCTAATAGTTTATAATTTACATTGTGATGTTATAATGTGGTGTGGAGTGGCAGTGTAGAATGTCATAATATTTCGCTTTGTTATGCGGTATTATGTTGTATTATGTCCTCGTGTTCTATTTTTTTTTTTTCCCCAGTTTCTTATTGTAGAATAAGGTAAAGTCAAGTAGTGGGAGCTTTGATATGTTTCAGGTTATATCGTATTGTGTGTCCCTGTATTGGAATTAATTTATCTTTACGTTGTCTAGTCCCATCCCTTGGGGTGATAATGGGGGCTAAACGGTTCTAATGTCGGCGCTGGTCGAGTGTGGTGTGTATTAGGAAAGTTTCACATACTTTGTTGTTTACTACCATGAGATACTTTGTAGTGTGTGGAATGTAAGGTAAGTTCCATGATAGTTAATTAGTGTTTATTTTTTGTTATCTGTTTAATGTCCCTGTTACCTTGTTACCTTGTTATAGGGTTATAGGGTCGGGACCGGGCCCTTATTCAACATACAGTGAGTTGGTGGGGTCTGATCCCTGTTCTAGTAATCATCATCTGTTGTGTACTGAGGGCAAATAACGATTTACTGGTAGTTTCCATTATAGGGCCTCGGCTCTAGTCATAAAGAGCATATATTTTTCATGTATCTGGTTTTAACATTGATACTAGCAGTCTTAGACAATTACAATAGTAATACACATATGATCTGGAAAGGTACTCATCCTTCCGCGGAGTCTATAGTTGTTAATTTCGACTCTCTGGCGATAGTCCCATAAGTCGTCTTGTCGCGTTACCTTCTCAAGAAGACCCAGTTGTAGGCTTTAAAGGGGAGCGGGATTTGTCTCTTTCCGATAATTGGGTGTGGGTTACTACTGCGTGTAAAATCTGACCCCTGTCATCATATGATCTAGTTAGTCTCTCCATGTCTCTACCTCTATGACTGGCTCCGGTGTCGTGTAGAGCCGTCTTCACCTTTTCTATTCCCGAGTGGGGGGTTTCGGCCCTATCACTGCCTCCTACAATGTCATGCTCACTGTCTGTGTTGTAAGAGTCCATAGGCTGGGATTGGAAAGAGTCAAGGAAGAGTCTCAATTCGTCGGGGTTATAAAAGTCCTTGGATACTCCATTTTTTGTAACCCACATTCTTGCAGGGTCAAAGAGACCGTATTTCATCTCTAGTTTGCGAAGCCGGGGTCGTAGGGCTAGGAAAGCCTTTCTACGTTCGTTGGTTTCCTTGGAGTAATCGGCGGTTATTCGGATCTCTTGCTGGTCTATTCGGAAAGGGCCGTGGTTGCGTGCTACTTGGAGTATTTGTCGGGTTTGATTATGCCGCAGCAAGCATGCGATGATTGGGCGGGGCCTTGAGGAGTTGTCAAAGCGTTTTGGGCCTATCCTGTGTGCCCGTTGGAATTCTAGCGGCGGGTCAAAGTCCAATGAAATCATTTTTGGAAGAGTGGAGGTCAGAAAAGTCTGCATATCCGAGCCTTCTTCGTTTTCCGGGATCCCAAGTATGCGGATATTGTCTCTCCGGCTCCTGTCCTCCATGTCCGTTAGTTTGCTCCTGAGGTAGATGAAGTCTTGTTCTTGCACCTGAGACGTGTTGATCTGCGTCTCCAGTGATCCCATGCGTTGTTCTAGCCCTGTCACTCTAGATTGAAAGCCGGCAATGTCAGATCGCATGGATTTGGTTTCTAGTGTCAATGAAGTTATAGAGGCGTCCATCCCCTCTATGCGGCGGCTGATGGTGGTGATCTCTTGTAGTATCCTGTCCATAGTCGTGGATTGATCTTTATCAGGCATCGTGGTGAACTCGTTTAAAGGTGGCGATGTTTGAGGGTTTATCTTCGTGGGGGTTAGGCGTTTGTGTTGTAGCGCTTCTGAGAATAATAGTTGTCGTGCAGGCTTGCTGACAGGTTTATGGTTCGGTATGTTGCCGGGCATCGCCTCAATTGTCTACAGAGTCTGACCACGTGGGGCCCGAGATTCCCTCCGTAGATTCCGATAAGGATATAGATGTTCGGTGGCTTACACTGGTGTCAGTCCACTCCCTTCTCCTGTATCTCTGTTCTCTTGGCTCCCTCTGGCTCTCCTCATCCCCGGTGCCCCCCCAGTCGCTCACCCCTCTCGTCCCCTCGCCTCCAAGTGCCTCCCGTCGTGCCCCTCTGCCCTCCTCAGTATTAGTTGTCTGGAGGGGGGGGGAGAAAGTTTATTATCTCAGCGGGAGGGTTTTTGTTGTCCCTCTGTGATGGAAAAGAGGGGAGAAGTTGTGCCTCTGCCTCCGGCGATGCCGTTCTTATTTTGAAGAGATTCGATCCTACCTCTCTTTGGGTTTCTCTCCCGGCTGTCGAAGGGGCCGCACCCCTTTGCTGTGTCTTCCCGTCTCCCTGTGGGGAGGGGGAAGGTCCACGGGTGTTTGTTGGCGTTGTAGGGAGATGGATGCGGGTCGTCACGACTCCCGCAGTCCCTGCGGCCTGTTCAGCTTGCTCCTTGCCGCTACGGGCACGCCGTCCGCGGTCTTCCGAAGACGCGACTCCGCCCCCTTTTTTCCAGGCCTTATCAGCCTGGGGCGATTTGCGAGTTTCCTGCCTTGCGTCCCGCTCCTACGGGGTCCCCGGACATGGTTCCGTGTCGCCGCTGTTGTAGGGGTGGAGGGGCACCGAACCCGGTGTGTTGTCCGGCTGTCTTCTCGCCCCCGTCGCCCCTCCGGGACCGCCTCGGCGCGGAGCTCTCGCTCTAAGCGGCCATCTTGTTTCGTGGCCCGGCCACGCCCCTCGTGTCAAGCTTTTTCAACACTTTCCTCATGTCCCTCTGGAGCTCAGCAATTGCAGCCATGTCCATTGCAGCAGATGTGGTGGTCTGTGTTGCCGAGATTGATGGTCCAGCAGGTTTGGTGCAACAGGTGTGATGGTTGGTTGGTTGGTGGTGCTGATGTGATGGTGGCTGCTGTGGTATTGGCTGCAGTTGTGGTGGTAGTTACAACCTTTGTGGCCAATGCCGGTCCCCCTTGGCTGAAAGCCTGCCATTATCCTGTGGCTCTCTCTCTCTGATAGCATCTTGCCATCCTTCAGTACCCAGACTCTCGACATCCAATATGTGTCTGCATCTCACTGCCTGCTTCTGGAAAGCCCTGATCTCCGCTAGATCCATGTTGGCAGCTGTAAAAATTAGACAGGCAACCATCAGTGTCATCATTGTGTGATGCATGTACAAATGATAATCTAACACTCTTCCTCAATTTGCACATGCAGTCCAAATCACAGTCCAGATGATATTATATCCCTGATGAATGTAATGGCAACACTGCCTACCCATCATGTCTTTTACACCACAGCAAAGCACAACAAGAGTTGGACCAAATAAAGTGATCTGTGCATTGATGTAGTGCAATGTGTCACAATGCAAAGGCAGCGACTACTTCAAATGGGCCAGGCCGACTAATCTTTATTGTCTGAGTTAACTTCAAGGCACCGAAGACCAGTGATTTGTAGATGTAATTGGCAGGATGGTATGCAGTTGTAATCATAAGGGGTCTGTGTTGTTTGGGACACATGCATGCTTGAATGAGATGACTGTCCTCTACACTGTGACATTCACATCTACCTACACATATAATTTTCCCCTGCCCCTGTGCCTCAGGGGGGATGGGCATGCAATGCATCATCACAACTGTTGAGTACAACCACAAAGGCATGTCCACTTGTACATGGATTTAATGAGTGGAACACAAGTGAGGAGGGCTGCCACCTAGGAATAAGGTATCCATAGGTCATTGACATCTACATTCATGTGACCAGTTGTGGATAACCACCAACACCTGATCTGCCAACACAATTCCCAAAACACCACCATTGATGCCAGCATACGTCTGGCCTTGAGCTGCATGCACGCCTATTGCATACCACATAAGTGTCACGTAATGGAGTACACCTTATGGGGCTAGATTCTGGGGGACAGTTAAACATACAGTCCTACATGTACATTACAATACAGGGATACAAAGTTGTGTGTTGCAAACTGATGCATCACTGTCTTGTGAGAATGAGGGTATGACACAGTGACAGTATACTGACACTGGAGCACTTCCAAGTCACAGGTGGGGCTACATGTGGCTTCTAATCACCTTGTTCACACGCTGCTGCCTATTGCGCAGCACAAGACTCCCAATATATGACTGTCTGCCTGTGAATGTCTAACCCTTGCACAGAACACTATGTCAACATCCATTCAAGTAATAGATCAGATCACATGTCAGATCATCATATATTGCAATGAGTGCAACACACAAGAGTCACTCACTCAACAGCTGCAATCACTACACAGGACTGACATCATCACACTTCCTGGATACACATGGGTCCTGAAATCGAGCCACTTCCCCGATGGCATAGGGGGCAGGTCCACCTGTAAGACATGGAAAGTACATATATGCTTAATGGCAGATCACTGTATAAACGTGTGGAATACATATCGCAATGTATAACATTTCATATGAGTGAGCTGGTGATCCTGCATGTAGACACTCCAACAGACATACCACTGCAAACTCACATTGACACTGACATTCCAGTGAGTGATAGACACACATCTGCACACATGCACTGGGCCTAACATTCAAGTGGGGCTAAAGCCAACTACAAACATTTGTGGCTAATCCATTTCAAATGGTACTCCATGTCATGATTCCTATTTGGGTGCCAATTTCAATGGCACTTCCCTGGTGCACTGCAATACTAGTGACTCAGGTAATGTGGCTTGTGCATCAAGGGACACCGAGTTACTGTATGACAGACATATGGCTCAATTTTCTGTCTGCAATTATCATGCATTCAGTGGTCCATATCTGATGTGGCACAGTTGTATGTAGGTAATAAATGCCCCATTGGCAGTGTCCTCTAAGCCATGTATGCCCCTTTTGCCAACATACCCGGCAGGGATCATGTTGTGCTAAACATGGATTGCCCACTTTGCTTTCCTGATACAGTGAAATCTGGTACGCTGGCAGTGTCTCTCCTGATCATCATTGACAGAATGCATGGGCACAGGTGTTGTCATTGCACCTGAAATGTGTGACTAATGGCCACATGTACGAAGATCAGGTTTTATGAGTCACACATTGCAAGACTTAGCAACTCGCAAATTGCGAGTAAGATGATCTGAGGTACAACACTGTAAATGACACTGTTTGCAAATCACAAATGGGGTAGCAAATGACCTACCTCATGAATTTTGCAAAGCCCTTGGGAATGGCGGCACTCACAGGGATGCTGGCCTACTGGACTCAGCAGACCACCATGTATGTGAGTGCTTCCAAACAGGGATATCTACATTTTTTTTTAATGCAGCCTTATTTCATCAAGGGTAAACAGAAAACATTTCAAAAAACAATATTTAATACTTAAATATTTTTTTTAAAAACAGCCAGTAGGCTGTGGGACCACTGCCTGCTCTGCAAAAATGTTTGGGCATGCATTCACAAAGGGGAAGGGATCCCATGGGGACCCCTCCTTTTTTGGAAATGGGTTAGCAACAACTTGAAACTGGTGGTAACTGCAATTGTTTAGTGCCAGCATTTGCAGTCACCAAGCAATCAATCAGCGGACTGTGACTCCCTAATAGGTAGGGAACGCCCCTTCCTAAATGCCTCTAGCAAACCCTGTTTTGTGATTTGGCAATGTGATTTCAGAATGGCAAAATTGGGGATGTGCATTGGAATAAACATTTTTTCTTGTCGTAATCACACAAAATCTGAAAACTAGGCCGTTTGTGACAATTTAAAATAGCTTGGTAAATGTGGCCCTAAGTGATAGTCGTACATTACTCAACAAACATCAGGACTGCATTGTTAACATGTATAGACATGTGGACTACATCTCAGTACTGGGACACTAACAGGTTGTTCTGCTTGCATTCAACATGACCACAAACATTGCATGCAGCACGCCAAGACATCTACTACTGTCACTCAGGAGCATTCTACTGTACACATTTGTCAATGTGATACTCACCAACAGGGCCACCGATCACCACACCCAGGTGGTCCAGCAGATCCTGCTCTCTGGCCACCAGGTCAACCCAGCGATGCTTCAGCTGGTGCTCATTCCTGCTCGTGTGGAATACTCTTTGAGGTGGTAGAGCACCTTGCCCCACCGCAGCCGCCTTGCCTCTGTGTGATACTCCTGTATCACACACTCACCAATCTCCAGCATCAATGGCAGAAAGTGGCACACCAGCCACACAAAGCCCCCAAGCTCCTCCTCCCCCATGCGGGTCAACCTCGCCCTTCCCGACATGTCCTTGCACAACAAAGCAAAACAGAAAAAGTGTAAAAAGGAAGGAAAATAAATGTAAAAAAATGAAACATACAGCCCAAACCTAAGAACCCCAACTAACTCAACTAATATAACCTCCAAACAGACACCCGACAGTACAAATACAATCCAAAACACAATAAACTACACAAAAGCACTTTCACAGGTACAATAAACAGACAAGAGAGACACCAAAACAAAAAAGAAACACAATCCATACACCAGCAACACTGAGACACAGCCACACAGTTAAGAAAAAGCACAAACTGTGAAGTGAAAGTGAAAGTACACCCACTGTACCATGCCTGTAGATGGGATTTCCTATTACATCACTTCCTGTCCTTTTTGCGGCCCGTTTTTCGTCATGCGTGTATTTTTTTGTCTCAAATGATGTTTGCATGAATATTTTCAATGCATAACCTAAATGTGCGGCAAAATACCACGCATTACCTGTAAACTTCAACTTCAATGGATGTGTGCATGCGTGTGGTGCACAGCTGGAATTAATGCTATGGCCCCATGTATGGTTAGTTAGCGTTTGCGTGAGTTTTCGACTCATTTGCATCACAATTGTTTACTCAAACTGTGATTGCGTGATTTTCAATTACTTAACCTGCATGCACCCTGTATCAAGATGAAGATAGGATGGTATGGCCTGCAGTGTGTGGTATAGTGGCCTGCCACATGTGGTAGAGCATGCAACTGTGTGTTTTGTGGGTGAATGATCTGCAACAACAATATGTATGTTTCTGAAGGAACGGCATGCAATACATTGGAGGTAATGCTCATCTATGAATGTGTTACAAATGGGTATCTACATCTGATGGCAATCCGTGATCTACAACTGTGATGTTATGTGTTTGTAATATGTGTTGACTCATTTGATGTGTGTAGTTATTTGACTTTGGGGACATTAAATTTCACACAACAAACAAAACTCAGGGATGGTTGAGGATTACTGATGACTGCTATGTCGGATTTGTTACCCCTCATATGTAATTAATTGTTGGTTACTACTTCATGGTGACTTGTGTGTGAACTACCCATATGTCAGCCATATATACATGTTTGGTACTGTGCCTTAATTCCACCCATTAAATGTTAAGTACACGTCAGTTTGACTCATGATAATTACCTATGTTACTTATGTTGCTGTGGTGGACCTGCTGCCCTGGCTACATGTGTTCAAATATTTTCAGATGTCCATTCCACAGAAGTGTCCAGTTCAAGTGTGTGTCAGGACTGGGCTCCCTGGTGTTACGTTTTCATGCGGGTCTAGTCAGGAGTCTGTTAGGGCCACCCCTTGAGTTCACAGAGTATCTCGCAAGGAAGTAGTGTACCAAAGCAGAAAAGCAGCTAAGGGCATACAAGGGGAAAGAGCAGCTATGGTAAGGCAGAGAAAACAGAAATGTGAAGGCAGAGCAACCTTAGTGTGAACAAATATGGAACGGGTCAGTAATGGACAAACACGTAGGGCTTTTCACTAAGATTGTACACAGGGTATGGCTCAGAACTTTCCACAGCAACAGGTAATGTCAGTGCCTCAGTGCAGATTAATCTTACAAATAGTCACCACACAAGCCCCATAGAAAGAAGGCAGCAGAAGTGATTCTGTGTCTGGACCCTTAGGGCACAAACAAGGATTGTACTTGCATACACAAGACAAGCCCTTGTGGGTCCGGCTGGAGACACAGTGGCAATTAATGAAATACAGCCATAGCACACTGTCACTGTTAGGCACTAATGACTACATGCAACACTAGACAAAGCATGGGGCTGGATTTGCCTCCTGGAAACCAGGTGCTAGCCCAAATACAAAGGAAAACACTTCTAGACAGGTGAGAACTGTTAGGACACTTACCTGACACGATAACCCAAGAGGAAACAGAAAGAGAGGGAACCAACTAGGAGGCAAAGCCAGGCACAGGGAGCAGGCTCAGGTTAATGCAAAGGCTGGAACAGGTCTGGGAAACAGAAAGCAGGCTCTGGCAGAAACAAACATGAACAAGGCTGAGAAACAGGGAGCAGACTCTGAATGGAAGAAGCAGGAACAGGACTGAGTAAACAGATAGCAGGTTCAGGCGTAATCAGGACCGTAACACAATCCAACAAGGGTTCAGGAACACAAAGGAATTGTACACCAATGCACGACGAGGAGCTTCAGGGAATGAATGCTTCGAAGCAGTTCCAGACAGCAGCAAGACCATGGCAAAGTCACATGGCTGGGCTGCACAAGAGTGGTCACAGGTGTGTGCAGCTTCAGTCTCTCACAATTTCTGGAGGAGAGAATCTAGTATAAAGGGACAACCGGACTTTTCCCGTAGGAAGCAATGGACAGAAGATTACAGGTCTTACCGACTACCAGGCAGTACATTATGGGACTTGAAGTCCATGCAAACTAATATAGTTTTTTTATAGCATGCTATATGGAAAAGGAAAGCAAACAGGAGTCAGAAAGGGACTCTAAGTGAGTGTTAATGATGATTCCCAGGGTACAAATGGTCCATTTACAGCGCCCCCTAGAGATGGGAGGGCAGAGACTTAACAAATGGCAGTGGCAGGACTTATTTCCAGGGATGGACTGTGCAGGGCATGTGTTGTGAACATTGCTTGTCATACCTGGGACACTCATGCTATCCATTTTCAGAAATTATGCCCCCCTTGTCACGCAAGCTTCTTGCAGAGATAGCAAGTGTCATACTTACTAATGTCAGGGGTCTGTCCATACATTCCTGTTTCCACTGATATTTCACATCCACTGCCTAATGCATGGGGTGCTTATTTTCCTTATGATTGGAGATGTCATAGTTGTGTGTCAAGTGTGTCATGTGGACAACGTGGATGTGTGTCATATACTGTGGTCCATTGATTTTGTCCTTCATATGTGACATTCAAAAGATGACTATTTTTTATATGTGTGTGATGTTTGCTGTACAATCATATGCATCACATGTGATGTTGCATCAGAAGTAGTCAGATTTGTCTTTGTAACATGCTCCCTAAGGCAATACTCACATTCCTAAAGAACATGTGATGGAGAAAGAAGAAACCAGAGCAGGATTGTGTGATCAAGTAAGGTGTTTAATTACATATCCTAACAAGGTGTGTAGAGTGACTACTGGTTGAAGAACTTTTGAGCGATTTGCAGTCTGCGGCACATTCCTGCAGCTGTGCTATGCTGTTCCCCCTCATTTTCCCTGGCACCATCCTCCTCCACCTCAGGAAGTTCTTGGTCTTGCTCATATAGGGGGATATTCCTTCTCACACAAATGTTGTGCAGGACAGCACATGTAAGTATGATTTTGCAAGCAAATTGTGTGGCATATAGGAGGCTGCCTCCTGTGATGTCCAGGCACTTGAATCTGGACTTCAGGATACCAAAGGTCCTTTCTACAATGGTGCATGTCCTCCGATGTGCCTCATTATAGGCACACTCTGCTGCTGTGCTTGTTTTGGGGAATGGGGTCATGATCCATGGCTGAATTCCGTAACCCTGATCCGCTGCAAAAGATAATAGGAGTGAGTATTTTGTTAGTCCTTGTAACAGGAATGTCATGTAGCATGGCAGTTGATATCTTGTGTCGTCTGTGACTCATATGTGTTTGTGGTATTGCATGAGATCCTGGGCATCTGTGAGGTTTTTTCTGCAGTAAGTTGTTTGACTTGACAACTTGTATTTGTATCATTGACCTGGGATCTATGATTTTGTTTCCAAACTGCTGATCAGTATGTATGTACCATGCGTTGTGTAGTGTCCTACATGTTTCAGTGTGCTTTCACTGGAGGGGACATGATACTTCCACACACACAATAGATTCCGATGTGGTTGTAACATGGTTGCACTACGTTGCCTGGACATCCCGTCCAATTAGACATATGTCATTGCAGATGAAATGCAACAGTGAGGCCCTTTGATTTGGCTTGGTGACAATGCACAACACATCTCCATAAGTTGAAAGCACTGAGGTGTTCCGTATTGACAATGCACAATTGTCCCATGTGTGACTTGGCTGTAGGAAAACTTTGTTGTTCCCTCTGCTGGTGGCTCCTGTGCAACCATGCACCTTCACTACCAAACTTGCTCCAGGTAATCTGGCTAACTGCCTTGTGGTGGTGGATGTATCTGTGCAGTAAGGGCCATATTTTGATGTACAATTGGCTCTTTCAGTGTGTGCAGCAGTGTGCAATTTGCATTAGTGGCACCTCAATGTGTGTACATAGCAAACTCCACTTCCCTATTGATAACTGGCAACAGCACCCCAGGAGTGATGTATGATGTTGGGACTGCCTCAGTATTTCCGTGACACAGGCCAAGATGTTGGTGAACAATCCCTGGTGGTCAACTATGGCCTGCACATTGTTGAAGTGCGTGTGCTTTCTGTTCTGGAATAGATGCTCTGTTGCTGCAGGTGGTACGATCTGGACATGGGTGCCCACAGGCCAAGGATTTTACATAAAGACCCTTTTCCAATGTCATTGATGACAATCTCAGAGAAATTGACAACTTGTAGACCAAGGAGATATCTGTTTGTAGTACACTGTGAGACTATGTTTCTGCTTACACCTTTACCTTTATGTAGTAGTGCTCATGAGCTGCTCACTGAAGCAGCTTCCAATGGAAGTGACTGAGCAGAACCATGTAATCCTTTCAAAACTAACAGGTACTTGTGATTCCAAACTGGTTTGCTTCCACAACTGTCCATTACAAGTTAGTATTTTTATTTTTTGTAGTAAAACTTAATAAAGCACCAATTAGAAGACCGTTTGTGTGTTCTGGCCAGAGTTTTAGCACTGCAACCCTGCTGGATCTCAGTCATCAATTCACTGTAAAAGAGCTCTCTCACATTAGCATCTCTCAAAGTAAACACATGTTGCTGAAGCTTGTGGTGTGCAATTCATCCTCTGTGCTGCTGCTCCTCTCACCTGTTCACCACGTAACAAATAATGCCACCTCAGAAACACCTCTGCACTACTTGTGCTCACAACATTTAAGGCAGTAAGAGGTATTCTGCCCAAGCCACTAGAAGCTTCCCAGTCCACCTGTGTTTCATGATCATATTTCCACACCACTTTCAGTCATATCTAGAAGCTGCTTTCTTTCTCCCAGTCTGTGCTTAATTTGAGCTGATGGTTGCTAGTGGCAGTGACTGGCACCCATTTTTGAAGACTGGCACTTTTTTGTCCTTAAAATACATTCCCAAAGAGAACGAGAGGTGCTTTGGGCACTGGCAATCATTATTTTACACAGTAAGCACTGTTCCCAGTATAATATAGGAACAATTCCATGTTGTATCTTTGTGTATTTCAAGTTCAAATCCATTGATAAATATGCTATGAGTGTTTGACTGTGTTATGGATGACCCTCCTTACTGCTACTTCTATTTTAGAAGGGTTAATTGTTTTTCTTCAGCATCTCCTCCTACCCCACTTGAAATGTCAAAGCTGTTAGCAGTGTCAAAATAAATAAGAGCAACACAATGGGCACGTTTGATAAAGAGAATACTACTGTCAAAGTGAGAATGGTGACTTGTCACCATGCATCAGCCGGTATAGAAAGTGTTTTTACTAGCAGTGTTGTGGGGAGTAATGTATATTGTTTGGGTTCAATGGATAATGGGTGTGTGCAGCCTAACTCAGCTGGTGTGCATTCTACTACCCCAAATGAATCAATACCTCACCCTCCTTTCAAACATATGAACGTTCCCGACCCCTGAAGGAGGCTGGCCTGGTTTGTAGTGGTTGCCTATGGTACTTACACCTTATACCAGTACCAGGTATCCCTTATTAGTGTAGTGTATGCAGTGTCTAGAAACCATGCTCTCTAGAGGTAGCTGTGGATGAGCAGCCAAGGCTTATCTAGGAGACATGCAAAGCTCATGCAATACCACTGTAGTCACACAGTACTCACACACATGAAAGAAAATACGCGTGTGTTACAAAAATATAGGTACTTTATTTTGGTGACACAAATGCTAAAAATACCATAGAGACTATACACCCTTAGGAGGTAAGTAATACACAAATTATATACACTAATATGTATAAGCAGGTTTAAAAACAAAAAAAAGTGCAATCAGTGAAAATCACAATAGTTAGAAATGGGCCTGGGGGGACACAAACCATATACTAAGAAAGTGGAATGTGCATGGCGGTTTCCCACCTAGGCAAGTGTAGTGTGTAGAGGGGAGCTGGGAATACTGGAAAACCCCAAAGGTAAGTACTAGAACCCACCCCAGTGCCCAGGAAAACAGGAGTAAGACACAGTAACTTTCCCAGAACACACATGCCAATGTTCGGAGTTACTGTTATGTAGCTGGACATAGGTAGTGACCTATGTCCAGTACATACATAAAATGGCATCCCCGCACTCACAAAGTCTGGGGAAATGGTCCTGGAGGTCATGGGAGCACCTCTGCTAGTGCAGGGGTGCCCTCACGCACAGGTACTTTGCACCCTGCCCTTAGGGCTGGAGGGCCTGGTATGTGGGGTGACTTATAAGTGACCTGGTGCAGTGTAAATGGCAGTGAAAGAGTGCATGCACGTTTTCACATAGGCTGCAATGGCAGTCCTGTAGAAGCCTTTGCATGGGCTCCCTATGTGCCACAAAATATGCTGCAACCCATAGTGATCCCCTGGAACCCCAATGACCTGGGTACCTAGGTACAATATACTAGGGACTTATAAGGGGGGCACCTGTATGACAATTGTGAGTGGAAAACTGTGTTAACTGTATTCAGTGACTACTTTGGAGGGAGAGATCATAACTATTGGGGTCCTGATTGACAGGATCCCAGTAGACAGAGTCTAGCACACTGACATCAGGCATAAAATGGGGTATCCCTGCCAAGAAAGAGGGTACTTTCCTATAATCCCAATCTGTAAATGTTAGCCACCAATGTTCAGCATGGGCCTGCTTCTGTTGTTAAGTTGTGCAGGCCTATTACAAAAAGGGGTAAATCTATCAACACCCCATTAGCGATACTGGAGGATTTCACTCACTTACTAATTGCAATAAAAACTCTAGAAGCTTTATTCAAATCATCACTAGATACCCTTTCTACTAGACTAGCTTTAGTAGGAAAATTAACTGTGAGCTGTCTAGACATTCTGCAAACTAATATTATACCTAGAGCCTGAATTCGAATAGTGTTCCATTCCCTGCTAACTTACTACTATGTCAATTAATCTGCAATAAAAATCCTCCAGGACGACTGTCTTCTGAGTCTAGCACTGCTATCTCTTTTGTGAATTATACAGATAAGTAGATTTTTGTCCAGCAAAATGCAATCAAAAAATTCTGAAAGGATGTCTGGTTCACATCAGGGGGCACACCTATAACCCTTTATCTCTCTCCTGAAGCTACCACTTACATTATGATTTTGGTCAATATACTAACTCTCCCATGACCCAATTCTGAGACCAGGTGAAAGCTTAAAAAACAAATCAATCTATTGGGTAGGCAGGAAAACAGAATTGAGTAAAGCTCTTTTCGAGGACATGAAAATGTCTAGAAGGGGAAGGCGGATTAGAAGGGGGAACTAAGGTGGTCATTATGAACACGGCGGTAACAACCGCCGTGTTCATGCTGGCGGTCAAAACACTGACCGCCAGCGACCACGGAACCCCGCCGGGCAAATAAATAACAAACCTTTCTGCGTGCCGGCGTGCGCAAACATTGTTGCCGCCCACCAGCTCACAGAAAGACCAGGCCGGGACATTGACCGTGGCTCCATATGGAGCCGCCGTCAATGTCTCTGTGCGGCGGGTGCAGCTGCACCTGCACCCGTTGCGCAGATCACTGCCTGATTGCGCGACGGGGCACTGCATTAGGTCCCCTGCACTGCCCATGCAAAGTGCATGGGCAGTGCAGGGGCCCCCAGAGGTGGCTCAGAGCACCCCCTCTGCCAGCCTTTCCCTGGCAGGTGAACCTGCGGGGGAAAGGCTGGTGGATATGGGAACATTATCCAAAGGGTAGCGCTGCTACCCTGTCTGTAGTGTTTCCACTCACCGCTAGGCTGCCTGACGGCGGAAGCCTTGCGGTGAGTGAGTGCTGCCAATGGCGGCCCTCTACTTGTTTATTATGTGGCGGGTTGGCCCCCCATGCCGGCTGGCGGTTTCAGCCGCCAATGCCGGCATGGCGGGCCAACACGCCATGTTCGTAATGACTGCCTAAGGCTCTGATTTGAGATAAGTGACACTGCACCCAGTGCAGTGCCACTTTTCTCATGCCCCTTAGCGCCCCCTAATACCACAATGTGTGCGCCATGTCTAAGATACGGCACTCCATGGCAGGAGAACTAGCGTGAAAAATGTTGATGCTAGTTTGGAGCTATGCAGGATTAGCGTAAAAAATGTTGACGATAACCCTGCAAAGCCCATTGAGATCCATTGAAAACAATAGTGTGCCTCTTTTAGCGCCTGCTCTGAGAAGGCATTAGAAGTACCGAAACAAATGACGCAAATATTTTAGATTTCTTTGCACCATTTTTATGTCCCCCGATGGGGTAACGCCCCTTTTGCACACATTATGCCTGGGGTAGGCATAATGTAATGCAAAGGGTTACCAAGTGGCACGATGCATGTATTGTGCCACTTTATAAATTTGGTGCTGCAATTTTGGCCTGGTTGGGCCACATCAGCGTAAAAAAATGACACTAATGTGGCGCAAGGAGGCGCTAGGGGCTCTTAAATCAGCTGCTAAATCTCTACCAGGCGACTGTATGAGCATGTTCTTTGTAACTCCTAGTATGGTGGAGCTAATTTTGTAAATATCCAGAACGAATTTGCCACCTGCCCCTCCCCATCAAATCATAACACTCCCTTTAAGCTATTTTTATTATCCCCTGCATTTTAATGCTCTTGTACTCCCCCCAATTCTACAGACCAGGGTTTATTCTCTACCTTGCAGTTTTCTGTTTTGGAATGCGGCAGGCTTACACCCCTAGGTGCCTCTCCCATCTTGCATGGCCTTTATAATTAATTTCCATGTTCTCTATTTTCTGGAGACTTGGGCCAGTTAACCCATTCATATAAATGGATTTAAAACATTCCACCTGCCAGCAGCTCCCTCTCCTGCTAACAGAGCTAAGGGCAGGTTATTTTTGACTTATGTTTTGATTAAATCAGAGATCAGATCACTTTATTATTTGAAGTATTCAATTGTTGTAAGTGAAATTTCGTACATTTTTATATTATGGGGTGGTGATTTCAACATACACTAATGTGATTTTCCATCTTAGAGTGTTTGTGGGTTGGTGGATACATATGACAATGATCAAACTAATTTTGTCCTAGCGACTATGGAGCAAAGGTTAACAAATTAATTTCACAGTAAGACCTTGATTTCTCTAATGAATTGTGCATCTGTCCTGCTCCTTTTAGCCCTGCATATGGTTGTGGCTGTAACACTGTCATTGACTTCGTTCTTTGTTCCTATAAGCTTGGTAAACTATTAACCGATTTCATTACCCATCCTATTTCTGCGAGTTATCATTATCCACAGAATGTAAGCAAAAAACGGGTGTGGGACTTGAAAAGCAATTATTCTGATTGTATCCTTGACAATACAAAGTTACCTACTCACATTGGAATTTAATTGTGGCTTGGCTGACCTAGAGAACCTCCTTAAATAACTGGTCACTGCTCACTGGGATGTGTTTGACATTTTAATGATTCTACTAATGATGTCATCATTAAGGAATAGACCATGGGAGTGAAAAGGTTTAACTAGAGCCCCATCCCAGTTTAATTGTGACAGATCAGGTTGGTTTAACTGTAATTGTACGAAGCCCCACAAGATTATTATGAAACCTCTTCACAGGAATCCACTTTGCCCCTTGGAAGGGAGAATGTGCAGGCACAAATATAGTTTAGCACTGAAAATAAGTAAGAAAGGACTAACGAATGCAGCTTCTGAGTACCTGATTGAAGCTAGTTTGTCCAAGTATTAATCAGTCTTCTGGCTCACAATTAATTCCCCCCTACTAAAGGATGACATTGCCCTCAGTATTGAGGTTTCCATTAACACATCTGATTGGGTGGTCCGCTTCTCAAAGAATTATCCCATCTCTAGTCTGCAGTCCCAGGGTCCTGCTCCCACTATTGGTGATGGCTTGGCTAAAGATTCTAGTAATTTCCTTTTCACCTTGGAAGACATCAATATGGCACTTGCAGGCAGGAAGGGTGATAAAGTACCTGGTCTGGATGCTCTAACCATTGACCTTTTTAAGGCCAATGTACCTCTTTGGGGCCCATTCTTATCAGGGTGATAGAGGCATGCTGCTGGTTTGGCATATTACATTCCTGATCTGAGTCCATGATGGTTCCTATTTACAATAAAGAGGATTGTTCAAACCCTGCTTGTTACCATCCGCTATAGTTACTTGATTCCCTAGTGAAAGTCACAGGAAGAATACTCTTGAACCAACTAGAAGAGGGGGCTAAGGCCAATGATATCCTCTCAGGGAAAGGCACCTTAATGAAAAAATATCAGATGTATCTATCAATCATTGATTTGTTGAGTGCTTTAGACTGTGTTGTCCACAATAAAATGTGGGAAATGTAATCCCAGCTTGGGGTGGGTGCTATTATTTCCCTTCTTAGAGAAATGTATCCAGGGGTAGGGCAAAGGTGCGCTTTATATCCAGGACACATGCACTCGCACTTTTGATCTTGAGGGAGGTGTTAGACAGGGCTGCATCCATGCATCCTTCCTATTTTTTCTGTATGTTAAAAGTCTGGGCTCTGACCTGGCTAAAAAACCAGAGGGATCTGCCTCAGATTGGCCACAGACCTAGTCCCTGTCTGCTCTATGCCAATGGCGTTGTTCTCATGTCTTGCACCCCGTTGAGCCTGCTGCGCCTACTTTCCTGTTTGTCAACCACATGTCAGATCTTGGTTTGAATGTTGACATAGGGAAAACCTTTGTCATGAAATGTGGAAAGAAAGTCAGGAACTGCTGTGACTTTGTGATTTCCAACGTTAAACTAGGGCACACGCTAAACTTCTCTGATTTGGGTTTTTTTTTTCAAGGAATAATGCTCATGTTCGCTACATATAGGACCTCATTTTGATACTCCTCCACACGCCAATGCCATTCCCCCATCAGGCCGCCCCCACTGGCCCTATTGTGGCTTGCCTGCTGGGCCGGCAGGTTGAAACAGAGTTTCATTGCAGCCAGCTCCTAATGGAGCCAGGCAATGTGGCGGTGCAGTGGGAGGAGCAGAACCCGTCGCTCATTCCACTGCCCATAATTCAGACAGTGGAATGTGCGATGGGGCTGTGCATGGGGAGCCCTGCACTGCCCATGCCAAGTGCATGGGCAGTGCAGGGGCCCCCAGGGGCCACCCGAATCCACTATTATGCCAGCCTTTCCATGGCGCTGTTTACCGCCATGGACAGGCTGGCAGATGGTTACTTGTAATCCCGGCGGATTAAAACTGCCGGAACCGCCAGGCTGCAGCTGGCAGCAGCTTGGCGGTGTTGGTGGTTTGACTGTGGCTGCTCCTCCACTGTCATAATGTCGCACTGGGAGAAAAACTAATCAGTTCCAGATGGTAGAGAATGTTTTTTTAGTAATCTTCTGTCTATTCCTAAGAGCTGGTCCTCTTTTGTCTGTCACACTAAACTTGGGGCTTCATTTTTAACAGATCGGAATAGAATCCAGGTGATTTTATTATGGCTTAAAGTAGCCTGAAGTTTTTGCTGGTATAGAGTGCCTCTTGTCCTCCTGCTCATTGGGCGGGGATCCGTTACCCTTCCTGGCAGGGGTGGATGGGCTCTTCCCCTCTCTGCCTGGTGATGCAGGCTCCTTTCCCTTCTTCACAGCTGGTGCAGGCTCCTTCCCCTTCTTCACAGTTGGTGCAAGTTCCTTCCCCTTCTTCTCAGCTGGTGCAGGCTCCTTCCCCTTCTTCACAGCTGGTGCAGGATCCTTCCCTTTCTTCACAGAAGGGGCAGGCTCCTTCCCCCTTCAGTGTTTTTGGTCTTGTATCCCTACCATCATGAGCAGGTGATGCTACCACTGTCCCTGTGGACGGGTTGGCTGAGGTGCTGGGCTGTGTCCCTGATATCCTGCCCATACATGCAGGATGGGGGAGGGGCAGGGAGGAGGCCAATCTGGGAAAGGAAAATATTTTTAGGGACATTGGGGCAGGAGGAGGGAGGAGTAATGGGAGTGGAGGATGAGGGAGTAGTTGTTGAAGGAGTATGTCTGCTGGATTTGGGAGCAGGTGCATGGGCTCTATGCTGTGAGGTGGCTGGCTGTTGAGTATCTGAATGCTTGCGTTTGTGTCCTTTAGGAGGGGGGACAGACACGATGGGAGAGAACACAGGAGGCACATGCATGGATTTTGTGGAGGTGTCTGCCAGTGAGGTGTGGGTTCTGCTAGGTGTGGTGATGATGCTGGTAGTGGATATTGATGTAGTGCATGCCGGTGTAACTGGAGGGAGGTGGAGGAGGAGGAGGGGAGACAGTGGAGTCAGTGGATGTCGTCATGTCTGCAACTGTATGGTTTTTGTGCCTTGTAGGATGAAATATGGTGCTTATGTTTGCCTGTGACACTCTTGGGTGTTGTCTTGTCTGCATGCTCGTCTGTCTGTGTGGTTGGGATGGGTTGGGGTTGAGGAGAATGGGACTTCGAAGTGGAAGTTGGAGGGGGGGATGGTTGAAACAGGGGCAATGGCTGCTATCAGAGAGGAGGCCAGAGCCTGAATCGATCTCTGTTGGGCCACCAATCCACCATGAATGCCCTTCAAGAATGCATTGCTGCCTCTGAGATGTCAGCCTCTGGATGACGTTCACTATGGTTGACTGCCCTACAGAGATGGTTCTCAGTCAATAGCCTCCTCACTCAGGGCAGCAGGGCTCACTGGGGCAGGGCCTGAGGTGCCTGGGGTGAAGGAGATGCCCACCCTCCTGGGTAAGCGGGCACGGGCAACTCGCTTAGGGGCTACTTGGAGGGCGGTGCTTGTATGGGGGTTGGCGGCTGTACCTGCAGCTGGGGTGGTCACAGAGGTGTCTGCCACCACCAGGGAGCTTCCATCAGCGGAGGTATCAGAGTCTCTGTCGTCCCCTCCAGTCTCCACATGGTGCTCCCCTCGCCCTCCCTCTCAATGGTTTCCTCAGCGTCGGTGGACTCTGCCTCCAAGGTCCTGTGGGATGCAGCTCCCTCTGTGGCTGGTGCCCTCTGCTCCCCCTCCAGATGATACTAATGCATATAAGGACAGGATGAAAAAACAAGAAAGAAGGAGAGAGACAAAAGATACACTGGGTCAGTGACTGCACCAACACCACCGTTGGTGTATACAGCACCATCTCATACAGGGAACAGGCCTACGCACTATGCATTGTACTACCAGTGAAATGGCTAGTCACCAAGCCATGATGCGGAGCACACACTGAATCAAAAAAAGGGGGGGGACCGGGAGGTTATATGGTCCAGTGTACAGTCTCCCAATAATAGTACAACATACAAAAGTACACTGTTCCACACGTGCACAAATAGCCTAGGACAACTGAGGTGTCAAGAGCAAGAACCCTCAAGCATCACAATGGATGACTAGCATCATCATCTGGAAATGTTCCTCATCAGGCCGGCGCTGCAACGTCTGACGGGCTCCCCAAAGGGGGGGCACTCAGCCGTACTGTTCTGATAGCAACTCGTAGGTCTAACCTAATCAGACAGATATGCCTACATTCAGGCACCAGCATACGCACGGAGAGAACAAAAGAAAATATTAAAATTGGTTATTCATCGCAAAAATATTTCATAATTTTAATCAATACACTAGGATGAAGACCAAGATTAAAATCAAGAAGAAAGTATTAAATTGAGTGTTGATGCTCAATTACTCTCAAAGAGCAACAAACTACAGGGGACTATAACTATAATAGTACCCTTAAACCAGGGTCGACATGTTTCGTGTCGAACGGTCCTCACGGATCCAATGACGCTTCATCAGGACCGATAACAAGACATTAATCAATTCTTCGCCAAATCAAAAAAAGGGTGACAAAAAAAAAAATATATATATATATATATATATATATATATATACCGGTCACTTACATTAAAGTAAACTGGCTAAGTCACAGTCAGGTCGCCCTAGGGGACAAAAAAAGGGGTTTAAAATACATACACCTAGTTATACCTCAATTGGGGTTATAAAGGTGTAGGTGTGCTATCCTCATGTGATGGATCAAACAGTCATTAGTACAAGAAGACAGGCTTACCATCCCCCAATCAGGATAAGGCTCCTTGAGAGGCACGTTTCGAGGACTCGGAAACACACTGTATATTGGTAAACATAAATCATCAACAAAAAACAAATTTGTCATATAAACAATCATGTAAACAGTGTGGTTAGTGTCAAATGCTCCATTGAGAATGCACAAGATGGTGAAAGACCGTAAGTGCCACACACGAAAAGATGGTATCAGAACTGGTTAGTGCGTCAGTATACTTTAATGGATAACATCTAATTAAATGCTCCATTGAAAATGCACAAGATAGTGAAAAACCGTAAGTGCCACACACGAAAAGATGGTGTCAGAACTGATAACTGCGTCAGTATGATTAAATAGATAAGATCTAGTTAAAATCTGTTGTTCCTGCGTAGCACTAGATGTCAATCAAAAAAGTACAAGGAGCACAGATAGAACGATACTACAAAAAGGTTAATCCGAGAAATACGATGTTGATTAACAGCAAATTGTAGCTCGTGGGTCGAGCTATCAAATCCATCAATGGTACTCACGATTTGCATCCAGGTCCGTCATTGGGGACCTACCCTCCGAAACGGTGTCCCGCATATATATGCGGCAGGCGCCGTCGGAGCTCTTCAAAAAGACGCTTCGGACCCGGAAACGAATCTGTTTCCATGGGTCACGTGCGTCTAGTGCCATAGAAAAAGAAGAAGGACTCCAGAGTCCAGGAGTAAAAGAAAACAAAAAAGGACTTAAGGTATAGTCCATTGAAAAGATAAAAATAAATGAAGGACTACCCATAGTTACACACAAAGCTTAATTCAGCTAATAAGCGAATGCCTACAGCCCCAAAATAACTGTACAAATTCTCATGTCTTGCAAAACAAATCGAAGGGGAGTATAACTGCCAAAAACTGTTAAATAAAATTCTAAAAAAACAGTTCTCAGGTATGAAATACCAGAGACTTGTTGTTGACCAAATATGGATCATTATCAAGAGCTTAAAACCAATAGGTTCGAATAAAATGATGCAAACCATTGGTTACTTAGGTGAAAAGTCAATTCATGCCAGTGAAGTCCAAGGTATATCATCGTTCAGACCATGTATGTTAGTACCTAATTTGAATACCCATCTTTGTTCAATTCTAAAAAGATGACCTGTGTCACAAGGGCGGACTCTAGGTGCCTCTATTACCACCCACCACATGTCATCAGGCGTGTGTTTTGCCTCCAGAAAATGCACACTAAGTTTAGTAGTGATTCTGTTACAACGAATGTTACTTCTGTGTTCGTTGATGCGAGTCTTAACTGGTCTTGATGTCATACCAATGTAACGTAAATCACAAGGACATGAGATCATATAGACACAGTTCCTGGTGTTACAATTAGTATGTTTCTTAAGGTGCCAGTTCCCAATGGGATCTAAATCTAATGGTGTGAGATACTTGGTGAGGGCACAGACATTGCAATTACCACATGGGTGGTGACCTTTAACTGGAGGAAGATCCCATAACGTTTTTTGAGTCGGGAAATCATGCACAAGTTGTGGACGGGTATGGATTACAATGTCCTTAATGTTTGCCGTACGTTTGAATGCAAAAAGATGTCTAGAGATATTGCAGCCACCGCTAGTCAGGATAGGCCATTGTTTATTAATCAATTTCTTAATAGAGTTAGATAGGGGAGTAAAGGTGGATACACATGTTATCCTAGTCTGGGGGTTCTTGTCTATGTTCATCAGTAAGGCTTCCCTATTATTATTCCTAGCCCTTTTGCGTGCTTGGTTAATTATTCTGGAAGGGTAATGCCGTTCCAAAAGTTTCTCCTGAAGAGAGTCAGCCTGATGGTTGAATTCACGGAATGAACTACAATTCCGTCTCAGCCGTAGGAATTGTCCTACCGGTAGATTATCTCGTAGAGATTTTGGATGGTGGCTTTCATATAAAAAAAAGCAAATTACGGTCAGTGGGTTTATGATAAACCGTGGTGGACAATTTACCATTGTCAATTGTAATCATTAGGTCTAGAAAGGGTAACTGAGTGGCAGATACAGTTGTGAATTTCAAGAAGGGATCAAGTGTGTTGATCCACGCCGTGAAATGTTCTGTAATGGACAAAGGGCCTTGCCAGATAATTAAAATATCATCGATGTAACGTCGCCACAATATGATATGATCCTGATAAGTGTTACGAGGAGATAGGATATACTTCTTTTCAAAATCATACATACACAAGCAGGCTAGGCTAGGGGCAAAAGTACTCCCCATCAATGTTCCTCGGACCTGATGGTAAAACTGGTCCTCAAATTGAAAGAAATTTTCTGTCAAGGCCAATCTAGCACAGTGCATAATAAACAAGACCGGGGTGGACAAGGAATCTGATGTTTCCTGAAGGGCTGATTCGATAACTTCTAGAGTAGCTTCTTGTGGGATGTTAGTATAAAGTGTTTCAACATCCAAAGTAATGATTCCTTGTACCGTTCCTGAATCATTTATGGTCTCGATTAAATTGAGGACGTCTTTGGTATCTTTCAAATAAGTAGAGGAATCCCTCACTAATGGCTGTAAGAAATGGTCACAGAAAATTGAAAGTGGTTCTAAAACTGAACCTATACCAGAAACAATCGGATGTCCAGGTGGAGGTGTGGTGCCCTTATGAATCTTGGGTAGGCAGTAAAAGTATGGAACACGGAGGTGAGGTGTGTCCAAAAATTCAGCCTCTTTTGGTGAAATCCACAGATTATTCCTGGCTTCTTCAATAAGGATCCTAATCTGGGTTTGTAATCTACCAGTGGGCTCGTTTCTTATCCGTGCATAGTAGGTTGAATCACTTAACAGACGAAGACATTCGCGTCTGTAGTCAGTGGAATTCATAATCACAATGGCACCACCTTTGTCAGCCTGTTTTATAGTGATGTTGGGGTCAGATGCTAAAGATAGCAAAGCTCTCTTCTCTTTTGCTGGCGTGTTGATGTATTGTATTGTATTGTATTGTAATCGTATTTATATAGCGCTTACTACCCCTGACGAGGCATCGAAGCGCTTTTCGATGAGTAGCACGCTACTCCGGAACCCAACAAGAATTAGTGATGGATTAGTATCATTTAATAATGAGTACAGTTTTAGTATTATTATGAGTTAATTTGAGCTGCGGATATGAGAGTTTGTTAGTTAGATTGACTGGAGTAATGGAGGAGTGGAGGAGGAAAGAAATCTAAAAGTGTTAATTGGGAGTATATCCTTCATTTAATCAATCCAAAGTCTTGGGATGAATTAAGGGGGGCAGAGGGGGGAAGAGTATGTGGAAGGGTTAGGGAGAGCATAGTAGCAGGGTGAGATGAATGCAGGAGAATTTAGTAGGGTTGTGTGGGAGGTCACAGAGGTAGAGTGAGGTTTGGTGAGTTAGATGTGGAGGTGGAGGGAAGAGCTTAGGCAGAGATATTTAGGAGATGAAAGTGGTCGAAGGGATTTGGGATGAGTCAGAGTGAGAATGGAGGATAGTTTGATAGAGACATGACATAAGAGTGATGAAAAATGAGAGCAGAAATTCATAGATATCTAGTATAACAACCCAAAAAAACAGGAGCCATGCAATGATCCACAACATGCCAAGCACAGAAACAACATATACACATACATACACATATATATATATATATATATATATATATATATATATATATATATATTAATACACACACACACGAATACACACATATGCACATACAATACATAATTAGAATCATGGGTAAAAAATACTTAGTCAGACAGGTTTAAAAGAGTGTGTGTGTATTTTATTGTTATGACAGTAGCAATACATATTTCCCAAAGAAACTATAAATAAATAGAAATATACATATAATCTGAAAAAATATTTATCCACATAGGCATATGCAGTTCATAGTTGTTTGAAAAAGGTGGTTATGAAGGAAAGAGCCAACTCTTGAGTAGTTTTCTGAAAACAAGAAAGTTATCTGTGGCTCTTATAGTTGGGGGTAATGAATTCCATAGTTTTGCTGCTTGGACGGAGAAGGATGTACCACCTACAGTCTTTTTCTTGTATGGTGGTGTTCTAAGGCGGGGTGCCAGTCTTGAGCGGAGGGTTCTTTGTTGGATGTATTTGGTAATTTTCTTTCTGATAAAAAGCGGTCCTGTTCCATGTATAGCTTTGTGGGTGATACAAAGCAGTTTGAAAGTGCATCTTCTGGCAACGGGTAACCAGTGCAGTGCTCTCAAGGCAGTGGAGATGTGGTCTTGCGGCTTTATATGTAGTAGTAGGCTGGTTGCGGAATTCTGGATACGTTGTAGTTTTTTCATAACAGATAGAGATGATCCATGGTAGAGGCTATTGGCATAATCCAGTTTGGATAATACAAGTGAGATAGTAGCTTGCACCTTGTGTGGAAATCCGAGGTGGGGGAAGATGCGTCGTAAAGTCTTTAAGGTGATGAAGCTTGTGCGTGCTAATTTGTCTATTTGGGTATTCATAGTTAGCTTGGAATCCATGGTGATTCCTAGGTTTTTCACTTCCTTGGATAATTGAGGAGGTGGTCCGAGATCTTCAGGCCAGACGCACAGAGGGTCTTAATTTTTCCAGTCACCACATATGAGTATTTCTGTTTTGGAGGTATTTAGTTTGAGATGGCTCCAGGTCATCCACTGATCAACGGCTCTGAGGCAACTGAAGATTTGTGACTTTTCAATGTTTTGGGGGTCTTCTAATTGAAGTAGTATTTGTGTGTCATCTGCATAGTTGTAGCATGTGAGATGGAACTCATTGATCAGTTCTGGTAAAGATATCATGTAGATGTTAAAAAGCAAAGGTGAGATGATTGACCCTTGGGGGACCCCTGTTTTTGTGAGGTAGGGTTCGGACGAGAAGGGGGGCGAGTGGATGATATTCGCTCTTTTTTGGAGATAGGAAGTAATCCAGTTGAGAGCAATCCCTTGTATGCCGGCTTCGTGGAGTCTTTGAGTTAGGGTGTCATGGTCAACCGTATCAAAGGCAGCTGAGAGGTCCAAGAGAAGTAGTGCAGCAACTCCATTTCGGTCAACTGTGTTTTTAAGATCGTCCCAGATTGCCATGAGTGCTGATTCAGTGCTTCGTCCTGGGCGGATGTTTCGGACACAGTTTGTTCAAATCAGCTAACACTGCCTTTTCAAAGGTCACAACTTCACTGGGCATAGTGACTAATGGAGGCACAAAAACAGACAGTTTTTTTAGGCCTGAATCAGCCACTGGCAGTTCAGCAGTTTTGTCTTTGAAGAAAAAATGTAAACAAATTTTACGGAAGAATTGGGAAATTTCAATATGTAAGCGGAAGAAATCTTCCTCAGGGGTAGGGACAGACCCCAGGCCCTTATTGAGCACATTCGTTTCAGCTTCTGTGAGAGTCCTTGTTGATAAATTAACAACTAGGTTCTCACAGGAAGGTTTTTTGTTTGGCTCCTGGTGACCATCTGAGGTTCCTCTCTGGACCACTGAACGTGCCTGCCTCTTCCTCTCCTTCTGCCTCTGCCTCTGCCCCGGCCGCGGCCTACAAAAGGCATGTACGGCATCACTGGGCGAGGTTGAAAGAAAGGGAAGGGTGATTGCCAAGGCATAGGATGTTGCACCGGGTAAGGAGGATAGTTATAAAAAGTTTGGGGTGGATTTTCATCTGTACTCCACCCATCAGATGATGAGCCACTGCTGAATTTGCGAAATTTCTTCTGAGATGAAGTGGATTCATCAGATGACCGAGATTGGTTGTCCCCATCATAGTCATCTTTAATGTAAGGGTAGACCTTCTCTCTGCTGAATCTTACAATATCCTTTTGGAGTTTAGTGATCTTTTGTTGTGTTAGAAACTCCTTATTCTCATTAAGTTCAGCATTGATTTCAGAAAGACGGCTTTTAAAAGATGTCAAGGTGACCGTAGTTTTCAAGCTATTTTCAATAGCGCTAATTTGAATGGTAAGAGTGTCAGCCAGACGTTTGGAAGTGTTTATGATTAGTATCAACCAATCTCTGGTACACTTCCAGGCTATTTGTGCCCAGTCTTTTCTGAAAGCTAAATCCTGTAGGAATATCCGAGGGATATTAGAAACCAAAAGACCATTCGGTGCGATGTTTGCACGTAAGTCATGATGGTACCATGCATGACAGTTTTTATCAATTCTTTTTTCAAGGTGGAAAGTTTGTCCCATTCAGTTTTGAGACTGCCTGCTGGAGCTGACCCATCACTGTCGAGAATAGATGGTGCCTGCAAAATTGCTGACACCATTTCATCGTCATAGCTAAGACCCTCGAAATCATCCATTGTGAAGATCTCAACAGGGCAGCAATTCAAAAGAAATATAGGGGGGGGGGCCCACAGCAAACTGCTGTACATAAATCTGAATTTAAAAAAAGGGGGGTAACCGGGAGGTTATATGGTCCAGTGTACAGTCTCCCAATAATAGTACAACATACAAAAGTACACTGTTCCACACGTTCACAAATAGCCTAGGACACACTGTCAAAAGCAGCATACCTGGGACCCACGCAGCCCTGCCTAGAAATGAATACTAACAAGCTAGGATACCTGTATTTTCCATTCAACCCTAAGCCTCCAGAGGACCTATGCTGCTCGGTCTGGCCTGGCATTAGGGGCACCCATTAACACACAACAGCCACCCAGATACCACCCCACCAGCCATAGGTTTTAATGATAGCCACTGTACTTACCTCCTTGTGGCTGCTGTGATGCCCTCAAGCGCCCATCCAGTTCAGGGTAGGCCACCGCCAGTATGCGGGCCATCAGTGGGGTCAGGGTCCGACGGGTACCCCTTCCTCACTGGGAGGCAATCCCCAGCTGGGCCTCCATGTTCTTCGGTGCCTAGCCTCTCAGGTCCTCCCACCATTTCCAACAGCGGGTGCTCTGCCTGCCGTAGACCCCCAGGGTCTGCACCTCCTTGGCGAAGACACACCATAATCCCTTCCTTTGACCTGCAGAGGTAATAAATATAGGAGAACTCTATTAAATGAACAGTCAAGCCTGTCACACACATGCCCACCATACCCGATCCCATCAACATTGCAAAGTACATGTACACCGCCAAGAGGAAATCCACCCACCCCACTCTTACACGATGCCTTCACACACAACCCCATGCACTTATGCCACATGCATCGTGCCCACAGTGTACACACCTGTTGTTCTGGAGTCCAATACAGCTGTCTGTACTGGGGTGGGACCCCATCCACCAGTCATTCTAAATCGTCCGAAGTGAAGGGTGGGGCCCTTTCTCTGGTCCCACGGGCCATAGTAGGTTACAGACACAGGTAAAAGCAGCACATGCAGTGTAGGTCCTCTCCTGTGAAAGGTCAGGAAACAAGTGAGGAATGTGAAATAAAATGGCAGTCACATCCGCGGTGGTGTATACTGTCACCGCCGGCATAGATCCCCATTGACCACTGTACCCTATAGGGTCCAATATTATCCAATGAGGAATTGCACGGCGGTTCACGACCACCTACCGCTACAGCGCACATCATCAGAGGAATTACCTCACTTCCACCTTTCTCTCCACACAGGACAGGCGGCCACCATTTCAGGGGGGGTGGACAGGCCTATCGATAATTGCTGCATCACAGGATTAAAAGCACATACTTTAAAATTCCACTGTCCCAAAATATGATTGCACAATGTGGACTGCTGTTGTGGTATAGTTGTTCAATTTGTGACAACCTACTCACACTTGTTTCCCTTAGATACCTACGGCTGCGAATGAAATGAAGATGGAGACATACCCCTGTGTTCAGACCCCTGGTGGACTTGGCTACACTGGAGGACAGGTACATAATACTCACCTGTAGACTGGACAGGGCCGCAATCACAGAGCTGTGTGCCCAGTTGGAGCCTGACCTGATCTCAGCTATTGGTCATCCGACTGGGATCTCCCCTCTTGTGCAAGTTCTGCCAGTGCTCCATTTCCTGGCATCCGGTTCTTTCCAAGTGACAATGGGCTTGGCAGCAGGAATGTCACAGCCAATTTTCTCAATAGTGCTGGCAAGAGTCTTCACTGCCCTGATAAAAAAAACATGTGCAGCTACATTGCTTTCCCCCAGGTGGAAGATTTGGCCACTGTGAAGGCCGGGTGTTATGCAATGAGACATAACCCTCGATGTAATTGGGGAGATTGACGGAACACATATTGCTTTTGTCCCCCCCTGGCAAAATGAACAGGTGTAAAGGAATCGTAAGAGTTTCCACCCCATGAATGTGCAGATGGTGTGCCTGGTGGACCAGTACATCTCCCATGTCAATGCAAAGTATCCTGGGTTGGTGCATGATGCCTTTGTCCTAAGGAATACCAGCATCCCAAAAGTTATGTCCCAACCACAGAGCCACAGGGTGTGGCTAATAGGTGAGCCTTGGTCGCCACCCAGTGTATGTTGGTGTATGCCTATGCTGTTGGCCAAATAGGATAGTGTGTGGCTAAATGTTGTCCCTCAATATTTGCAGGTGACTCTGGTTACCAAAACCTATTGTGGCTGCTGACCCCTGTGAGGAATGCCAGTACAAGGGCAGAACAAAGTTATAATGAGGCACATGGGCGAACCAGAAGGATAATTGAGAGAACCTTTGGCCTCCTGAAGGCCAGGTTCAGATGCCTCCATTTGATAGGTGGATCCCTGTGCTACTCACCCAAGAAGGTGTGATAGATAGTAGTAGCATGCTGTATGTTGCACAACCTGGCACTCAGATGGCATGTACCTTTTCTGCAGGAGGAGGAGACTGGAGATACCCATGTGGCAGCAGTGGACCCTGAGGACAGCGAGGATGAGAAAGTAGAGGATGAGGATGTGGACAACAGAACATTAGTGATCTGTCAATACTTCCAATGACATACATGTGAGACAGTGCAGCTTCACATTTCCATGACTATTGTTGTTTTCTGTGTGGCATTGGCATGCTGGCATTACCCACTTGTTTCCCCAACTTACTGTTATCTATGGATTTTCATTTTACAAATGTTAGTGATATGACAACAATGACCTGATGTGATCACAACAGCCCGCAACAGGTCATTCATTCTATACTCTCACTATGTGCAGTTTATTTACAATGGTTGTAGCTGTTTCAATCAATGCAGATTTGCAATACATGAAATACTAGTAGTCAAGCTATAAACAAGGGTGTTTATTGCAGTGCTAATAAATTGAGGGGAAAGTGCAACGGAATGGGGTGATGGTGGAGGAAAGTCCAGGGTATTGTTCCAGTCTGTTTGAGGCACAGGCGCAGTGTCCAAGGGGATCATAGGAAGGGGAGCAATGGCAGTTCAAGGTGGACAAGGTGACTGAGTGGGACACAAGGGGGACATTTAGGAGAGTCCAATTTCCTGGCAATGGTCTTGTCAAGTGTCTCTGCCTTCTATCTGGTTTGCAGGGAACGTTTGTGGGTGGTTCACCTTCTGCAGGGGGAAGGATGCTTGTGGCCTGTGGGTCCTGTGGTGGGTCTTCCTGGCCACTAGTGGCAGCGGAAACAAAGGGCTGTTCATTTGACTGGCTAGTGGTAGGGGCCCACTGGTGTTGCCTCCCTCATGATGTTGGCATATCTGCCAGCACCTCTGCTATGGAGATCAGGGTGGTGTTGATGGCCTGCAAGTCCTCCTTGATCCCCTGATACTGTCCCTCCTGCAGCCGATGTCCTCTTGCACGTTGTCTAGGATCTGGCCCATCATGTCCTGGGAATGTTGGTAGGCTCCCAGGATCTCAGAGAGTGCCTCCTGGAGAGTCGGTTCCCTGGGCCCATCCTCCCCCTGGTGCACAGCAGTAATCTCACTGTCCCTGTTGGCCTGTGCCTCTGTCCCCTGAAGCGTGTGCCCACTGCCACTGACCCCGGGACCCTAATTGTCTTGTGGGTGAGGTGTGGCCTGGGGTCCCTGTACAGGTGGGCACACTGCAGATTGACGTGTCCTGGGGACAGAGGCATGGGTGCGCTGGGTGGCTGTTGTGGTGTTTGTTCCTGATGGGGGAGGGTCTGTGGTGGTCTGTGAGTGGCCCTGGGTGACTGACTGTCCAGTGGTCCCTGATGGGCCATGTAGGTCATCCAGGTCCAGAGTTACTGTCATCACTGGGGGCCTCTTCTGTGGGGTGGCACCTCCTCTCAACTGACATTGGCTGGGGGACCTGTGGGGATGTAAATTATGTATTATGCTTCAAGTGTATGACATTTGTACTTCCGTAGCTTTTCCTCTATGGTTGGTGTTACCCTGCCAGCGTTTGCTTGTGTATGGTGATGTATTGTGGGATTGTTAGATTCCCTGTGCTGTGCATGCTTTAGTGATGGGTGTCCATGCAGGGCTGGGAGGGCTATCCATGCATTGGGATTAGTGAGATGTGTTGGTGGAGTGTGTGGAATGTAGTGGAGTGATGGGAATGAGGGTGGGATGTGAGATGGCATGCAGGTATGGGGGGGTGATGATTATGAAATGTGGACTTACCAGTGTCCAGTCCTCTGGATACTCTAACGAGTCCCTCAGGATGCAGTATTGCCAGAACATGCTCCTCCCATGCTGTGAGCTGTGGGGGAGGAGGTGGGGTCCACCGCCAGTCCTCTGTATGGCGAGCTGGGTCTTGCTGCTATGGAACGTACCTTCCTCAGTAGGTTGTGCCACCTCTTCCTGATGTTGTCCCTTGTTCGTGGGTGCTTTCCTACTGTGTTAACCCTGTCCATGATTCTCTGCCATAGCTCCATCTTACTTGCTATAGATATCTGCTGTACCTGTGCTCCAAAGAGCTGTGGCTCTACCCTGACAATTTCCTCCACCATGACCTTTAACTTATCCTCAGTGAAACGGGGGTGCCTTTGTGGTGCCATGGGTGTTGTGTGATGTGTGTTGGTGAGTGTGTGTTGGGTAATGTGGTGGGGTGTGTGGTGTGGAGTGCTAGAGGGATGCATCGTTGTAAGTGGTGTGTGTGTCTAGTTTTCTCTGTGCTCTTCTTCTCAGTCTCCTGGGGGCAATTTTTGTTCGTAAGGGGTTGTGGGTAATGTGGTTGTGTGTTTTATAGTGGTGTGGGTGTGGTGTGTGTATGAGAGTCAGATGCGTGTATTTGGTGTTGGCCAATGTAGTGTTGTTTTGTATGTGGGTGACTAGTCTGAGCGCGGCGGTATGTACCGCCAATGGTTTACCATATAATATTAAAAGCAGTAGTAATTCATTTTTCAGTCACAATGCTGCAATTTGTGTTACACCTACAATTATAATTAATTTTATTTTGAAGGTGAAAATAGTACTACAAAGGAATAAACTAGATCCTCGGTAAGTCAAATAAACGGTTCCACTGCATGGATGCCTGGACATCGATGTCACACCATTTTACCCACCTTGTACTCCAAAGCTACTCCTTAGTGCCCAGGGGAAAAGTGAAATAGGGAAGAAACACCCACCACTGCATAGCATCCTCTCCTACACCTGGTATGTATTTTCCTCATGTTGTGAGACATGAATAGAGTATACACACCACATTAATACTTATTATACTAAAGTATACTATAAATCTTACTATATATGATATACCTGATTAACACAGCAACTACATCTGCCTGTGAATACAAAATGTTTTGACTGAAACATATGGGAGAGCTTAGCTTATATATTCTATATCAACATTAAATGTAAAGGAACTAACGTGTAATAATGCTGCATAGAAAATGTATTAATATATCTTGCTAAAACGTGCGCTTGAAAGTGTCCACGGGGAGTGGCCGCCACTATATACGGGGACTAATGAAACTGATTAATAATGTTGAAAAGTTATGATAGAATATGATTTTGCACTAATATTAAAAGCCTATATGTTAAAGTTCTGCTAATAAATCATTAGGCCTTAGTTAGCATGAGTCGAGGCCTAGCTGCCCGGTTTCATATTAAATGTGTTTTTCTAGCGTGGAGTGTGCTGACTTGCTGAAGGACATGAACTCTTGTTTTTCTCCAAACTAGAAGATGAATGTAACTGTAGTAGATCCGTTCCCATGAAATTCGACTTGCTTAGTGAAACATTCTTGCTGAACGCAACAGTGTAGACTACTTGCAGGTACAAGGTCGCCTGAACCGGTACAGACAATGGAGCCACTGACTAAAGATGCAAAGAAGACCACGAGAGTATGAAATCATACCGGACATTCTACCCACTGAAGACGTCAATCATAAGGACCAATAAACTACGTGAGAACAGTTATGGGGTGACAAATTCAATGAAATAATTGAAAATCTATTGGATACAGATAATGGGGTGCAACCCCTCAACCAATGAAGAATTAGGGGACTGTACAACAGAAACAGGATAAAAACCCTTGACACAAGGAAGTAGAAGAGAACAGGAGAGAATAGGAGACTAGAAGAGAGTTAGGGAGATGCTGATGCGGTTTGCTATGACCCAGACACTTTGTCACTCTGCATAGAGACTTTGCTGTTTGGTTCTTGAAACCATCCTTGCCTTATATTGCCCGTTTAAACTTTACTTCCTTATGAGGGAAGTGCCCCCTTTTATCCGATTGCTGAATTCCTGATGGCGAATCAACTGATGTCTTGAGGACGAAGACCGAACCTGAATGCTGACCCAATACGAAGGGTAACTATATGACAGTGAAATTGTAATTGTCTGTTTGCTTTTCCTTTCTAGGTACCAACTGCTTCTTTTGACAGAGACCATAGTTAGATGTTTTCCAAATTGGAGTTACTAAATTATTTTGCATGAAGGCCAACATGCTAATACTGATTTGAGGTTAGATGAGGGGTTCACTAAACTGACGCAAATAGACAAATGACTGAATCTATGCTTTGTTGAATAACATGATGATGGTATTCTGCTGAGGATAACCTATGCTGATGCCGTGCTATGTTTTGATATTCGTAATTCTTGCTTTGATGAAATCTTATCAGAGTTGTCATATTGTGACTATGCTAATATGTTTCTTGGTTTTGAGACTAATAAACTTGCTAGTAGAATTGTAATCAATAGGGAATAAACTTCATATAATAGTACCAAACTGCTGTGGTTATTCATGACTGCAAGGTCATGGTGGTTTCTAAGTTTTATTAATGTATTTGACTAATTTGAATTGCCTTATTGTGGTAAATATTAATGAGGTTATTGATATATTGAGTGACATGCTGATTAGTTATCTTGTCCTAAGGTGTCTTCAATCAGGGTCAAAAGATTCATTGGCCTAAAACGAGTCCCTAAGTGAGTAAATTAATCATATTTACGCGTTAACACATAGACAAAGAAATATACCTCATCCATCAACTATCTTAAACTTCCTTGAACATTTTAAATGGAGTTCACAATATGTTCATGTTAGACCTGGCATCCTTTGTGTGATTTCCCCTATTTGACTCTGACCTTCTATTTTCTGACTTCACTTTTGCTGGCTTTGTAGGTTTCTTGGCACTTAACGAATGTTGACCAGTAATAAAGTGCAGATGCTCTGTACTCTAAACTATGGTAACATAGATTCTCCAAAATGTAATTGCTTGTAAGTCCCTAATAAAGTGCACTACATGTGTCCAAGGCATGTAAAAAGTTGCTACTATTGGGCCTGCAGCACTGTTTGTGCAACCCACTACAGTAGGCTTTCAAACATGTTTCAGGCCTGAAATTGCAGGGCCGAGATGGGTGGTTTGCAACTGAAGTGTACCCGATTGCTAGGCCCAAATCTTCTTTTTTATTACATGTAAGTCACCCTAAGGTAGGCCATGGTTGATTCCAAGGGTAGAGTGCAGTGTATTCAAAATGGTGGACATGTACTTTTAAGTTGAACATGTCCAGGTCGTGAAAAACTGTTAAATTTGTATTTCACTACTGCAAGGTCTGCCTCTCCCATGGGTCAACATTAGGGTTACCTTGAAGCACCCTTTAAGTGTAACCTCCCCTTGGGAAAAGATAAGAAAACAGAGTTTGTGTCTCTGGACTCACAATTTAAAATCACAACTTGTGGTGGTAATGCCACTTTTAGAAAGGCATTTTTTTACTTTCATCATTCCTGTGTCTGAATCCAAATAGGAGGCTGGCCTGGTGTGTTGTTGGTACCAAAGGTATTTTCACTTTATACCAGGTCAAGTTATCCCTTATTAAAGAAATGTAGTCAGTGTCTACCAGCTAGGCTGTCTAAAGGTAGCTGTAGCTGAGCAGCCAAGGCTGAACTAAGCGACATGCAAAGCACTTGCAATACCACTGTAGTCACACAGTTCTCACACACACATGAAAGAAAATACTCAGTGTTACAAAAATAAAGATACTTTATTTTGGTGACACAAATGCCAAAAATACCTTACAGACTATACTCCCTTAGGAGGTATGTAATATACACAATATATATATACTCTAGTATCCAAAAACAGGTATGTAAACAGTTAGAAAACAGTGCAAACAATGAAAATCACAATAGGTTGCAATGGGCCCAGGGGGAGGACAAACCATATACTAAAATAGGGGAATGCGAAAGTTGGTTTACCACCTAGGCAAGTGTAGTGTGTAGAGGGACGCTGGGAGTGTAAGAAAAAAACAAAGGTAAGTAATAGAACCCACCGTAGAGCCCGGGAAAACAGGAGTAAATCACAGTAAGTTTCCTGAAAAACACAAGAAGTTGTGATAGAAGATTATGCAAGAACCAGAAAAAACTGCAAAACACAAACAATGGATTCCTGGACGTGAAGACCTGTGGAAGAAGGGGACCAAGTGCAAGAAGCACTGAAGAGTCCAGGAAGAACAGGAGCCCCTGCTAATCCGGATGAAGGTGCAAAAGACAAACCACCAGTGAGAAGTCAAAGTCAGTTATGCACCCAAGAAGACAGATGCGGGTTCCTGGTTAGTGCAGAAGATGTCCCAAGCAGGATGGATGATGGCAGGCTGGTTTGTGTCGCTGGATTTCACCAACAAGCCTTGGCACACACAAAGTTCTTGGTTAGTGGAAATGGCGCTGCCCGGGACCAGGAGGGACCTGGTGGCCACTACCCAGGAGGAGGAGACAGACGGGGCTCTCAGCAACTCAGAAATCCCTCAGAAGACCAAGCAGTGCACACAGGAGTCCTACAACACAAGGACAAAAAAGGTGCAAATGGAGGTCCACGCACCACGACACAAGGGGATCCCACGCTGCCAGAGAATGACTCAGGAAGCTGTGCATCACAGGATGGAGTCCATGGGGGCCTATGCTGTGCTGTGCAAGAAGAACCTCTTGGAAGGTCGCACACAAGCCTTGGCAACTGCAAATCATCGCGTGAGAAGGCAAGCTCTTACCTCCACCAAAGTTGGACAGCTGGACCTTGGGATTGTCGGGGTCACTTTAATCCACCACCTGTGTTGCTGGTTCCACGCTCATCGCCTGGAGAGGGGACCCACGCCACCGGTCATCGCTGCAGAGAGGTGCCTGCTGAAACAGGGAAGTGACTCTGTCACTCCACAGGAGATTCCTTCAGCTCTACTGGTGCAAGCTGAAGACAGGCAGTCCTCAGAGGATGCACAATGTGGAAACTGTTGCAGTTGCTGGCAGGAGCTGAAGATACAATGTTGCAGAAGTCGTCCTGGCTTCTTTTTTGCACCTTGTAGAGTTCCTGGAGGGTTCAGCTACGGTTCCATCGGTAGAAGATGAAGTAAGGGATGCAGAGGGTTCCTTCTGGAGTCTTGCAATCTGAATCTGAAGAAACACCCAGAAGAGGGACCCTAAATAGCCTTGAAAGGGGGATTGATCAGCTACCTAGGTAAGCACTTATCGGGGGGGCTCTGATGTCACCTGCTGGCACTGGCCACTCAGATGCTCCCAAAGTGCCCCACCACCTTGAAATCCAAGATGGCTAAACGGAGTGACACTCTGGAGGAGCTTTGGGCACCACCCCTGGGGTGATGATGGACAGGGGAGTGGTCACACCCATTTCCTTCATCCAGTTTCTTACCAGAGAAGGGACTGTGGGTCCCTGAACTGGTGTACACTGGATTATACAAGAAAGGCACCATCTGTGCCCTTCAAAACATTTCCAGAGGCTCTGGGAGGCTACACCTCCCATACTGTAACACCTATTTCCAAAGGGAGAGGGTGTAACATCCCTCTCCCAAAGGAAATCCTTTGTTCTGCCTTCCTGGGCTTAAGCTGCTCAAGCAACAGGAGGTCAGAAACCTGTCTGTGGGGTGGCAGCAGCTTGGGATGCCTAGAAAACCTCAGAAGGCTGGTATGGTAGTACTGGGGGACCAGTGTAGAGCCCCCAGAGTGCATAGAATTGTGTGACCAATACTAGACTCAGTATTGGGGTACAATTCTGAGATGTTAGACACCTCACATGGCCATACTTGGAGTTTCCATTGTGCAGCTGGATGTAGGCATTGACCTATGTCCAGTGCACGTGTAAAATGGTGTCCCCGCACTCACGAAGTCTGGGAAAATGGTCCTGGATGATGTGAGGGCACCTCTGCTAGTGCAGGGGTGCCATCACACACAGGTACTTTGCACTTATCCTTCAGGGTTGGAAGGCCTGACATGTAAGTAACGTAAAAGCAACCTGGCACAGTGTAAATGGCTGTGAAATGGTGCATGCACCATTTCACACAGGCAGCAATGGCCTTTACATGTGCTCCCAATGGGTGGCAAAAGTAATGCTGCAGCCCATATGGATCCACTGGAACCCCAATGACCTGGGTACCTAAGTATCGTATACTACGTACTTATAAGGGGCACCAGTATGCCTATTTGGGATGAAATACTGGGTTACCAGTATGTAAGGCCAAATTTGGGAATAGAGAGAGCATAAGCACTGTGGTCCTGGTTAGCACGATCCCAGCGACACAGTCAAAAAACACTGACAAACAGGCAAAAAATGGGGGTAACCATACTAGAAAGAGGCTACTTTCTCACAATCCACATCTGGGGTTGATGGTGGTTTGGTTTTGCTCATTCCTTCTAGACAGTTACACACAAAGGGGGCTTGGGTCTGACATTTGCATCCTGATGGCCCATCACCTGGTTGGTGGGTCTTCCTGGGCTTGATGGCAGGGGGGAGCTGACACCTACACTGAATAGGGCTGTGCCTCTCTTCACACAAAGGGCTGCCTACCCCCTGTAGAGTATCTGGAGCCAGTGAAGGAAGGGAAGGGAATTTGTGATCTTCAAAGGCCTCTTTTGAATTCTCCCGCTCACTTCAAAGACACATTTTAATTTAAGTACTTGACCCTAAACTCCACCAAATCAGGTCACTTTGGGGTCTCAAGGAGACTCTGCAGTAAAGAAGAGCTGTGCAGCCAAGAGGGACTGTCACTTTGCCACTTATGTTACTGTGTTGGTCTGCTGCCTGCTACTTCTTGCATTGAGGATGGATTGAAATTGCACCTCTGCAAACTGTTTAACCCAGGAGCTCCAAGACTTGTTGGCTTGCCCCTGTTGTTGAAGTCTTAGGGCCATCAAAGACTTCACTGGCATCCCCACAACCGTGGGTGCCTCAAAGGATCAGTGCTTACAACTTCCCTAATCTGCACATGCCCTGCACCCTATGCTTGGCTGTATCCAGGGCACACACCTCAACTCAGAGCTGCTCCCCACGTGTGTATGACTTCCCTATGTGCCAGGTGCAGCCGCTAACTTTGCCACTGTCGGAAAACATGGAATGAGAGGAAGACTCCCTTCAGCACGGCTCCCCTGCTGTTGTTACCGGAACAACCAGAGTGATGCTGCAACTCTTGATCGCTTGATGAGGCCTCTAGTTTTTGGATTGCTTCAGCCTGGCTCTACCGCCCCTGTGTTGTTGGAGCAACCCAAGTGACACTGCAGCATCCAGACTGGGTACAGGCACTGTGACTCTGTGTCCGCTCTGTACTTTTATGGGGAGAGGGAATTGTAAATTCATGATCATGAGAGACCCAGTGAGGTCTCCTGTGTGCGAACTAGTTTAGGGACTTGTGGAGCATTACTGTGTCCCGATCTAACTTTCAGGAATCTAGTTGCTGAACCCCGATGGGGACCACTATGAATCTAAGAAACCTACAGTAAATACTTGAATGGGAGCACCCAGGCGCTCCCACATGTTTTGTTTTGATTGAATACATGCATTGAATAACCATATCTAGAAAAATATTTTTGGGGATTTTTGTCATTTTCTGTCTCATTTCACTCAGATAACTATTCTTTACTTCACTAAACTAGTGTGGAGTCTTTTTGTAGTGGCCTTCATTGTGTTACTGTAATCAAGTGTTGCACAAACACTTTGCACATTACCTCTTAAATTGAGTCTGACTGCTCTGTGCAAAGCTACCAGAGGGTGAGCACAGGTTAATTTAGGTTATGCATCTGACTTACCCTGACTAGGATTGTAATCTCTACTTGGACAAGGTGTATACCTCTGCCAACTGGAGACCCAGTTCCTAACCTTTGAACAAGTCAAATTAAATATGTTGTTCAAAGTCTTGAGAAGAAGTGTTAGATTATCAATAACCTAATTTTAATGAACTAAAATCAATCAAAAATAATAAAAATTTTAAGGAAGAATTCCATGCTCTTCTGAAAACTGATGACTGTACTCCAGTAATAAAAAGATTCAACAGGATTCAACAGGATAGTTGATGCATGACTCAGTTTTCCAACCGAGAGACAAGCACATACAGAGATGACGCCATTGGGAAGGGAAGGCTCTAGATGTCAAACTCAGAGATCCACTGCACTCTGGTGCACATTTTTTCTTGTTTGGCATGAGACTTTCATTTCATGGTAACCACATTGGCTTAGGAAGGATTCCTCAGACACTCACATTTTTTTCTTCCATCATTAAACATAAGAACATTACTTAAAACTTAGGGGCATATTTATACTTCTTTTGTACTGAATTTGCGTCATTTTTTTTAATGCACATTTGGTTCAAAACTAACTCCATATTTATACTTCTAGTGCCAAATTTTTGGAGTTAAAGTCATTTTTTGAACATGGAAACCTGCTTTGCATCAATGAGATGCAAAATAGGTGTTCCCGTGCAAAAAATTACTCTATGGCCTTAATACCATATTTATCCCCAGTGCTAAAATCACGCACTGGATTTAGGAGGGGTCAAAAAATTGTGAAAAGCTTGCTTTGCACCATTTTTTAACACCCTGGTCAGGGCAAACGTTACAGGACCTGTGGGCCTATTTCCATGGTGGAACACCATAGAAAAAGCCCACAGGTGCCTGCCCCAGGGACACCCACACCAGAGGGACAGCGGAGGATGAGGGACCCCATCTCAGGTAAATATAGGAAAGTTTTTTTGATTTTTTAAAGTGCCATTGGGTCCCAGAAATGGGCCCCCTACATGGCACTAGGTGCAATGGTCTTGCCCAGGGGACCCTGGTTCCCTGTGCTGGCCATTGGAGTGGTGGGCATGAGTCCTGTCTTTTCAATGACAGGAATCATGTGGTATTGGTGGTTTTGCATCAGAAAATGATGCTAGGCTTGTTAGAGTCATTTTTTTACTCTAACCTGGCTACGTCATTTTTTGGTGCAAAACCCCCATCTTCCATACCGCCAGCCCCACCCTGCTAACGTCATTTTTTTTAAAGCTAGCCTACCCTTTGCACCAGCTTGCACCACTCCATAAATATGGTGCCCGGCTGGTGCACAGAAATGGTGCAAGCTCATGCTAAACCTTTTGGTGCAAAACTGCATTTGTGCAGTTTTGCACCAAAAATTTGAAATCAGGGCCTTAATTCGAAAATAAGTAGCACCAAAAAGTAGAAATCAGGGCCTTAATTTGAAAATAAGTACAGAAAACATAATTCAAGATATAGGTGTCATTACAACCCTGGCGGTCGGTGTTAAAGCGGCGGTAAGACCGCCAACAGGCCGGCCGATAAAAGAAATGGAATCACGACCGTGGCGGAAACCACCAACAAAGACAGCCACTTTAACACTCCGATCGCCACGGCGGTACAAACAAACAGCTTGACTGTCACCGCCAACAGACAGGCGGGGGACAATATACCACCCACAGTATCACAACCTACCAATCCGCCACCTTTTCTGGGGTGGATTCACCACGGACAAAAACACGGCGGAAACAGGACTTCGAAAGGAAAATGCTCACCTCTACACACCCCACGAGGAACCAGGACGCCATGGAACCAGAGCTTCACATATTCCCAGGTTTCATCTTCTTGCTCCTCTACCAGGAGCACGAACGCTGGCAGTGAAGACCACAGTGAGTACTGTACCTAAGACACAGGGGAGGGAAAAAACAGGGACACACACACGCAATACGCAACACGCCCACCCCCACCCTCACCCACGACAAACACACACACTAATACAGCATGATACATTATAGTTACACCCCGCAACCCCCCCGGAAGAATGCAAAGACCAAAGAAAATGAGTTTAACCATTGTCATATATTAAAATCCAGTACGCAAAAATAGAAATATACACTATAAACAAAATATACGCCCAGAATAGTAGTTCAGGTAGTGCTCCATTAAAGTCCGTGGAACACTGGGCCCACACGGTATGGGGGAGGCCCACACTCAATCCCCGAACATGACGGAGAGAACACTAAAGGAGCATCAGATAGCAATAAAACAGGCATCTCAGGGGAAAGGGAAAGGGAGGGCACCTCAGCCGGTTGAGTGTCCAACGCCAAATCCATGAGGGGGCCACATGCCCACTGTTCCATCCTGGGGAGTGCAAAGCCACAGTCTCTCAAGTCTCTACAGTGGGTGGGTTGCCCACTGTTCCATCCTGGGGAGTGCAAAGCCACAGGCTCGCAAGTCTCTACAGTGGGTGGGTTGCCCACTGATCAATCCTGGGGAGTGCAAAGCCACAGTCTCTCAAGTGGATGCCTTTCTCCACTGGTTCTGGAGGGGGCTTTGTGCCCAGAGTCCTTCATCCTGCTAAGGACAGAGGTAGTGGATGCCTTTCTCCAGTGGTTCTGGAGGGGGCTTTGTGCCCAGAGTGCTTCATCCTGCTCGTGACGGACTCAGTAGCGTCAGTGTCCTTGGTGCTCATGGGCCAGCGGTGCTTGTCGCGGCAGTACCCTGTTCAGCGGTGCTTGTGGCGGTGGTGCCCTGTTCAGCGGTGCTTGTTGTGGCGGTGCCCTTTTCAGAGGTGCTTGTGGCGGTGGTGCCCCTGTTCAGCGGTGCTTGTTGCGGCGGTGCCCTGTTCAGCAATGCTTGTGGCGGTGGTGCCCTGTTCAGCGGTGCTTGTGGCGGCAGTGTCCTTTGCAGTGACTCAACTGCTAGTGGTCCTGTCTGGCCCAGCGGGGCTGGTGCTGGCGGTCCTGTCTGGCCCAGAGGGGCTGGTGCTGGCAGTCCTTCATGGCCCAGCGGGACTGGTGCTGGCGGTCCTTCATGGCCCAGTGGGGCTGGTGCTGGCGGTCCTGTCTGGCCCAGCGGGGCTGGTGCTGGTGGTCCTTCATGGCCCAGTGGGGCTGGTGCTGGCGGTCCTGTCTGGCCCAGCGGGCTGGTGCTGGCGGTCCTGTCTGGCCCAGCGGGGCTGGTGCTGGAGGTCCTGTCTTGCCCAGCGGGGCTGGTGCTGGCGGTCCTGTCTCGCCCAGCGGGGCTGGTGCTGGCGGAGGCCTCCAGGGCAGCTGGGCTGGTGGCGTTGGCCTCCTGGGCAGCAGGGCTGGTGGCGGTGGCCTCCTGGGCAGCTGGGCTGGTGCTGGCGGTGGCCTCCTGGGCAGCAGGGCTGGTGGCCTCCTGGGCATTGGGGATGATGGCGGTCGCCTCAAGGGCAGCTGGGCTGGTGCTGGCAGTGGCCTCCTGGGCAGCAGGGCTGGTGGCGGTGGCCTCCTGGGCAGTGGGGATGATGGCGGTCGCCTCCTGGGCAGCTGGGCTGGTGCTGGCGGTGGCCTCCTGGGCAACAGGGCTGGTGGCGGTCGCCGCCTGGGCAGCGGGGATGATGGCGGTGGCCTCCTGGGCAGCGGGTATGATGGTGGTGGCCTCCTGGGCAGCGGGGTTGATGGCGGTCTTCTCCGCCGTGCTGCTCTTCCCAGACTTGCTGACTTTCTTGTGGCCCTTCCCCACCTTGGAAAGTGTTGCAGCTGACTCCACACTCCCACCTGTACCTCTGGGAGCGGCCTTGGTGTCTGGAGTCTTCCCCCTCTCCCACCGGGCACTGGACAACTTTTGATGCTTGACAGGTGGGGGACTGTCCGTGCTGTGGCTCCGTGCCACACTGGCTGCCCTGGTGGACGGTGCACTCCAGATTCCGGTGACTACAGGCGCCACTGGTCCCGGAAATGTTGTGGCTGAGGTGCTAGGTTGGGACCTGGAGAGTCGGGCCCTAGGAGACGGACGGGGTGGGGGAGGTGAGGGAAAGAGGTCAAGGTTGGACAGGAAAAGTTTTTGGGGAACACTGACATGGGTAGCTGGAGGGGGTTTTGGAGTGGAGGAAGAGGTTGTGGTTTTAGGAGGTGTTCGTTTGGTGACTTTGGGTGAAGGTGCATGCGCTGGAGGCTGTCGTGAGGTGATGGCTGTTGGGTGGGTGTGTGACTGCGTTTGTGTATCTTGGGAGGTGGCGTCACAGACACACTGGGAGAGGACACAGGGGACGTGTGAATGGCAGTGGGGTTGGTGACTGCAAGTGACTGGGTGTGGTGGTGGGTGTGCTGGTGATGGAAGTAGTGGCTTTAGATGTCGTGCAAGCAGGTGTGAGTGTAGACGAGACTGGGAGGAAGGAGGGAGACGACGAGGAGGGGGACACAATGGAGGCAGTGGATGTTGGTGTGTCTGCATGTGTGTGAAGCTTGCGTGACTGCCTGTGGGATGTGTGGTGCTTATGTTTGCCAGAGCTTCCCTTGTGTGTTGAGGTGTGTTCATGCTGGTCTGAGGGTGTGCTTGGGATAGGCTGAGGTAAAGGGGATTGGGTCTGGGTGGACGAAGTTGGAGGAGGAGGTTACAGACAAGGACAATGCCTGCCATCAGTGCTGAGGCCAGAGTCTGAAAAGCTCGCTGAAGGGCCGCCTGACCAGAATGAATGCCTTCCAGGAATGCATTTGTTTGTTGCAACTGCCTTTCTACACCCTGGATGGCATTCAAAATGGTAGACTGCCCAACAGTGAGGGACCTGAGGAGGTCAATGGCCTCCTCACTGAGGGGAGCAGGGGTGACTGGGTCAGGGGCTGAGGTGCCTGGGGCGAAGGTGATGCCCACCCTCCTGGGTGAGCGGGCAAGGGGCAAAAGCTGAGGGGCCGCTGGAAGGGTGGTGCTGGTACGGGGGTGTAGATGCGGGGGGCACAGATGTTGCCACCACCACAAGGGAGCTCCCATCAGAGGACGAGTCCGTGTCACTGGTGTCAGCTCCTGTCCCCGCCGTGGAGCTCTCCTCGTCCTCCGTCCCACTGGTGAACTCCGAGTCCATTGTCTTGCCCTCCAGGGCCATGTGGGATGCACTCACTCCTGCTCCGGTGCCACTGCTCCTCCGCCTGATGATGCTAATGCACACAAGAACAGGGAGACCACAAAAAGGGGGGGACGACAGAATAAAGACATGTTGAGTGCATGCATTACCGCTACCGTAGGCGGACACGACAGACACAGAAGCCCATTGCACTACGCCGCATACTTTGGCTCCACTGTTCAATCCCTGGAACATGGCCTACAAGGCTATGGACGACATCTGTACACATGGATGACACAGGAGCCTGACTAGGTGTACTTGGCACTGTACACAGGTGGGGTGGGGTGCCACAGGGTCTGCCAGAACAAGGGGACCTAACTAGCTCACTCGCCCTGGCCTAGAGAAACCCACAGCCCACCTCCCCCACCCAGACACCTCCACTGCGTGCTAAATCAGCAGAATGAGAGTGTACTCACCCCATTGTGGCTGCTGTGATGCCCTCAAGTGCCCCTCCAACTCCGGGTACGCCACCGCCAGGATCCTGAACATCAGGGGCGTCATGGTGCGATGGGCACCCCTCCCACGTTGGGAGGCCATCCCCAGCTAGGCCTCCGCCGTCTTCTTGCTCCAGCGGCGAATGTCCTCCCATCTCTTACGGCAGTGTGTGCTCCGTCTGTGGTAAACTCCCAGGGTCTGGACGTCCTTGGCGATGGCACGCCAAATATCTTTTTTCTGCTGGGCGCTGACCTACATGAATTGTACAGGGGGAAAAGAAAAGTTATTACCAAATGCACCGTCACAGTCATTGGCCCCCATCCCTACCCTTGCCATGTGACACATGCACTCACCGTCGTTTCATGCATGCCTCAATCTCCCCCCCATCTTTCATCCACCCCACTCCACACAGGCATAGCCCATACAGCACGCTCCCAGTGTACTTACCTGTTTGTCTGGAGGACCGTAGAGTAGCGTGTACTGGGAAAGGACCCCATCCACGAGTTTCTCCAACTCCTCCGATGTGAAGGCAGGGGCCCTTTCCCCAGACGCACGAGCCATTGTCTCTTCCAGATCGACGTCACAGCAGCACTTGCAGTGTAGGTCCTCTCCTGTCGAAGATCAGGTATCGAGTGATTGAACAGATAGAAAATGGTGGTCACGTCTGCGGCGGTGCGTACCGTCACCGCCGGTGTACATCTTCATTGGCTCCTGGGACCCATAGGGTCCAATGTTAACCAATGCAGAATTGCGCCGCGGTCTTCAACCGCCTACCGCGACCGTGTACAACGCCAGCGCAGTTACATCACATCCCATTGTCCCACTTTACAGGTCAGGCAGCCACCATTTCAGGGGCCCACATGGCTTAATTTTTAACTGCGTCACACATACCTAGGCCTTGCCTCAACACTCATACAGGCCAAATTTCGGTTCATGATTCGTGTTCTGTGTAAGCTGTGGGTACGTACCTCTGAGTTGGTTGAATCTATGCTCGCTGTTGTCCTTCATAGGCACCGTCCGCTGGGACATGTGAGGAGATGGCGGCATCCTCCGGTGTACAGACCGCTGGTGGACCTGTTGACAATGGAGGAAAGGCATGTGATCATCACCTACAGGCTTGACCGTGCCACAATCCTGTAACTGTGTACCCTGCTGGAGCCAGACCTGATGTCAGCTATCCGCCATCCCACAGGAATCCCCCCTCAAGTGCAGGTGCTGTCAGTACTCCATTTTCTTGCAAGCGGGTCATTTAAAACAACAGTGGCCATAGCATCAGGGATGTCCCAGCCTACGTTTTCCAATGTGTTGTCCAGAGTGTTATCTGCCCTGCTGAAACACATGCGGAGCTACATCGTTTTCCCTCTGGTGGAGGATTTGCCTACAGTGAAAGGAGACTTCTATGCCCTGGGACATATCCCCAACATCATAGGTGCCATTGATGGGACACATGTGGCTTTGGTACCCCCCCTGCAGGAGTGAAGAGGTGTACAGAAACCGGAAGAGTTATCATTCCATGAATGTGCAGATGGTGTGTTTGGCAGACCAGTACATCTCCCATGTTAATGCCAAATTCCCTGGCTCAGTGTATGACACTTACATCCTGCGGAATAGCAGCATCCCTTATGTGATGGGGCAACTCCAGAGGCACAGTGTGTGGCTATTAGGTAAGGACCTGGAAGCAAGTCAGTGGGAATGGTTGTCTGAGTCTGGGGATATCCCTACAGGTTAGTGTGTGTCTAACAGTTGTCCCTCGCCATTTACAGGTGACTCTGGTTACCCCAACCTGTCATGGCTACTGACCCCCGTGAGGAATCTCAGGACAAGGGCAGAGGAATGCTACAATGAGGCTCATGGGCGAACTCGGCGGATAATAGAGCGGACCTTCGGCCTCCTGAAGGCCAGGTTCAGGTGCCTCAATGTGACAGGTGGATCCCTATTCTACTCACCAAAGAAGGTGTGCCAGATCATCATGGCCTGCTGTATGCTTCACAACCTCAGCTTTGCGACGACAGGTGCCTTTTCTGCAGGAGGATGGTCCAGATGGCGGTGTTGTTGCAGCTGTGGAGCCTGTGGACAGGGAAAACGAGGAAGCAGAAGAAGAGGACATCGACAACAGGAACTCGATGATCCTGCAATATTTCCAGTGAGACACAGGTAAGAATACAAACCTGCCTACTACATGTACTTTAACTCTACTACCTCTCTACTGTCTGTCGTTTTCACCCGGTGTATGGTCACTGAGTTGTCACTTTCCCTTACGATTTCACTGATGTGTGTCCCACAGTGAGACATCTGCTTTCTTTCCTCATGGACTAGAGCTGTGTGACATAGGTATGTTGACATTACATTTGATATAGCATTTTGCCACTGTAATTGCTAATACACTATTTTGAAATCACAGACTGACTCCAGATTGTTTTGTGCTTCAAGGGTGTTTATTTAAGTGCTCAATATTGGAGGGGGTTGTAAAATGATGAGGGGTGATGGTGGAGGAATGTCCATGGCAGAGTCCAGTCTCTTAGTCTCACAGGTGCATTGCCCAAATGGGCATAGAAAGTGGAGCTGGGGCAGTTTGAGGATGGACAGGGTGACAAAGTGGGACAGAAGGATGACAATCAGGGTGGTCTCATTTCTTGGCGGGGGTCTTGGCATCGTTCTCTGTCTTTGTCCTGGATCTCAGGGACCGCTTGTGGGGTGGTTCTCCCTCTGCAGGGGGTGGGGTGCTGGTGTGGTGGTCCTGTGGCGGTGCCTCCTGTCCACTACCGCCGGCGGAGGTGGTGGGCAGTTCATCGTCCAGGCTAGTGTCAGGGGCCCCTTGATGTGCCACAGTGTCCCTCCTGGTGTTAAGTACTTCCTTCAGCACCCCTACGATGGTGACCAGGGTGGAATTGATGGATCTGAGTTCCTCCATGAAGCCCAAATACTGTTCCTCCTGTAGGTGCTGGGTGTCCTGAAACTTGGCCAGTACCGTAGCCATTGTCTCCTGGGAGTGGTGGTAGGCTCCCATGATGTTGGAGAGGGCCTCGTGGAGAGTGGGTTCCCTTGGCCTGTCCTCCACCTGTTGCACAGCAGCCCTCCCAGTTCCCTTGTGTTCCTGGGCCTCCGTCCCGTGGACCGTGTGCCCACTACCACAGCCCCCAGGTCCCTGTTGTTGGGGTGGTGGGTTAGCCTGGGTTCCCTGTAGTGGTGGACACACTGCTGATTGACGTTTCCTGGGGACAGAGGTAAGGGCCCGCTGGGTGGGTGCTGTGCTGGTGTTTCCAGAGGGGGAAGCTCTGTAGTGGCCTGTGACTGTGTGAGGTGAACCGACTGTCCCGAGGTCCCCGATTGGTCGGGCTGGTCATCTAGATCCAATTGGACAGAGGTGCTGTCATCACTGTGGGCCTCTTCTGTTGGAGGTGTGGACCTGTGTGGACCCTCCTGTCCAGTGACGTTGGGTAGGGGTCCTGCAGGGGTATAAAAGGATGTTTGTTACATCTGTGTGTGCCATGGTGTGCAATAGGTGGGTGACCATGTACCCCAGTGCTTGCATTCCTGTGTGGGACCTTGTGTGATGGTGGTTTAGGGGGGTGTATGGGTATGTGCAGTGGTCATGCTTTGGTGATGGGTGTCCATGCTTTGGTGTTGCATGCAGGGCTTGGTGTTAGGATGTGTGGTTTGTGATGTTGGGACATTTGTGAGGAGTTGGAGTGATGGGGGTGAGGGTGATGATGGGGGTATTTGATGGCATTCAGGTGGGTGGGAGATGTAATAGTTAAGATTTGACTTACCAGAGTCCATTCCTCCATCTACTCCTGCGAGGCCCTCAGGATGCAGAATCGTCAAAACCTGCTTCTCCCATGTTGTTAGTTGTGGGGGAGGAGGTGGGGGTCTGCCGCCAGTCCGCTGAAGCGCAAGGTGGTGTCTTGAGACCACAAAACGCACCTTCCCCCGTAGGTCGTTCCACCTCTTCCTGATGTCATCCCGATTTCTTTGGTGTTGTCCCACTGTGTTAACCCTGTCCACTGTTCTGCCCCATAGCTCCATCTTCCTAGCTATGGAGGTGTGCTGCACCTGTGATCCGAATAGCTGTGGCTCTACCCGGATGATTTCCTCCACCATGACCCTGAACTCCTCCTCAGAGAACCTGGGGTGTCTTTGCCCTGCCATGGGGTGGTGTGGGTGATGTGTGGGGTGGTTCGTGTAGTGATAAGTGGGGTGCTATTTAGTGGTATGTTGTGTGAGGTGCGTGGAAGTTATATGGGTGATGGTATTGTGTGCCTGTGGATGCTTGGTAGTTGTTTGTGGTGTCTCTCTCTGGCCTTCTCTCGGTAATTGTGGTCGTAGTGGTTTATTGGTGATGTGGGTGTGTGTTTTATATTGTAATGGGTGTGTGGGAGTGGTGTGCGTATGTGTATGAGGTGTGTGTATTTTGAATTGTCCAATGTGGCTGTGTTTTCTATATGTGTGTGTATTTTGAGCGTGGCGGTGTATACCGCCAATGGAATACCGCGGTTGAAAGACCGCTGCGTGGATTCGTGTGTCATGATAGTGTGTGTATTTTGAGCAGGGCTGTTTGTACCGCCAATGGAATACCACGGTTGAAAGACCGCTGCGTGGATTCGTGTGTCGTGATAGTGTGGGCGTATTTCTGTTGGCGTGACAGTGGAGGTTTTGTTTTCGCCAGTTCATCACTGACCTTTGGTGTGGCGTAATTGTATGGGTGTCTACATTTTGGCGGATTCCGAGCTGTGGGTCATAATAGCTGTGGTGGATTTCCGCGGCCGCGGCAGTGTGTTGGCGGTCTTCTGCACGGCAGTAAGCATCTTTTACCGGCAATGTTGTAATGAGGGCCATAATATTCTTGATTACTCAAATGAGAGAAGCTAATTCTGTACCTAATATCTATGCCCATCTATCTTGATTGAATCCTGTGATGAATCTCCTTCTCTCTGACCACAAGTCATGCATCCCATTTTATTGTTCTCACACCGCAATTTCTATCCAAGATGCATAAATACACATTGGCAATAAGAAGCGAGAGAACAGACAGAGGCTTTATATTTTTTCTCAATAGCACATGCTATTCAAATTGGTACTACTGTATAAGGTGGTAGCTATTAGACAGGAGATTATGGAACAAGTAAATAACACATTAACTAATCTGTATTTAAGCCATTAGGTGGTAAAGTCCATTAAGTTAAAAATAATTTCCATTTTACATAATGTAAGCTCCTGATACACATTCCTTGGATAGTTTGGCTGTTGATATATAGCCACAAATGTGTGATGTTAAGAATTAGGGTCACCAGGGAGAGGATGTGGCATAACTTCCGGAACTGGGGAACTAGTCTCAGCATCAGCTCAGTATCCTATGAACTTAATCTTCCTGTGCTTTCCAAATATGAATGTTTCCCTGTGTAATGTGACGGGTGCTAATGTGAAACACTCCAATACTTTTGGTTTGAGTTTTTGCTGTTTAAAATCACAAAAAGAATGCAGCCTCTTAAAATATATATAATGGGTATCTTTCATCACTTTTCTAATGACTGATACATATTTCTATATTCATTGCTTCAACGGTTTAATTGTGCTGCCTGGATATAGCATTCCTTAAGGGCATCTAATGTTTTTCTACTTAATAAATTATCGTATATACAATTCTTTGCTATTGTTGCTCTTAAACAGTTTGCAATTACTCAATGATAACTCTCAGAAACCACATTCTCTATAATACTAAATTGAAAGGTACTCAGGCAATTCGTTTTTGCCAGTTAGATGATTATAGCCTGCTAAAAGCCTGATAGAAACAAGAACATACACACATACAAAGCTAAAACCAACGCAATACATATAGTACAGTAAAAACAATCAAGTTGCCTAAAAAACATTCAGTCATGTCATATAAATACTGTAATAAAAAAACAATACAAGCTCTGCCACAAGGTCCCATCCCTAGATTCATAAATATTTTTTCAAATCATGTTCTAAGAGAGCTCTCAGAGATTTGATCTTCCCAACATAGGTTGTCCGACACTCTTACACCAAGGTAGCCTATGAAGACTACCCATTCCAGAGGGATATCATTTGTTAGGGTGAGACAAAACATAGCCGACCCAGGAATAAATACCATCAACTTTGTTTTATTAACATGCATTCCCAAATCGCGGGCATTACTAGGGTCTTGGAAATTAAGAGTGAGTCATCGGCAAAAGTAATATAGGAACTTTTTGGGCACTTAAAATGGGAGAATCATTCTGGCAAGAGGATAGAACTTGAACCACCTAATTTATATATAATGTAGACAATGTATGTACCACAACACAACCTTGGCAGACATCACACTTTATGGGGATATGGTCAGTGAGTTCACCCTGGTTACCCCGTCTGACCTTAGCGTAGGTGTCCTCATGTCACCATGCTATGAGATAAACCAAGCTCTTAGGTATACCCATTTTGCCTAAGCCCTCCCACAAATTCTCTTTAGGAACCAGTTCAAATGCGTACCTAAGATCCATGAAGGCCACATTCAATTTCTGCTTGGCAAGAAACACATATTTCCAGTATAAAGGTGTCAGACAAAAAACTTGATCTGAAATGCTGATATTGGGCCAAAAACCAGCTTCAAGGGAGGATGCACACTATTAGTATCAACCCACTCCAGCAACCTATCGGGTACCTGTCTTGCAAAGATTTTTTGTAGGTTATCAATAAGGCTAATTGGCCTATAGTTTTAGGGGATACTCACATCACTTTTCTTGAAAGCTTGTATTATTTCGGCCCCCTTCCAGGTATCGAGAATGGGGCCACTGATCGCAAAAGCATTGGATACCATGGTAATATAACTGGCTCAGATTTGTATCGATCTCCTGGTATTTTTTCAGGGCCAGGGGCCTTAGTGGTTTTCAGAAATACTATTGCTAAATTAGTTTCTCCCAAAGAGAAAAAAATTGTGTCTTCTAAATTGTTACTACCAACCCCAAACTCTCCTGTCAGAGAGTTAGGTTTGCTCAACCTCACTGGATGAAAGTCAAGCCTAAGTGTATCAATAGATGGAGCATATAAGTTGGTAAAATGGCTAACCCAGCTCTCTGGCTAACTGTGGCTTTGGAAGGATCTCCCACTGTCACCAGAGCCATGGTATAGTATCTTCCAAAAAGTCCCATTTAATCTTGAAGCCTCCAGCTAATTCTGCCAAACAGTGTCCTCCCAGGATCTTTTGGCCGGAGCAAGAGTCTCTTGTACCTAATTCTAGCCTCTTTAATAATTCCCTGCTTCTAACTTTTAACAGCTGACTTTAGGGCTGATTCATCCTTTGAGCATTCAGTATTGTCCCATTTCTTAGCATTAGAAGTATCAATCCGCCTGGAAGTCGCCTTCCTGTAAAAATATTATGTAATTTGGAAACAAAGGAATATTTCCTACCACATACTTTTCATATTTAGATAAAGCTTCAACAAACAAATTGTACATCTCCTTATACAAGTACGGGTTTGTCATCACTTTTGGCCATGTAACTCATTTGCAATTGTTAACCAAAACTGGCTCTGGAACCACAGTGTGACATTTCTTTTCTGAACTCAATAATACAGCACCCAAGTGAGTGAGAATTAAAGAATTGTGATCACTATCTTGGTGAACATCAACCCTCCTGTCTTCTAGCATTGGCCACAGCCTAACACTCAAAAATATGTAATCGATGACGGTGGTGTACTGGCTGCATTTGAAGGTTGGAACATTGCACAAATCTGAACGCATGCAGCCATTACAAGTCCTAAGCCCACGCCTAAGGCACAGAGTGTCAGCTGGAGAGCAGCACAAGAGCGTGCAAGCTGTTGTCTACCCTGCAACTGAGGAATACCCCAATATTCAACCTCAGGATTGGTTAAATCACTACTATACGTGGATGGTTCAAATGAACAGTTAATGTCTTCTGCTATCACTATTTTAAAATATTGCTGCAGTGATTCTACAAATTCATTCAGCTATGTCAAGTTCTGGGACTTGGCTCCACTCGCCACTGATGTAGCATACACATTAATTATTGAAAGCTTAAAGTCCCTTGAGAAATTAAGCTGTACACCTAATAAATCTGGCAAGTTTATATTTAAAATCAAATGAGTGCATTGCAGATTTTTACTTAACAATATTAGGAGGCCTCCATTAGCCCAACTACTTGCCCCACTGGGCTTGGCCCCCACATTGTAGGTTAGAAACCCATCCAAAAATACACCGGGCAAGTTGCCCAAGTCTCCTGAAATATACAAATATCATGTTGGTTATTGTAAGTAACACAATTAGGATCTACCAGTTTGCTACTCACACCAGCCAAATGCCACGAAACGATAAATAAATTAGATCTACTACTCATGCAACCTCGAATCACCTCCCCTTTAACCTTATCCATTGATGTAACCAGCAACCAGCCCCCGCCCCCGCCCGCACCCGAAACCTCTTCAATAGAATGTTGACTACAACATTGGATAGTGAATCATTATCATTTAAGGAAGAACATGTGTTAGGATCATGATCATGATTCTTACCCAATAAATAACCTTGTTGCTCAAAGAACCCTGATTTGCGTGGGACCCTGATAACAGTTTAGGCACCTTGACCATATAGATGGTTCTTCCTAACCTCCCTGTATCCAGAGACTGATGCTTGAAGACTGATGACCCTTTATTATGCAATCGCTGCCTAATGGTCTGAAGCCCTATCTGAGCTCTTTCACAATACTGATGCCACATTATAAGCAACATCCTGGCTGCAGGCCCCTGCTCGATAGGACTCATATTGAGGGTCGTATTTAACAATGTCAAGACAGCCATCCTACAGAGATTTACATTCAGTTGCTAAATTCCAAAGCAGCTTTTTCTTTGCCCCCAAGGGGATCCCAGCATCTCTAATGTGTGAAGTAGAGTCAATAGTAGGTCAATATTAGTGGCAAGCTTGTGAAATACATCAAGAGGCAAAGTCTGAGGTTCCAGCAAGGAAATATGGGAATGCCCTCCCACACCTGGTCCGAAAGCAGTCACTGGCCCGTCTATGCTCAAACACCTGCACCTACAAATTTGACCCATCACACTTGTTACCTCCTCCAGCAGTAAAAGCAATAGACTTATGCCATCGTCCAACTTCTGATGCACAGACATCAAGTGAGGGCAAGATGGGACCCTCATCAAGCTTCCTTTTCCCAGAGTCTTTATAGCCAAATTCTCAACTACAACAGGCAGAACTTCGGGTTTAGAGAGAGCAGTTACGTAATTTCCCTCATTCTCTGCCAATGTGCAAAACTTGTTGGAGCACAAAAGGTTTGGTACCACTGTGACCTCAGGACTAGTGAGATAACTGGATGTCTTTTCAGTCACCACATGCATTAGTCTTATAGAAACATTATAGGCATTCTTTCTTAAAAAGATCTCCAGCAAAGAGCCCTCTAGTAGTGCCCATAAGGCAGTGTAGTGCCGACCTGATGAGGAGCATGGCCAGATGATTAAGCATCTCACCCAATGGTGAGTGAGGGCTACTGTTCCTGTCAGACTATTGCATGTGGTGATTTAAAAAAACCCTACCCTAATTGGTGAAATGGAGTCCTTTCTTTTGGAACAGTGCATCTTATTTCGGTTTTAGGTTCATGTAGGGCCATTGATGCACTGGACCACATAATTATCCCTAGTTTTGTAACCCTAAAATCTTTTTTGTTATATAACTAGATGTCTCCTTGCAGTGCTTCCCTTGTTACAGCACTGCATAACAGGCCCTTCACATGGACTCATCGCCATCACAGGAAGTGAAATTTTGCTAAAAGGTTGGGCAGCTTGCTTACTGCTGGACTTACCCTTGTTCTCAGCCAACACAGATTTTTTTTAAACATTTCAATTATTTTATTTATCGAGGGCCACTGCTAAAAGTAGGTGTAGTCGCACTGTTAACCAAAATGGCTTCCACTTCTTCAATCAAATTATCAATTCCTTCTAGGGTGTTACTCTCACTACACCCCAGAGCACGAGATTTGGTAAGAGGCCTCCTAAACTTTTTGGCACCAATGGTATGAGAAGGAGCATCTGCAGCTTTCCGGTTGCCCACTGCCGCTAATACACCTAAACCAAAATAGGTTCCAAAGTGCAAGCAGGTACACCCAAAAAGGGGCACAACACCACAGAAATTCACAGCCAAAAGTACCCGACCGCACTCAAAAAGGGGGGTGGCGCATCCTCCTCTGGGCGATGACGGGTGAAGACGGACTCTGTCTTGGCCTGGTCTTTGCCAGGCATGCGCACAAGCATGTCCCACACAGCGGGATTGCATCTCTCCTTATGCGTGCCTCTGGGCCCAGGGAATGATGTTTGACCAGCCCATTGGCCTCGGGAAAATGCAGTTCATGCGTGGCCCCCCTAGGGTAAGATTGGGTTTTCCGCACATCAGGATGATGTCTCTCCTTAAAAGCACCTCCAGGCACAGGGAAATATGTCTGGGTGGCACACTGACCTCTGAGAAATGCAGTTCATGGGCAGCCCCCCTAGGGCTGGATCGGATATGCCTCCTTTAATATCCTATGGGCTTGTAATGAATGTCAGTGCTTGTTTACAATCTCCCACAGATTCCCACTCTTATTAGAATATCCATTAAGTAATCAACCCCGTTCCTCCATGCTATTTAGGGATGCTGGAACTACTTCTGCCAGTGGAGCTTTTGCCAGTTCGTTTGTTGGAAATCCTTAATCAGGCCATCTGTCTGCCACAGGACCTTTGGCTCACAGTGGCAGTGGGCCACCCTAAAGAGTGCAAGCTAATTGTCACTGGATTTACTTGTTCAGGGCCAACGAGTGAGGCATGGAGGCCCTGGACTGTGAATACATTCAGTGACCCTGAGAAAACTCCCTGCACAAAAGGGCAACTGACATTTTCATTTCACAAAGAAACTCCCCATTTGAAAGCTTGTTTCTGAAATACAAATAGTAAATGCAGAGGCAGTGAACAGAATATGGTGTGCACACATAATTCAGCTCTCATTTGACTCCATCCACCCATAATGGATGCTCTTAAAACAGACAACAGAAAAGTATGGATCTCTAAATAGAATAATTAGCTCCTTGTCAGGGGACATGGGGTGACTGTGGATGAACAATAGGGTCCTAATAATACCTTGAGTGACTATGAACAAACTTGAAAATTGATAAAGACCCATTAAAAATTCAGACCAAAGGCATTGCATCTTCATTGGAAGGCAGGGGTGCGAGAGAACATCAACTCCTCCGATACACAACATTTTCAGTTTTTTGCAAAGTTCATGAAATAAAAAGCTCACACAGCTAAATATAGGGAAGGTTGTTTCAATGGTTCTTTACAACAGCTGGAATAAAATCCTGTTCAAATGGCTGTAGGTGTACCGTGCTGCTTACCAACAGTCTATCACTGAATCACTCATTTCTCAAATCTCCTGTCTCACTCTCACATACTCTCCATCTTGTGAGGAGAACCCCCATTCCCATTCCTCATTAGATAGGTTTGTTTCCTACCTCGCCTCTACCACACATTGGCTCAGACTTCAAAACCCCTCCCTAGCTGTTTACCTCAAACCCTACACCTGTCCCAGCAAACAGGTCTCTAACTTTCCCTTTACCCATCCCATCCTCACCATTCCTTCCTCTGGCCTCACTGCTACTTTTATCAATGGGGTGCTGCCTATAGGACCACTGCCTGCTCTGAAAAAATGTTTGCAGTGCCATTCTCAACGGGGAAGGGGTCCCATGGGGATCCCTTCCCATTTGCGAATGGGTTACCACCCATTACAAAAGGGTGCAAACTGCAATTGGTTTGCGACCGAGTTTGCGGTCACAAAGCAATCCTGCATTGCACTGCAACTCACAATTAGGAAGGTAACACCCCTTCCTGATTGCGACTCGCAAACCTGTTTTGCGATTCAGTAACCAGGTTACTGAATCTCAAAACTAGGTCTGTGCTTTGCAAAGTGCATTTTGCACATCACAAACAGCAAAATTAGCTGTTAGCGACGTGCAAACTGCTTAGTACATCTGGACCCTAGTTCTTTATTTTGCATTTTATTGATTGTTCATCTTTTGTAAAGGAAAATTGTTGCACAGCTCAGTTCCTTTTACATTGTTACATTTGCAAAATTCATTTATTTTACTACGTGGCATAGACTTCCAATAGGTCATCTAGCCAGTAGGCCCAGTGCAAGTAGACATCAGTGCATGAAATTGTCAGGAGATTACCCATTAAATCAAACTTCCACAGGAGCAGATGCCTTTTACCCAAATCCCTCCAACCGATGCGTGCTCAGACTTTACTGATTATCTGAACCCTGCATCCACTAGGGGGAAAGGGGAATGGGAATAGAAAAAGAGAGACCGCCTCCAGATCTAATTCCAGACCATGTTTCCCACTTGAAGATAGGATATTCAGTGTGTGCTTCTTTAACCTGCACCTTTCTTCTTATTGGGATTTCTTTAAAGGAAGGACATGCAGTCCGGTGATAAGAGCATAGATAATTACATTCCTACCTCACATTCAGCTGCTCAGCCATTCACATTCGCCCAATTCTTTTGTTCTCCTAAATTTGATCTTTTGAGAGACTAGCCTCTCTCTAAGAGAACAATGTTAACTTATTATCACCTTTTCTCCAGGAGTCAAAGGTATCTAATGTTCACTGGAGAACAGTTCAAAGGTTCACAAATATGCAATCTACTAATGTATTTTACAGGAAACGAAAACTCCTTCTCAAGGTTCAGTTTTCTCAATCACAGTCTCTAGGGAATTAGTCTGAGCACTGCGGTTTGTCTCTAAGACTGGCAAGTCTGCAAGGTGAAGAGTTTTTAAATATTTAGGTACATATACACATATATATATATATATATATATATATATATATATATATATGTATATATGTATATACATAGCCAGTTGTTGGAAGAGGGAAGAAATTCAGCTTCTCCAGAAGGGAAAAAGTAGCTGGTGTGCACACCATAACAATAAAAAGAATGAATTACTCAAAACTGGAAGAATTCTCTATGAAACAAAGCACCTCAGGAACACTGCTCATTCTCAGGATGACAGTTAAAGTGCACAGCTCCCAGAGAGAAACAGTTGGAGGGAAGCTTCAGCACAAGACTAAGGTAGAAACACTAGAGCTCTGACCTCACGAAGATTTGCGGCCACCATCTTGAGTTAAACCTGAAAAAGCTAGTTCTAAGAACAGCCTCCACAAGAGCCACCAGGAATGAGGACGCCGCTTCAACCAACGTGGGTACAAGAAAAAGGGGAACCATTTTTTCTGAGGGAAGAACTTAACAACAATGGCAATCATTTCCTGACAAAAAAAAATAAATTCTGTGGTATATGATTTTAAAACTTCATTTAGGGCAGAAATGGCATTGAATTAAATTAAAATGTTGGCTAATGTTTGCATTTCACTTTTTTTTCACAAAAAGTGCATATCGCAGGGTAATATTTGATTGCATAGGAGGATGTGTGTTATTGTAAAATGTTTATAGTTCAGTTAATTTTTATGTTTTGCATTGCTGAATTAATGTTAATATTTTCTTCACTGTTACCAACATACCTTCTATTTCTGGCCAGTGTGTGTGTGTGTGTGTGTTTTTCTCATTGGCCAACATTCATCTTTGTTTTCCATGCCATGTGGCCAGCGGCTATTTTGTGTAGTCCATGTTCATAGGCCCAAATGTGTTCATTGTTCCCAACGCCTCCCTGCTAACTGCTGTTGTTTAACCACATGGCTGGCAGCCATTTTGTGAACCGTCCAGTGTGTTTTTGCTATAGGCTTCCATGTGTTCCTTGTTCTCCATGCTTCCTTGCTTACTGTTGTTGTTTAACCATGTTGCTGGCTACAATTTTGTGCATCCAGCCTGTACGTTTTTGCAATAGGTTTGTATCTGTTCTTTGTTCTCCATGCTTCCTTGCTCTCTGCTGTTGTTTGACCATATGGCTGGTGGCCATTTCGTGCATCTAGCCATTGTGCTTTTTCATAAGATTGAATGTGTTCTTTGTTCTCCATGCCTCCTTCTTCGCTATTGTTGTTTGACTATGTGGCTGGCAGCCTTTTTGTGCATCCAACCAGTGTGCCTTTGCCATAGGCTTTCATGTGTTCTTTGTTCTCCAAGCCTCCTTGATCTCTGCTGTTGTTTTACCATATGGTTGGTGGATATTTTGTGCATCCACACAGTGTGCCTTTGCCATGAGCTTCCATGTGTTCTTTGTTCTCCATGCCTCCTGGCTCTCTGCTGTTGTTTGACCATGTGGCTGGCGGCCATTTGTGCATTCAACCAGTGTGCCTTTACCATAGACTTGCATGGATGGATGCAATACCAGTTTAATAATATGCTTGGGGATCATTGTGAACTGTATATAGTAAGAATATGATTTTGATGAACAGTGTTTAATTGATTGCATTATTTTTGTATTGTTTATTTTGCACCTCTTTTCCTCAAAATAGGTTTCTTTTTTCTTGTCATATAAGCATTGGCAATTATTGATGTATTTTAATTAAATACTGTATTTTAATTTTAATATTTTATCTTTATTTTTTTATTTTTTTATTTTTTGTTGTACATTTTTTATTTACATTTTTTATATTAACTTTTTATTTTGTTATTTTAAATTATTTTTATTTTCCCTTTCTTATTTTATTTTTCTACTTTTTATTTCATTTTTATTTTATTTTATTTGTATTGTTTTTTGCCTTGATCTATCCATCCATCCATTCACCATAGGTTCCCAGCCGTGCTACACCTTCAGTGTCTTCTTTAAAATAGATGGAGATAAAGCAAAGAGTCATATCTGCATGTTGTGTTGCCTGATTTGTTGGTTTGACTTTACAATGTTTGGATAAATTGCCATTTATTACATAAGTAACTATCCACACTAATATTGCATTTGTCCATACTATTTCAACTTGCAACAACATACATGTTTTTTTTCTTCCTTGGTTAGTTTAGGTGCACAAGAGACATCACCCACAGTACAGCCAAAGAGGAGGCCTATACAGTGATTTCAGTCCTTCAATCACTTCCCCTTGTACAGATTAGTGCCACTGCCAACTGAGAGGCTTGAGAGGTTTAAGAAGAAAGTTGCTACAAAGAAAGTGCTCAGTGAGAAGATGCATCTTTGCACCAGTGTCTTTCAGACTGCACCCTTTTTCTGGAGACATGTGCCTGCCACACTGGCCTCACATGAGGAACCTAGGAGAAACACTCCTGCACAACAGCACCACCCCACCCACCTAAGCCCACAACCTTGTCTATCAGTGAGACAGACACTGCAATCATGGTGATAGCGACGAACAGTGACATTGAATTGTATTTGACCCTTTTGTTAAGTAGTACCCACTCATTTCAGGAAACGGAGCACAATGGACAGCAGCTACAGCAAGCAATAGTATATCTTCCTGAAGTTGGTGCAGAGCAGGAGGTCAAGCTTAATGCTCAGCAAGAACTTCCTCTTTTAGAATCATTGGATCCCAGATCTCCAGCAAGGAAAAGAAAGTGTACTACTCCACCATCTTCTCCAAGCACCACTTCTGATAATGATGATGGGACACAGAGTGGACCCCAGCAGAGTGTGGGATATGTCAGGAGTGGCAAGGAAAAAGACAAGTTCCAGAAAGCATTTGAATCATGGAAGGGGATGATGATGAGGATGACGATGATGAGACAGTCATTGTTGAAGCTGGCACAGAAGAGTCTGACATTACTATCCAACCTTCTCCAAGGGATTTGGTACAGGAAGCACCACCAGCTCCTATATTTGTGAAGCCCCAGCTGAGACCTGCACCAACCCTTTCCTCAGTAGGAGTATGCAGTGCAGAGAGGCAGAGCCACATACCTCCAGTTCTTCTTCAGGCATGGGCATTGGCCCAGTGAGAAAGTACTTCTCCCCAGTTTGGGACTTTTTTCCGATTAGCAAACAGGGGGAGAACATTGCAATATGCTCCATTTGTCATGAAAATATTTGTACAGGTAGGCCTGGTTAACGTTATGGTACTAGAGGCCAGACACCCCCTATGAAAAAACATCATGCAATCCAATGGGAAAAGCACCTTAAAAGAATGCCGAACATGGTTGTGGAGGTGAAGGTGAGGATAGCCAAGAGACATTAGCTACAACTAGTCAAACCAAGGTGGAAGGTGAGGAGGAAGAGGGTGACATCCTTATGCAAAATAGCCCTGTCCCCAGCAGGGCACCAGAATCACCTGCCTCAGTGACTTCACAATCGCATAGGAATAGTCAGAGTCAGATGGAGACAGCACAGCATACAGAGACTGCCCCATGATGCATATTGAGTCTACCACCACATGCTTCTCTAAAGTGGCATGCATCAGTGGTCCCAGAAAAGGAGAAAATCCAGGCTACTATTATGGGCATGTTTAGGCAGGTGGGGCCCCATGACTACAACCACCCAATGGCATATCTGTACAATGGGAATCTGGCAAAAATGTTAGCACTGCACCTCCCACCATTTTCTTTTATAGAGGAAGTAGGGTTCTTAGAATGTGTGGTAGCCATCTGCCTGACATAGAAGGTTCCAAGTCGGACCTACTTTGCCAGAGTTGCTGTTACAGGGCTGCATCATGATGTGGTGCAATTGGTTGGACAAGCTTTTCAGCAAAGTGTTGCCCACACTATTCACCTGACCACAAACATTTGGACTAGTTAACAGGCTACTGATTGCATGTGCATCACTGCACACTGGATCTCTTTTGTGGAGGTAAAGTAAAAGCTATCTACAGGTCTTAGCCCTGAAGAAAGTCTTAAGAACATTCAGCAGCATGCAACAGTAGCCATGTTCACCATGGAGAAACCACATACAGCTGCAAACATTGAAAACAAATTAAACAGCAAGGTGTCTGAATGGCTGAGACCCAGACTTTCTGAATTGGGTTTGTTGCCACGGACAATGGCAATAACATAGTCAAGGCCAGGGCAGATAGTGGCTTTTTCAGGGTCCTGTGTTGGGGCACTGCATCAACTTGGCTGTGCAAGACTTTCTCAAAAAAGAAGACAGTCAGCTGCATGCTGACCGCCTGCAGATGAATCTGAATTCATTACAGCAATGCCTTTAAATCACAAAAGCAGTTGCAGATTATTCAGCATGCAAATAGAGTAGCAGGTAAAGTCCTGATACAAGCAGTGCCAGCACAATGGAACTCAACCTATTATATGTTGCAACATGTGTTTGAGCAGTACAGACAGATTAATGATTATGGTGGTCATTACAACCCTGGTGGACGCTGTTAAAGCAGCGGTAAGACCGGCAACAGGCCGGCGGTAAAAAATTTGCAATTACGACCGTGGCGGAAACCGCCAACAAAGACAGCCACTTTAACACTCTGACCGCCACGGCGGTACAGACAAACAGCGCGGCGGTCACCGCCAACAGACATGCGGGAGACAATGTATCACCCACAGTATCACAACTTACCAATCTGCCACCTTTTCTGGGGCGGATTCACGGCGGATAAAAACACGGCGGAAACAGCCATTTCAAAGGGAAAACGCTAACCTCTGCACACTCCACGAGGAAGGAGGGCACCATGGACCCAGAACTCCATATCCTGCCAGCGCCAGTCTTCCTAATCATCTACGAGGAGCATCAACGCCGGCGGCGAAGACCAAGGTGAGTACTGCACCTACGACATAGGGGAGGGGGGAGGCAAAAACACAGGGACACACACATTCAACACCCCTAACCCCACCCCGACCCTCACCCACTACAACACACCCACCAATGCATATCTATACATTACAGTAACACTCCCCTGGAAGAATGCAAAGACAAAAGGGAATGAGTTGAACCATTGTAATATATCAAAATACAGAAAGCAAATATGTACATATATATATACACAATAAACTAAATATACACCATGACTAGTAGGGCAGGTATTGCACCATTCATAGTCCGTGGACCACTAGGCCCAAAATACATGGGCGAGGCCAACACCCAATACCCTATCAAAACGGAGAGAACACTGCAGGGGCATCAGATCGAAATACAACAGGCACCTCAGGGGGAAGGGAGGGGCGGCACCTCAGCCGGATAAGTGCACCACACCAGATACACGAGGGGCCTCCATGCCCATTGATGTATCCTGGGGAGTGCAAAGCCACAGTCTCTCACATCTCTACAGTGGGTGGGTTGCCCACTGTTCCATCCTGGGGAGTGCAAAGCCACAGTCTCTCAAGTCTCTACAGTGGGTGGTTTGCCCACTGTACCATCCTGGTTAGTGCAAAGCCACAGTCTCTCAAGTCTCTACAGTGGGTGGTTTGCCCACTGTTCCATCCTGGAGAGTGCAAAGCCACAGTCTCTCAAGTCTCTAAAGTGGGTGGTTTGCCCACTGTACAATCCTGGGGAGTGCAAAGCCACAGTCTCTCAAGTCTCTACAGTGGGTGGTTTGCCCACTGTTCCATCCTGGAGAGTGCAAAGCCACAGTCTCTCAAGTCTCTACAGTGGGTGGTTTGCCCACTCTTCAATCCTGGGGAGTGCAAAGCCACAGTCTCTCAAGTCTCTACAGTGGGTGGGTTGCCCACTGTTCAATCCTGGGGAGTGCAAAGCCACAGTCTCTCAAGTGGATGACAGTCTCCACTGGTTCTGGAGGGGGACTGGTGACCAGAGTGCTTCATCCTGCCAAGGACAGATGGAGTGGATGCTGTTCTCCACTGGTTCTGGAGGGGGACTGGTGCCCAGAGTGCAGCACACACCCCGTGACGGTCCCAGTTGCGTCACTGCCCCTGCCGCAAATGGGCTAGCGGTGCATTCCATGGCGGTCTTTGCCCTGTTCAGCGGTCCTTTGCCTGTTCAGCGGTGCTTGAGTTGCCATTGTCAGACCTGTTCAGTGGTGCATTCTATGGCGGTCTTTGCCCTGTTCAGCGGTGCTTGAGTTGCCATTGTCAGTCCTGTTCAGCAGTGCATTCCATGGCGGTCTTTGCCCTGTTCAGCAGTCCTTGGCCTGTTCAGCGGTGCTTGAGTTGCCATTGTCAGACCTGTTCAGCGGTGCATTCCATGGCGGTCTTTGCCCTGTTCAGTGGTCCTTGGCCTGTTCAGCGGTGCTTGAGTTGCCATTGTCAGACCTGTTCAGCAGTGCATTCCATGGCGGTCTTTGCCCTGTTCAGCGGTCTTTGCCCTGTTCAGAGGTGCTTGAGTTGCCAGTGTCAGACCTGTTCAGCGGTGCATTCCATGGTGGTCTTTGCCCTGTTCAGCCGTCTTTGCCCTGTTCAGCAGTGCTTGAGTTGCCAGTGTCAGACCTGTTCAGCAGTGCATTCCATGGCGGTCTTTGCCCTGTTCAGTGGTCCTTGGCCTGTTCAGCAGTACTTGAGTTGCCATTGTCAAACCTGTTCAGTGGTGCATTCCATGGTGGTCTTTGCCCTGTTCAGCGGTGCTTGAGTTGCCATTGTCAGACCTGTTCAGCAGTGCATTCCATGGCGGTCTTTGCCCTGTTCAGTGGACCTTGGCCTGTTCAGCGGTGCTTGAGTTGCCATTGTCAGACCTTTTCAGCGGTGTATTCCATGGCGGTCTTTGCCCTGTTCAGCGGTGCTTGAGTTGCCAGTGTCAGACCTGTTCAGCGGTGCATTCCATGACGGTCTTTGCCCTGTTCAGCGGTCCTTGGCCTGTTCAGCGGTCCTTGGCAAGGCGGTCCTTCATTGTCCAGCAGGGCTGTGGCTGGCGGACCTTCATGGGTCAGCTGGGCTGTGGCTTGCGGGGCCCTCCTGACCAGCTGGGCTGTGGCTGGCGGTGGCCTCCTGAGCAGTGACTCTGGGGCTGGCGGTGGCCTCCTGGCCAGTGACGATGGGGCTGGCGGTGGCCTCCCGGGCAGTGACTCTGGGGCTGGCGGTGGCCTCCTGGCCAGTGACGATGGGGCTGGCTGTGTCCTCCTTGGCAGTGACTCTGGCGGTGCCCTCCTGGCCAGTGACGATGGGGCTGGTGGTGTCCTCCTGGGAAGTGGCTCTGGGGCTGGCGGTGGCCTCCTGGGCAGGGGGATGATAGTGGTCTTCTCCGCCGTGCTGCTCCTCCCAGACTTTGGAGATTTCCTATGCCCCTTCCCCACCTTGGGAGGAGTCACAGCTGAGTCAACGCTCCCCCCGGGACCCCTGTGAGCGGCTTTGCTGGCAGGAGTCTTCCACCTCTCCCGCCGGGCACTGTCCAACTTCTGGTGCTTCACAGGAGGGGGGGGCTGGCTGTGCTGTGGCTCCGTGCCGCACTAGCTGGCCTGGTGGGCGGTGCACTCCACATACCTGTAACAACAGGCACCACTGGTCCCGGAGATTTTTTGGCTGAGGGGCTAGTACGGGACCTATGAGTTGGGGTGGGGTGGGGGGAAATAGGTTAAGGTTGGACAGGAAACGTTTTTGGGAGACACTGGGATGGGTAGCTGGAGGGGGTTTGGGAGTGGAGGAAGAGGTGGTGGTTGTAGGAGGTGTAACCTTTGTGGATTTGGGTGCATGGGCTGGAGGCTGTCATGAGGTGGATGGCTGTTGGGTGGGTGTGTGCCTGCGTTTGGGTATCTTGGGAGGGGGCGTCACAGACACACTGGGAGAGGACACAGGGGACGTGTAAATGGTAGTGGGGGTGGTGACTGCACGTAAGCGGGGTGTGGAAGTGGGTGTGCTGGTGCGGGACGTAGTGGCTGTAGTGGCAGTGCATGCAGGTGTGAGTGTAGTCGAGACTGGGAGGGAGGAGTGAGACGAGGAGGAGGGGGACACAGTGGAGGCAGTGGATGTTGGTGTGTCTGTATGTGTGTGATGCTTGCGTGAGTGCCTGTGGGATGTGTGGTGCTTATGTTTGCCTGAGCTTCCCTTGTGTGTTGAGGTGTGTGCAGGCTGGTCTGATGGTGTGCTTGGGATAGGCAGAGGTACAGGGGATTGGGTCTGGGAGGAGGAAGTTGGAAGGGGGAGTCTAGACACAGGGACAATAGATGCCATCGGTGCTGAGGCCAGAGTTTGCAGGGTTCGATGAAGGGCAGCCTGACCAGAATGAATGCCCTCCAGGAATGCATTTGTGTGTTGCAATTCCCTTTCTATACCCTGGATGGCATTCAAAATGGTAGACTGCCCAACAGTGAGTGACCTGAGGAGGTCAATGGCCTCCTCACTTAGGGCAGCAGGGGTGACTGGGGCAGGGCCTGAGGTGCCTGGGGCGAAAGGTGATGCCCACCCTCCTGGGTGAGCGAGCATGGGGCAAAAGCTGAGGGGCTGCTGGGAGGGCGGTGCTGGTGGGGGGGTTGCTGTACCTGTAGATGCGGGGAGCACAGATGGTGCCGCCACCGCAATGGAGCTTCCATCAGAGGAGGAGTCTGTCTCGCTGGTGTCAGCTCCTGTCCCCGCCGTGGAGCTCCTCTCGCCCTCCGTCCCACTGGTGAATTCGGAGTCCGTGGTCTCGCCCTCCAGGGCCATGTGGGATGCAGCTCCCTCCTGCTCTGGTGCAACTGCTCCTCCGCCTGATGATGCTAATGCACACAAGAACAGGGAGACCACAAAAAGGGGGGGGAAGATAGAAGAAAGATATGTTCAGTGCATGCAATACTGCTACCATTGGCGGACACAACAGACACAGAAGCCTCCTGCACTACGCCGTGCACTTGTGGTCCACTATTCAATCCCTGGGACATGGCTTACAAGGCTATGGCTGATTTCTGCACACATGGATGTCACAGGCGCCTGACTAGGTATAGTTGGCACTGTACACAAGTGGGGTGGGGTGCAACAGGGCCTGCCTGAAGAATGGAACTTAACTGCCAAACTCGCCCTGACCTAAGGGAACCCACAGCCCACCTCCCCCACCCAGACACCTACACTGCACGCTGAATCAGCAGAATGAGAGTGTACTCACCCCCTAGTGGCTGCTGTGATGCCCTCAAGAGCCCATCCAACACCGAGTACACCACCGCCAGGATCCTGAACATCAGGGGGGTCATGGTGCGACGGGCACCCCTCCCACATTGGGAGTCCATCCCCAGCTGGGCATCCGCCATCTTCTTGCTCCATCTTCTTGATCTTCTTGCTTCTTGCTTCTTCCTCCCATCTTTTCCGGCAATGGGTGCGCCGTCTGTGGTAGACCCCCAGGGTCTGAACTTCCTTGGCGATAGCATGCCAGATGTCCTTCTTCTGATGCACGCTGACCTACAGGAATTGTACAGGGGAAAAAGAGTAGTAATTACCAACTGCACCGTCACAGTCATTGGCCCGCATCTCTACCCTTGCCATGCAGCACATGCACTCAACGTTGTTTACTGCACGCTTCATTCTCACCCCCCCTATCTTTCATCCACCCCACTCCACACAGGCATTGCCCATACAGCATTGTCACAGTGTGCTTACCGGTTTGTCTGGAGGACCGTAGAGTAGCGTGTACTCAGGGAGGACCCCATCCACGAGTTTATCCAACTCCTCCATGCTGAAGGCAGGGGCCCTTTCCCCAGACACACGAGCCATTGTCTCTTCCAGACTGAGGTCACAGCAGCACTTGCAGTGTAGGTCCTCTCCTGTTGAAGATCAGGTATCGAGTGATTGAACAGAGAGAAAATGGCGGTCACGTCCGCGGCGGTGCGTACCGTCACCGCCGGCGTACATCGTCATTGGCTCCTGGGACCCATAGGGCCCAATGTTAACCAATGCAGAATTGCGCCACGGTCCTCGACCCCCTACCCCGACGGTGTACAACGCCAACGCAGTTACCTCATATCCCCTTGTCCCACCTTACAGGTCAGGCAGCCACCATTTCAGGGGCCCACATGGCTTTATTTTTGACTGCGTCACACATAGCTAGGCCTTGCTGCAACACTATTACAGGCAAAATTCGATTTCTGAATATTTTCAGAGTAAGCTGTGTTTACGTACCTCAGAGTTGGTCGACTCTCTGCTCGCTGTTCTCCTCCGTAGACACCGTCCGCTGGGGCATGTGAGGTGATGGCGGCATCCTCCGGTGTACAGACCGCTGGTGGACCTGTCAACAATGGAGGAAAGACATGTGATCATCACCTACAGGCTTGATCGTGCCACAATCCAGGAACTGTGTGCCCAGTTGGAGCCATACCTGATGTCAGCTATCCGCCATCCCACAGGAATCCCCCCTCAAGCCTCAAGTGCAGGTGCTGTCAGTACTCCATTTCCTAGCAAGTGGGTATTTTCAAACAACAGTGGCCATAGCTTCAGAGATGTCCCAGCCTATGTTTTCCAATGTGTTGTCCAGAGTGTTGTCTGCCCTGCTGAAACACATGCACAGCTACATCGTTTTCCCTCATGTGGAGGATTTGCCTACAGTGAAAGGTGATTTCTTTGCCCTGGGACATATCCCCAACATCATAGGTGCCATTGATGGGACACATGTGGCCTTGGTCCCCCCCGCAGGAGTGAACAGGTGCACAGAAACCGGAAGAGTTACCATTCCATGAATGTGCAGATGGTGTGTTTGGCAGACCAGTACATCTCCCATGTTAATGCAAAATATCCTGGCTCAGTGCATGATGCTTACATCCTGTGGAATAGCAGCATCCCTTATGTGATGGGGCAACCACAGAGGCACCAGGTGTGGCTATTAGGTGAGCACATGGACCCAAATCAGTGGGAATAGTTGTCTGGGTCTGTGGATGTCCCTATGAGTTAGTGTGTGTCTAACAGTTGTCCCTCAACATTTGCAGGTGAATCTGGTTACCCCAATCTATCATAGCTACTGACCCCAGTGATGAATCCCAGGACAAGGGCAGAGGAACGCTACAAAGAGGCCCATGGGCGAACAAGGAGGATTATAGAGCGGACCTTCGTCCTCCTGAAGGCCAGGTTCCGGTGCCTCCATATGACAGGTGGTTCCCTAATCTACTCACCAAAGAAGGTATGCCAGATCATCGTGGCCTGCTGTATGCTTCACAACTTGGCTTTGCAACGACAGATGCCTTTTCTGCAGGAGGATGGTCCAGATGGAGGTGTTGTGGCAGCTGTGGGGCCTGTGGACAGTGAAGACGAGGAAGCAGAAGAATAGGACATCGACAACAGGAACACGGTGATCCTGCAATACTTCCAGTGAGACACAGGTAAGAAGACAAACCTGTCTGCTACATCTAATTTAAATCTTCTACCTCTCTACTGTCTGTCATTTTCACCTAGTGTATGGCCACTGAGTTGTCACTTTCCCTTACGATTTCACAGATGTGGGTTCCACTGTGGGACATCTGCTTTGTTTCCTCATGGACTCGAGCTGTGTGACATAGGTATGTTGACATTACGTTTGAAAGAGCATTTTGGCACTGTAATTGCTAATACACTATTTCAAAATCACAGACAGACTCCAGATTTTTTGTGCTGTAAGGGTGTTTATTTAAGTGCTCAATATTGGAGGGGGTTGTAAAATGGTGAGGGGTGATGGTGGAGGAATGTCCATGGCAGAGTCCAGTCTATTAGTCTCACAGGTGCATTGTCCAAAGGAGCATAGGAAGTGGAGCTGGGGCAGTTTAAGGATGGGCAGGGTGACAAGGTGGGACAAATGGATGACAATCAGGGTGGTCTAATTTCTTGGCGGGGGTCTTGGCATTGTTCTCTGTCTTTGTCCTGGATCTTAGGGACCGTTTGTGGGGTGGTTCTCCCTCAGCAGGGGGTGGGGTGCTGGTGTGGTGGTCCTGTGGCGGTGCCTCCTGTCCACTAGCGCCGGTGGAGGTGGTGGGCAGTTCATCATCCAGGCCGGTGTCAGGAGCCCCTTGTTGTGCCACAGTGTCCCTCCTGGTGTTGACGAGTTCCTTCAGCACCCCTACAATAGTGCCCAGGTGGAATTTATGGATTTGAGTTCCTCCCTGAAGCCCAAATACTGTTCCTCCTGCAGCCGCTGGGTCTCCTGAAACTTGGCCAGTACCGTTGCCATCATCTCCTGGGAATGGTGGTAGGCTCCCATGATGTTGGAGAGGGCCTCGTGGAGAGTGGGTTCCCTGGGCCTGTCCTCCACCTGTCGCACAGCAGCCCTCCCAGTTCCCCTGTGTTCCTGTGCCTCTGTCCCCTGAACCGTGTGCCCACTGCCAGTGACCCCAGTGGTGGGTTATCCTGGGTTCCCTGTAGTGGTGGACACACTGCGGATTGACGTGTCCTGGGGACAGAGGTTTGGGCCCGCTGGGTGGGTGCTGTGCTGGTGCTTCCAGAGGGGGGAAGCCCTGTAGTGGCTTGTGCCAGTGTAAGGGGAACCGACTGTCCTGAGGTTCCAGATGGGCGGGGCTGGTCGTCTAGATCCCGTTGGACAGAGCTGCTGTCATCACTGTGGGCCTCTTCTGTGGGTGGAGTGGACATGTCTGGACACTCCTGTCCGGTGACGTTGGGTAGGGGTCCAGCAGGGGGTTAAAGGCATGATTATTGCATCTGTGTGTGCCATGGTGTGCAATGGGTGGGTGACTGTGTACCCCAGTGCTTGCATTCTTGTGTGGGACCTTGTGTGATGATGGTTTAGGGGGGTGTATGGGTATGTGCAGTGGCCATGCTTTGGTGATGGGTGTCCATGCTTTGGTGTTGCATGCAGGGCTTGGGTTTGAGATGGGTGGGTTGTGATTTTGGGACATGTGTGAGGAGTAGGAGTGATGGGGGTGAGGGCGAGGGTGGGGGTATGTGATGGCATGTAGGTAGGGTGGGGGATATAGTAGTAAAGATTTGACTTACCAGAGTCCATTCCTCCAGCTACTCCGGGAGGCCCTCAGGATGCAGAATAGCCAAGACCTGCTCCTCCCATGTTGTTAGTTGTGGGGGAAGAGGTGGGGGTCCTCTGCCAGTCCTCTGTACCGCGATGTGGTGTCTTGAGACCACGGAATGCACCTTCCCCCGTAGGTCGTTCCACCTCTTCCTGATGTCATCCCTAGTTCTTGGGTTCTGTCCCACTGCGTTGACCCTGTCCACGATTCTTCACCATAGATCCATCTTCCTAGCTATAGAGGTGTGCTGCACCTGTGATCCGAATAGCTGTGGCTCTAACCGGATAATTTCCTCCACCATGACCCTGAGCTCCTCCTCAGAGAACCTCGGTGTCTTTGCGGCACCATGGGGTGGTGTGGGTGATATGTGAGGTGGTGTGTGTTGTGATGTGTGGGGTGATATTTAGTGGTGTGTTGTGTGAGGTGCGTGGATGTAATGTGGGTGATTGTGTTGAGTGGATGCTCGTTTGTAGATGGTGGTGTCACTCTCTGGCCTTCTGTTGCAATTGTCGTGGGGGTTTGTGGGTAATGTTGGTGTGTGTTTTATATTGTATTGGGTGTGTGGGAGTGGTGTATGTATGTGTATCAGGTGTGTGTATTTCAAATTGTCCAATGTGGATGTGTTTTGTAAATTTGTGTGTATTTTGAGCATGGCGGTGTGTACCGCCAATGGAATACCGTGGTTGAAAGACCGCTGCGTGGATCGTGATAGTGTGGGCGTATTCCTGTGGGCGTGACAATGGAGGATTTCTTATCGCCAGTTTATCACTGACCTTTGGTGTGGCGGACTTGTGTGGGTGTCTAGATTTTGGCGGATTCCGGCCTTTGGGTCATAATGGCCGTGGCGGAATTCCGCAGCCGCAGCGGTATTTTGGCGGTCTTCTGCACGGCGGTAAGCCAATGTTGTAATGACCACCTATATGTCATCCGAGGATGCTGTGTACACTTCATGTTTGTTCAACCTCTATCCAATGCTGCATCTCATGTTTTAGCTGCCAATATGACCACAGCACAGAAATGTGCTTTTGAAAGAAGGGTTGATTGTTTCTGCCACATAACGGAGGTACAGGCCAGGAACCATAAGATGGGCCAAAAAGTATTGCTGTGAGAAATCTTCAGGGGTATGGCTTGCCGTCCAACATGGGGGACATCCGCTACAGACCGCAACATTTCAGGGCGCATTGGGCACAACATCTGGGCTCAGGGGGTCCTCCGCTGGTTCAACCCCCTACACTTCATCAGCACCTATTGGTACGCAGGCACCTCAAGAGCCACCTGCAGCAGCCACATCATCAACCTTTGAGGCGGACATGAGGAGGGACAAGGCAGCCATAATGTCAAGGTTGGACGAACTTGAAAAGGACAATGCCAGAAACTACAAGTTGTTGAAGTTTTGGAAGAAAAAGCTAAAGGAGATGTAAACATGTTGTTACACAGCCTCCCAGTTCCTTTCCTTCTCTTGTTTTATATTGTTATGATGTTTAATGGGTTTTAGGTGGGTAGTGATCAGTTAGTTATATAGATTAGTTTTTTTTGTAGGATAGAGTAAGTATAGCTGGGGTGGGTATTAGTAATTTTTTTGGATGGGTTAAGGGTGTTAATTATGGGGTTCTATGTTTAGAAAAAAAATAAAAAAATAACCAAAAAAACAAAATTCCATAAACAAATACATATACATATTTGTTTAGGGTATAGGTTAAGTTAGTATATGTCTAGCCTTACTATATGTTGTCCTGCTCATATCTTGTCTCTTAAGGGGGGTGGGAGGACAATGTTGAGAGTGTGCCATTACATTTTAAGATAGGTTTAGATTGGGATAGATAGCTGTAGGGGTAAGTTAAGATAAGTTAGTATAGGTCAGTTTAGTGTATGGTAGTGTCTAGATTAGGTTTCAATAAGGTGTTCTTTTAATGTTTAAATACATCCAGTTACTTTTAGACAATGATGTCTCCATGTTCATTGAGTGTCTGGGTGTTCTCATGTGTGCACTGGCCAAGTTAGAGGAATGCCTTAGGGTACGCTTTCTGTATTGAGTTACATGGATGACAATGAGTGTCCCCTATGACCAAGGAGCTATCAGATTGCCTGCAATCTAACATCAGCTACTCAAAACATTTGTTATCCCCAGTTCCAGACATTCACACTGTGTATGTATATGGAATCTTTGATAGGTAAATATGGAACTTCAACTGTCATCACTGAGGTCTGTCAGGAATAATGTTGGAAAGTGTGGCACATTTTACATCAGCTAATTTAGGGAATGTATCCTGGCATACTGGCAGCTGCCCATCACTGATGAAATGTACCTCTTCTGTTCCACACGTATTAGTTGTACTGGTGCTCTCATCTGGAAACATTCCAGACACTTGGTTCTGATCCATACATGCCATACATAAACTTATATGGATATCTGCTCAATACATGTTTTTAAGGCTCTGTAAGTTTATTGTAGCCAACAACACCATCAGTCACCTTTTTCATGTTACAGTCCTAGTGTGTTGCTTTGTGTCTAACAGCAAGCTACACATGTTATTAGGTTCTGTTCTCACTGACATAGTTTCACACAATGCATACATTTAGATGAGTTGGTGGATCACAGTAAACATGGACATAATACGTGTTAAAATGGAGATTTAGTTGCATGTGCAAGTGCATTTTCCAATGCAATACAATATCCAGTTCACAGACCCTGAAAGAGATCCTGAGCCATTTGATGTATATTCAGAGTCCAAGGGTGAGGGAAATCTCATGAGATATGGGTAGGAAAAGTGTGCATTAGTGAGGAGGTGTGCAAATTGACAATAGGCAGGAATTGAGATACTGAGAGTCTATAGCAGATAAGTCAACAGTGGTTGAGTAAAGAGGGCACATAGCCAGCTGTCACAACCCTGGCATGATGTTAAGCCAAGAACTAAGGAGATACTGTCCATGTGGTACAGACTGGTGCTACCGGATGGTTTTCTGTGTGAATGTTGTTCCTTCTACATCTTCATCCTCTGATGTGCGTGGTGCCTCTTGTGCCATGGGTGCTGCTGAGTCAAAGGTCCCCACAGCTGCCATTTGTGGGAACACATAAGACATCACTGCAGCTAGGAGTAACTACTGATTTCTCAACACCACAGCGACATTACGGTGATAGGCAGCTATGAGGCCACTTTCTGCTATATAAATTCCAACCCGTTGTTTATCATGCTGATGCCTCTTTGGGAGGGCAATTGTTGAAGCCTCTGCCTCATGACGCAGCTATGTCAGCCATGGACTGGTGAACTCACTTAGCGGGGAGTGGGTGCCGCTGATGGGAGTTGAGTGATCCTTGTCCATGCCTGCCATGGTTTCCATCCACAACCGCACCTGCTTGGCCAACTTCCACTGGACTCCTAGCACTGTCCTCTGAAAGATGATGTCTGGGTCCTCAGAGTCCAGGGCTGTGGCAGGACTTGTTGGTGCTCTGTGTTGGTGTCTGGTGGTTCATGTGGAGACCCCGCAATGCTGTGTGTCCTCCCTGCAAATGAAGGTGGTGTCTGGAGGGAACCTCGGACACCCTGAAGAGTCTCTTCATTGATGGTCAGCAGCTGGTCATCTATGTCATCTGTAAAATCCAGGACAGGCAGGGCTCATCATTTAATTGTTACTGGAGGCTCAGTGACATGTTATAGACCCCAGATTGTAGTTGTATATCATGTGTTGCATTGTGCATCACACATAGGGCAACCTTACAAGGTATTATGGCATTGATCCCACGCCACCATCTTCCTTGCAGGCCCTTGCCCCTCCATTGACACCAGTTAGCTCCCTATTAACCATGATGGACATTTCCACAGGAGTGTAATGTGTGATGTCAGTCTTTTGCTGCTTTACTGCATTGGCACCATGAATGATGACACTAGTACAGCAAAGCACAGGTAGGTCCATTGCTTACAGTGCTTGTGTTATATTGTCATATGACTTTAGCAGGCCCCATACATGTGCTAATGGATGGAACATTGCAACCATCATGGATTGTCTGCCCCATGAGGTCGCCCCTCCCTACATTTGGGGCATTTCTTCCCGTACAGCATAACTGCCACAGGCATATGTTTTGGGGTACAGATGTATAGTGTGGATATTGCATGCATTTTGAGACTTTGTTGATATGGAATGGGCAGCTTGGATCCACATGGATGCCTATTTGTATGATGGTATAGTGACATTTTGCCACTAGGCAACATCACAAAAGAAAATGATGAACGGAGTGTTGAAACACTCACACCCAGTCACAGATCTGGGTTTAATCCATTGTTATTTTGCTTGCCACGTCACCCCAGTTCAGACCCAGCCATATGCAAATCAGTATTGACCCTGCTCCCTATGGGAGCAGTCCAGCCCGAACTGCCAAGCCAGGTCCTCCCTGGACAGAATTCAAGCATCCTGGGACCGGTTTCAGGGTATCACCCTTCATCAGCCAGGCTAGCTTGAATCCAGTGGCGCAGCAAGCAAGGGACCCATGTCTGGGCATACCCTAGCCACTTAGGGAGCACAAGGTAACATCACAAAATAAAATGATGGACGGAGTGTTGAAACTTTTCAAACACTCACCCCCAGTCACAGATCTGGGTTTAATCCATTGTTATTTTGCTTGCCACGTCACCCCAGTTCAGACCCAGCCATATGCAATTCAGTCTTGACCCTGCTCCCTATGGGAGCAGTCCAGCCCAAACTGCCAAGCCAGGTCCTCCCTGGACAGGATTCAAGCATCCTGGGACCGGTTTCAGGGTATCACCCTTCATCAGCCAGGCTAGCTTGAATCCAGTGGCGCAGCAAGCAAGGGACCCACGTCTGGGCATACCCTAGCCACTTAGGGCACACAAGGCAACATCACAAAATAAAATGATGGCCAGAGTGTTGAAACTTTTCAAACACTCACCCCCAGTCACAGATCTGGGTTTAATCCATCGTTATTTCGCTTGCCACATCACCCCAGTTGCAACATTGATGCCAATTGTGCCTGTTCTTACCCATGTAGATGTCCCTTCATGCTGATCACCAACCTTTTACACAACACCTGACAACCTTGTTACATGTTGACATTGAAGCTAATTGTACAGCATCAGAAATGGCCATTCTCAAATGGTGCATGGAGGTGTATGAGAGTTGTTGTTGGGCCACCCTGTGCGGGTTGCATTCCACAGGTTGCACACTTAGGCCCTGGTGTTTTCTCAAGTGGCACAGCTCGGTGCTGTAACAATATTAGTTACACAGTGCTGTACCACTTTTGAAATGCAGGGATGCACCACGTTTGCTAAAATATGGCACACCCCTGCGTTTCCCCCTGAACCTGCGCAGATTTGTTCTCCCTGCACCAGCATAGGCATCCTTTCACCATAGTGAAGGGTGCCTGTGTTGAGGGGATAGATTGTTTATATGCAGGAAGGTGTCCCTTCCTGCACAAAAACAATCTAATATAGCGATGTGGCATTTCTATGTGTCCTGCAGGATGCAGGATGCAGCACACACGAGAAACGCAATACCCCAAGGAGGATGGAAAGCATTTTGCCTTGTTGCGCCATCCTCACACCACCCCTGGCGTGGTGTTGACTTCGGTCACAGTCCCTGGTGAATATGTTGTCTTGGATGTGGGGCAACAACAATATGCAATGGGTGTTCTTGGGGCACAGCCACACTAATTACACATTCCTTCCATGCAATGGTCTGCATATTTACAAGGTGGTGTAAACCCACAGTAAGTGGCATAAGACCATGTTGTGTATATGTCTGAGTGCATTGTGCCACCAGAGAGTTACTAAAAGTGAGGCTTGGGTGGTGAAGGAGCATTTTGATTCTGGTCCTATGTGTCCTGATGCAACCCTTTAGCATGCATTGAGTGTGTCCTATGTGTCTCCCCCTTCTGCCATTTGTGAGATTCCAGATAGACCCCCTCTACAACTTACCCTGCATTTGTGGTAGTCTTTGGTAGTCTGCGTTGTCCTGTCCTGCAATTCCAGTGACCAGTTCCTCAAGGATGACCGCTGCCACCATCTCCTCCAGCTCATTCAGGTCCTCCTTGGGTGCGGGACTTCCATCTCCAGTCTGCAGTGCTGCCTTTTGGTTCCTGGCCAGTTTTTCCTTAGTTCTGCGCTTGCAATAGTGCCATTGCTTCTTGCAATTGGTGACCATCCTCTTCTCCTCAGCCATGCTGTTGACTTTATCTACTATTGCTTGCCATATAGCCTCTCTCCTACCTATTGGCAATTTGGAGGTGATGAAGAGCTGGTGTTGGTGCTCCGTCACACTCTAATAAAGATGTCATGCTCCTCCTCACTAAACCTACACTTCTGCTTCCTCTTCTCCTTCTTCTGGGACTTTTCTGAACCTTCCTGGCTTCCAATTGGCTGATTGGGATCTCATTTCGGTCTCTCCTTGCCTGCATTCTCCATCTTGTCTTCCCATATATTTTTTTCTTGCTCTGCCATTTTTTTTTTACACTAATGCTGCTAAATATGGCGCTATCCTGTTTTTCCTAAAAAAAAAGTGCCGCAAAATGTTCTACCGCCACTTTTGAAGCATTAGCATAATTTGTTCTTACGGCATGTCACAGTGGTTAGCGCCATTTTTTATGCTAACCATTCCATAAAACCATCATGCACCATTTTATAAATATGGCGCACAGATGGTGCTAGGGAATGGCATTAGCTTGCAATTCTTTTTTTGACCCACAACTGCAGTTGTGTGTCATTTTATTTTAAATAAGGGCCTAAGATTGAAGTTTTGTCATCTTGGATTTTGGAGGAATGTTTTTCTCTGGGATTGGTTTCTGCCACACTTCCCAAGAAGTGGTCACTTAAGAGGGTGGTGGCCTGCATGTGATTGGACAGGAGCACCCCCCGGTTTGCCACCCCTGGAGCAAGGATGAATATGGCAAAGCTACCCCACTATTTAGATACCTACTGGAAAAATACAAGAAGAAGAACTGCCCTGCTGGACCCCTGGCCTGCACCTGGACCCTGCACTCAGAAGGACTGCACAAGCTGGACACTTTGGGGTTCACTAAGAAAAGGACTTTGCCATACTTCTACAACTCAAAGAACAGACTCTCTGTAAACTACAGCCAGAAAAGATCTGACCAGAGTCCCCTACATCAAGACCTGCAGAAAATTATCCAGCTGACCAGTGACCATTTAAGGATTTGAACCAGGTGCATTCTGGGAGTTGAAGTACTAACCATCAAGGAGCAACCCAGAGCTTCTGGAACCTTGGAGTGAGTTGTGGACACTTGAAGGACTTTTAAAGTACTTCAGAAGGAGATCCAGAAGTTTGGAGAAGTTTAGAGCCACTTTGGAAAAAAGCTCCATAAGTGGACCGACCCGACGTCATGAGTCAAGCTAGCGAACGCCGACCGCAACCCAGCCTCACTTGCAGGTTCGTCTCGCTGAAAAGCTCTGGAACCTCAGACTTCCAGGATTTGATTGGGGACTCGTGCAAAGGCAATTCAACTAAGTTGCATTGAAGTTGAGTTGCTGAGGAGGGTTTTGTGACGTCAAGGAAGAAAAGCTTGAGAAAAGTTTCTAAGTCCGAAGGTAAAAGCTTGACCAAGGCCTCCCACAAAGGAGGGCTCCAGTGAGATCGGCTTCATTTTTCGACCTTATCCTGGATGAAGGGCTTAATCCCAAAAAGGATTCTAAGTCTGAATGTTGAACAATTGTCCGAGACCTCTACAACACGTATCCGAAGAGGGCTCCAGCGATGTCGGTCTCAACTTGTGACTTCCTCCCTGTCGATGAGAAATCTTCAAGAATTTTTCTAAGTGTGAAGGTAAAAACTCTGACCGAGGTCTCCTGCTCAGTGTTGCTGAACAGGGCTTCATCACGGTTGGCCTCAACTTTTACTTTGCCTCGGTTGAGTGCGACCAGATGTCCAGATTGGTGCTTTTCATTTCTAAGCGCTAGAAAACAGTTAATCTTCACAAATTCATATCTCCGGTTGGCATTCTTGGATTTTTGTCATTTTAGTGTCATTTAAACAAAAAAATTAAATCAAATTTTTGTAAATTTGTGTTGGATTTTTATTGTTGTGTTTTACTTATTTACTATTTGGTTGATGTTAAATGCTATACACACCTGTCTCCTAAGTCAAGTCTAAATGCTCATTACCAAGCTACCAAGGGTTGAGTCAGGATTAATTTATTGAGAAATTGACTGGACCTGGTTGGGGTTTGTGGCCTATTGCTATGTGTAGGTACTTACCTGGCCTTACCAATAATCCACTTTCCAACAGTTGAGGTAACTATGACTGCTGAATTTCTATGGTTTTGTATGTGTGAAATGTGACCCTATGTTTAACATCATTACAACCCTTGTTTTTTTCAGTGAATATATATATATATATATATATATATATATATATGTGCCACTGGATGCATTAGATGTGTTTAAGAGAATAAATACTGCACCTTAAAACCGCAGAGTGGTCCTTGTTGTTCCTATTGGAGCATTTTGTTGGAAAAGTAATGCATGCGGCCACGAGCATGAGATGCAAGCACTCATTTTGAAAAGTGTTTGGCTCTCCTTGGGTGGCATTTGTTTACAGAAATGTATATATATATATATATATGCAAAAAACAAGAGAGAACTCTGGGTAGTTCCCAAATTTAGGTCGAGAGCAGCTCCAGTAAAAAGCACTCTGCAACACCAGCAACACTCTAATATATTTATATATATTCAACTATAACTTGCACCCCTGCCATGCACAGTTTCCTCCTCAATAGTTATTACATTGATATTATCAATGATGTTATGAAAGATGTCACAAGTGTTGAACTATGTGGGGTAACTAGCAGTTCACGGCAAGGTGTGATTTATAGCTTCCTTATGCCACAAGTTATAGTCACTTGAAATAACTATAATTGCTGAATTTCTTTAGTTTTGCACATTTAAAATGTGACCCTAACCATAATGTCCCTGTAACCTTTGTTTTTTTCAGTGAATTTCAAACTTTTTACTGTAACCTAATTTTAATCATGCTCCGGCCATGCACAGTTTTCTTTTCATATGTTTTGAGTGCTTATGTTTTATTGCTTTTTTTCATAATGTTATAAAAGATGTCATGAGTGTTGTGATATCTGAGGTCATTAGCAGTGCATGTCGAGGGCGCGAGTTATAGTTATCTTAGGGTGCAGGTTACAGTTACTTGAAATGTGGTTTTGTGCAAGTAAATTCAAAATCTAATAACAAGTACCTGTAACCTTTGTTTTTTCAGTCACTATATATATATATATATATATATATATATATATACATAAAACAAAGGATACAGGGACCTTATAGTTAGACTCACATTCTAAACATACGAAACCATAGGAATTCACTGGTTATCTTTGGAGTCTCCTCAAGTAAGGGTAACTCGTGCCCTAAGGTAACTAAAACTCACGCCCCCACCACGCACAGTTATTTTGTCAAATTTGTGGGGTACTTAGCAATGCATTTTTTAAATGTGTAGTCATTTTCATTACTATACATTAATCTAACCACAGCTGTGCATGGCCTTTGGCCTCCTGGGGAGGTAGTTAGCCACAGGTCCTGAGGCCAAACCCATATAAGCACCCAACAATACACTGTGTATGGCCTTCACCCATGCACAGGGGAGGTTGCCCGCAAGACCTGGACTGCGGCCTGATCCGGCGGTCAACATCCCCTAACAACCCAACCCCATGATGTGCACAGGCGTTTGGCCATGCACAGCGGGATTTGGCCGTGGCATCTATGGGTGTGAGAATAGGTGTGAAAGGGTGTATCTGGGGGTGACAGTAGACTGTCTGGGTGTAAGACTGCATACATCAGTTTTTTTAGTGGGTGCGTCTGTGTGTTCACAGGTCTGTGAGTGGGTGCATGAGGGTGTCTGTGCGTCCTTGAGTGGGTGTGTGAGTGTCTGAGTGGGTCTGTGAGTGGGTGCAAAAGTGTCTGAGTGGGTGTGTGATTGGGAGAAATTGATTGAAAAAGTGAAAGAAAGTGAGAGGCAAAGAGACAGAGTTTTTTAGATTTTGATGTCTGATATACTTACAATGAGATATTTGTGTTCTATTTAAAATACAAAATCGAATTGATATTTTAAAAAAACTATAATAATTTGTTTTTGATAAAAAAAGAGGGAATTGAGTCAAGCTGGATTTGAACCTCCAATGCCAAGGTCTGCGACCATCACCCTGAGCTATCAATCAATCAATCATGTATTTGTAGAGCGCGCTACTCATCCCTGAGGGTCTCAAGGCGATTTGAGAGGGGGGAGCTGCCACTGATCGAATAGCCAGGTCTTGAGGAGTTTCCTAAAGGTCAGTAGGTCCTTGGTCTGCCGTAGGTGGATGGGGAGGGTGTTCCAGGTCTTTGCCGCAAGGTAGGAGAAGGATCTGCTGCCGGATGTTGTCCTCTGGATGTACGGGACGGTGGCGAGGGCATGTTCGGCGGAGCGGAGCTGACAGTTTGGGGTGTAGAAGGTTAGACGATCGTTGAGGTATGCTAGTCCGGCATTGTGGAGTGCTTTGTGGGCGTGGCTTATGAGTTTGAATGTGATCCTTTTGTTGACGGAAAGCCAGTGTAGGTTTCTCAGGTGGGCTGTGATGTGGCAGTTGCGGGGATGTTGTGGATGTGACGTGCGGAGGAGTGCTGTATCCGTTGCAGTCTTTTCTGGAGAGCTGCTGTGGTTCCCGCATAGAGGGCATTGCCGTAGTCCAGTCTGCTGCTGACAAGGGCCTGGGTAAGCTATGAGTTTGCTTTATTTTGTAAAATTTTTTAGCCCTTTATGGGCTATCTGGGACTGTGAAGGAGTCCTTCAGTTATAATTATTAAAAAGTAAGGTTTAGTCTTAGCAAAAGGCTTCTTTTACCAGTTTGAATGGCAGTTTAAAGCTACACTGCAGGTGGCAGTGGAAGGCCCGAGACATGCTTCACAGTGCTACTTCGGTGGGTAGCACAATAAGTGCTGAAGCCCATTAGTACCATTTATTGTGCAGGCCCAGGGCCATATACTAAGGACTTATAAGTAAATTAAATGTACCAATCAGGTCTTGCACAAGAACCTTACTACTTATTAGCAGGATTAAAGCGCACAGAGTCCTAAAAGACAACAAAATAGGTTCAGCAAAGAAAGGCAAAAATCTAGTGGGACTGTGCAGAAATGACCCTGTGCAACAGTCAGACTAAAGCATTCTGTCTCATATTCATTGGTGTCAATCTGCCAAGTCATTACAGATAACAGAACATATCAATGGCAGAATATAGGTTAAACAGAAGAAGCAGCAGCAAACCAAACCTGATCTAATATCAGGTGCTATTCATTTTCTACTGGTTTTTATGCAACTTTAGTACCATTGTAGGGACAAACGCCTGCCTGTTGAGGATTCAGGAGAAAGATCTTGGGAACAAAGCCAGATTACTCACTGCTTATTTTTTATGCAGCTTTCTCACAAATATGCACATGTGATCAGGTGGTAAATAGCCATATTTTAAAGAGGAGTAAATCAAGTGGCACAGAGAGGTGCTGACCTCAAATGAAACAGTCAACAGGAATGTAGATCGTTAAGAGATCCTAAACGTGATAAATACTATTGTTTGTTTGACAAAATCCAAAGGGATAGCCCTAAACATGGATAAGCATTGCCTTGAGTCAAAAGAAATGTCTGTTGAAGTTAATGCAGTGCTAGTAATGGTAGTAACAATTGACTTATGAACTGAATCGTTTTCATAAAGACTAGTGAGAGAATCACAGAATTCTTGCAAGGGCAGAAACCCAGAAAGAGATTGATTATCACTGGAAAACTCTTTAATGATTTTAGAAAAATCCCAAGAAGCTATTATGACAATAAGGTATGAGACTGCCATGGTATTCATAAAAACAGTTGCTTAAATTGTGCTCTGTAACTTTCAATCTCTTGCATGCATTTCAATCTCTTGCATGCATTTGATTTTATGATCCAAAGTATGCCTACACGTTACCTTCTTAGTACTGTTTTGCAGATACATTTAGCGTTTGCAAGATCCATGTACATAAATAATGAGGGAATGTGAAATGACTGAGCAATCACAAAGGTGCAATTTCCATTATCATCTTTGACATTTCCTGCAGAATGCAAGGTTGCTCTTTGTGCAAAGATGCAATAACAGTAGTGGAGATTATCGCCAATTTGTGCCTTAAAATGAATGGCTTGTGAGTTGATGAAAACCTATAACTCATGTTTTCAAATTGTATGTTTGACAAAAGGACCATACGTTCAGACCAAACAACAGGAGAGTGCATTTTATCACAAACAAGTATTACATCCAGAGTGGAGTCACCTGATTGACTGGGCTTAGAGGCCAACTGCTCAAGGCCTAAAGAGGTACAAGAGGACAGAGAAGAACAGTAAAAGACAATAAAAGACAAGGAATAAACTAGATGATGAAATCATTTAATAAAAGAAACTTAGCTGAGCTTAGGATGACACTCTGTACACAATACTCGGTAGGAATTTGAGGACTTCCAGGAGTGTGGTAGACCAAAAGACTAGAAAGTGATGTAGGGGAAGTGAGTGAGGGGGAGCAGGCTAGGGTTTCAGTGAAGGAGAACACCTCCTTCTTGAAAATTCTTGCATTGAGCTACTCCTAATGATAAGTGCAACCTTGTCACAAGATGTACCAAAACAATTACAATTAATTATTTTGATATTGGGGTAGGGATAAAAATATGGCTGGAACAGATGTGTCTTTGATCCAAATTCCAGTCAAGAAAAAGAGGTCTAAGCCATGGTTATCTCTGATAAGTAATAAGATGAGAGTGTTTTGTAATTGAGCACAAATTCAAAAGGGCTGCATGTAACTGACCTTTATAAATTACGAGTGTTTGAAATGCAGCAAACGTCTGAGCATGTGAGAGACAAATGGAGTCCTTATAATGATAACTATTAGATCTGTCAGCGTAAACGTGGTCTTCATCCAAAGTTTTTGCCTTCACCATCCCATTTTTCTTAACATGTTTTTGTTGGCCTTAGGGCTCTGTGCACTTTACCACTACTAACCAGTGCTAAAGTGCTTACTTGCCCAAGCATGGTAAAAATTGGCTTACACGTGATTGCATTGTCATATACCCAGGTCCTGTAAATGAAATGCTACTAGTGGGTGTGCAACACTGATTGTGCCGCCCACCTAAGTAGCCCTTTAAAACATGTCTCAGACCTTCCATTGCAGCCTGACAGCAGTTGTCAACTGCCAAGTTGACTTGGCAATATAACCCCCTTGCCAAATTTGAAACTCAATTTTTTATTACATGTGGGTCACCCCTAAGGTAGACCCTAAACAGTCCATAGGGCAGGGTGCAATGTAAAAAACGTTTGACATATATTTTTAAGTTTTACATGTCTTCCATAAAATAACATTAGGTTACCCTATTAAATTAAATAAGTGCTTACTTTTGACTGGGAGCAGGTTAGAAAGCCATGGTAGGTGTCTGATGAATTGTAATTTAAACCTCCCTTTAATGGTAGCATTGGATTTTAAGTTACAATTCCAGAAAATTCCACTTTTAGAAAGCTGTCATTTTCTTGCCCAAACTATTTGGTTCCTGCAGCCTGTTCCTGGGTAAAATAACTAGGTGTGAGGGGAAGTTGATTGAGAATTCCTCACAAACAGCCACACAATAGAGGGACTAGGTGTGCCTGAATGGGCAAGCACTGGCAAGATGGCGGGGTGGGGTGAGGAGCTGTGCACAGACCTACTTACACATGAATAGGCTGGGCTCTGCTGACACACAAAGAACTTCACCCTAGACTTTTGTGTCTGTAGTCAGGCTGGAGCCAAGGCAGTGAGGCAAGACATTTTAGACACTTCTTTGGGAAAAGTCTCTAGCAGTTTCTCCCACTTTAAATTAGGCACCATGGATAAAAAGGAAACCCTGAGACCCATTCTTCATTACACTCTCGGACCTGTGGATACTCAAAAAGAAGGACGCCATGCTGCTTGATGCCTGCCCTGCTTGCTGATAAGGAATATTGACCCTGCACCCTTCATCCCAGGTTGAAGTGACTCCAAGAGTCAGCTGACTGACATCCTTTTAGAGCTACATGGACATAACAAGCTCCAGAGGCCTCTCTGCCACTGCCAAGCTGAACCTGGTGCACTGGACCTGCCTGGCCCTTCAACAGGACCTGCCTGAGCCCTTCTGGCCTCTACTAGACTGAGTTTCTGATACCCACCAGGGCACCCACCCACAAAGAATAAACAAAGAGTATGTGCCCTTGGCGATGGGGTTCCCATGGCCATTATAGGCTCACAGAAGGGTCTGTAAAATTTGACCCCAGGGAACTGGGTACCTGGAGCCTATTAAAGCTCAAGGAAGGGGTCAAGGTACCCCATCCAATTTTTATGTATTTCCACCCCAGGTGATGGTGTCCCTGGGGCCTAATTAAGGCTGTGGGAGGGGAGAATGTGTACCCTCTTCTCTCAACATATGTTTTGGCACAGGGGAATGGGGTCCTTGGGGCACCTATTGGCTCAGAGAATGGGTCTATGGTTGTCCTAAAATGCTCCAGGGATTGAGGCCCCCAGGGCCCCTTGTTGCCCATGCTCCCCTACTCCCTGTAGGAAGCTGTCTGGTTTGCACTGGGTACCTATGATACTTATACCAGGTCCAGTTATGCCTCATTAGTGAAATGTAGACAGTGTCTAGAAGCCAGGCTCTCTAGGTGTAGCTGTAGCTGAGCAGCCAAGGCTTATCTAGGAGACATGCAAAGCTCATGCAATACCACTGTAGTTACACAGTACTCACACACATGAAAGAAAATACTCAGTGTTACAAAAATAAAGCTACTTTATTTTAGTGACACAAATATCAAAAACACCATAGAGAATATACTCTCTTAGGAGGTAAGAAATACACATATTATATACATTAGTATGCAAAATCAGGTGTAAAAAATGTTAGAAAACAGTGCAAATAGTGAAAATTACAATAGTTAGAAATGGGTTTGGGGGAACATAAACCATATACTAAGAAAGTGGAATGCAAATGTCGGTTTCCCACCTAGGCAAGTGTAGTGTGTAGAGGGGCGCTGGGAGTATTAGAAAACACCAAAGGTAAGTAATAGAACCCACCCCAGAGCCCAGGTAAGCAGGAGTAAATCACAGTAACTTTCCTAGAACACACAAGAACACAAGAAAGAAGATAATGCAAGAACCAGAAGAGACTGCAAGACACCAACAGTGTATTCCTGGACCTGTGGAAGAAGGGGACCAAGTCCAAGAAGCACAGAAGAGTCCAGGGAGAACAGGGGCCCCTGCTAACCTGGATAAAGGTGCAAAAGAAGAACCACTGGTGTAGAACAACAGTCAGTACGGCAACCAAGAAGACGGATGCAGGTTCCTGGTTGGTGCAGATGATGTTGCATACTGGATGGAAGATTGCAGTCTGGTTGGCATCGCTGGAGTCTGCCAATAAGCTTTGGCACATGCAGAGCTCACGGTTAGCAGAAAATGGCGCTGTCCGGGACCAGGAGGGACCTGGTTGACTCTACCCAGTAGGGGGAGTCAGAGGGTGCTCTCAGGAACTCAGAGAGCCCACAGAATACCAGGCAGCACTCACAGGAGTTCCACAGCATGGGGACAAAGGAGGTGCAAAAGTAGGCCCACGTAGCACGACAACAAAGGATCCTACACCGCCGGAGAACCACTCAGGAAGCTGTGCATCACAGGATAGAGTGCTGGGAGGTGGAGATGCACGGTGCACAAAGAACGTCTTAGAATGATGCCAACAAGCCTTGGCAACTGCAAAAAACGCACAGGGGTATTTTCTTGAGTGAGGAGGCAAACTCCTACTGCCACCAAAGTTGGACAGTAAGATGTCAGGACTGTCAGGACCACTTCAGTCCATCACCCATAATGCAGGATCCGCGCAACTTGTCAGGAGATGGGGGCCCATGCAGTCGGTCATAATTGCAGAGAGGTGCCTGCTGAGCAGGGGAGTGACTCCTTCACTCCAAGGGAGATTCCTTCATTCTTATGTGGCAGGCTGAAGACAGGCTGTCCTCTGAGGATGCACGACCAGGAAACAGTTGCAGTTGCTTACAGGAGCTGAAGATACAATGTTGCAGAAGTCATCTTTGCTTCTGTGTTGCAGTTTGCAAAATTCCTGGAGGGTTCAGATGCAGTTTCTTCAGTGAAAAGGTGAAATAAAGGATGCAGAGGATTCCTCCTGGAGTCTTGCAATTCAAATCTGAATGACCACCCAAGAGAATGACCCTAAATAGCCCTGAAAGGGGAATTGGTCAGCTAAACAGGTAAGCACCTATCAGGGGAGGGCTCTGACGGCATCTGCTGGCACTGGCCACTCAGATGCTCCCAGAGTTCCCTACCAACTTGGAATCCAAGATGGGAAAACCCAGGGACCCTCTGGAGGAGCTCTGAGTACCACTCTTGGGGTGGTAATGGACAGGGTAGTGGTCACTCCCCTATCCTTTGTCTGGTTCCGTGCCAGAGCAGGGACTGGGGGTCCCTGAACTGGTGTAGACTGGATTATGCAAGGAGGGCACCAAATGTCTTCCTGGGCTTGAGCTGCTCAAGAAACAGTAGGGCAGAACCCTGTCAGAGGGGTGGCAGCAGCTTGGGCTGCCTGGAATACCTCAGAAGGCTGGAATGGCAATACTGTGGGTCCTCTAAGGAGCCCCCAGAGTCATGGAATCACATAACCAATGCTTGCAAAAAAATACGTCTATATTTGGAGTTACCATTATGTAGCTGGACATTGGTAGTGACCTATGGCCAGTACACGCGTAAAATGGCGTCCCTGCACTCACAAAGTCCGGGGAAATGGTCCTGGAGGTCATGAGTGCACCTCTGCTAGTGCAAGGGTGTCCTCACACACAGGTACTCTGCACCCTGCCTTCCGGTGCAGTGTAAAGGGCAGTGAAAGGGTGCATGCACCTTTTCACGCTGGCTGCAATGGCAGTCCTGCAGAAGCCTTTTCATGGGCTCCCTAAGGGTGGCAAAAGAAATGCTGCAGCCCATAGGAATCCCCTGAACCGCAATGCCCTGGGTACATTAGTACCATATACTAGGGACTTTTAAGGGAGCACCAGTATGCCAATTGTGGGTGAAATACTGGGTTAAGAGTATGCAACAACCATAATTTAGGGGAGAGAGCATTACTACTGGGGACCTGGTTAGCAGGATCCCAGTAGACACAGACAAATACACTGACAAACAGGCCAAAAGCAGGGGTAACCAAACTAGAAAGCAGCTACTTTCCTACACCCCCTTCACATATATTTTTGGGCCCAGGGGCCAGCATCTACAGTATCTATCACTACAATACACTTTGAGATACAAAGATTCACTAATGACATTGGGAATGGCCAGACATCGTGAACCTATATCATTATACACAGATGAAATGTGCTGAAAATGTTGAGGTTTGTAAGAGAAATGCAGGGGCACTGATAGGTTTGTGTCACCTACTTGGTGAAAGGTCAGGTACTGAAGTTGAGGAACTAGATGATTTGGGAGATCAATGTCAATGAAAAGCACTGAGTAATATGAAAAAACAATATGATTCCTTAGTGAGGAGGCAGGCAACCTGCTGCATGTTGCACTGATTGATTATACAAAGAAGGATGTCACCTTTTATGTTGCTTAGTGTATATCTTAAAGCATATGTGGACATATTTGATCAATGTTGCATGAGTCATAGAAAAATACCTAAAGTTTAACACATTATAAAACGATTGACATGTCACTTAGGTATTTAAAATGAATAAAATTGCAACAATGATGACTGTTAGTTAAACAAAAATCATCTCCCTTTGGCCTAAGACATGATTTACGCATATGGCAATGGAATAACAAGTTAGAGAATTTGCAGTGGATGAGTGTGAATGACTGTCAAAAATATTGTCCTCAGGTGAATAGTAATGCACAGTGATGTTCATGATGGTGTTAGTCTGTTTGAAAACTATGCCCACTGTTACTCTCTGAAAAAAAAATCATAACATTTCTATGAACTTGTGCAACTCCAAAATGTTTTGATCATAGTGCACTGCATTAGTGCCATCAAGCTCTTCACCTTCATATGCCTCATTTTGTTTTTGCATGGTCATGATGTAGCAATATTCCTGATGGTCATACATAATTTAACTTCCTGCAATGTGCAAAAAATGACATCTTCTTTCAGCTAATCACATGTTTTCTCAATGTGTTCGGGGTTGATTTGTTTAGCATTGTAGGGCTCTCTGCCTTGTAATTGGGATGAATAAGTGACATAATAGACTAGGATGTCAGGGGACCGATGACAGTTGGTACCAACTGATGACAGAAGAAATATGTAATTTGCTTGCTCTGCACATGAACTCACCACACCCAGACACCCACACATACCCAGATACACACACACACACACACACTTATTTTTTTAATACAATGATATATGTATCTACCCATCCATCAGCTGTGCTTATGTGGTGAAGATGCCATTACTGTTTGGTGTCTGGACATTTCTGGTCTTAATAAAATTGATGTCATGTGCTGATCCAGTATAATTACATGAACAGGTCAGCGCCATATATCTTACCTTAATGGAGTAGGTCATCTTTTTTTTTCCTGAGCGTTTATTCCTGGATTGCAGTGATATGATTTTTACATGAGTGTAATACACACAACCATCATTGTTTGCAAAAGATACCTTTGCACTGAAATGTCCTTTTATTACTGTAGGTTCTGCACTGGTTTTCAGAAAGCTTATGTAGTGTGGCACCACATACATCATGTCAATCAGTACTTCATTATAAATCTGTGAGAAGGTAGGCAGACAGGTGATAGCAGACATAGGGGGTCATTACAACCCTGGCGGTCTTTGACCGCCAGGGCTGTTGTGGCGATTGCACCGCCAACAGGCTGGCGGTGCAATCCAGGGTATTTCGACCGAGGCGGAAGCGCCGCGGTCGCACCGCCGGGGCCGGCGGTTTTCCACCACATTTTCCCCGGCAGTGATAATCTGCCTGGGCAGCGCTGCTTGCAGCACTGCTCAGGGGATTATGAGTCCCCGACCGCCAGCCTTTTCCTGGCGGTTAGGCTGGTGGTATGGGGAGTCGCGGGCCCCCTAACAGGGCCCAATGCAGCTTTTCACTGTCTGCAACTGCACCCGTCGCACGGCCGCAACACCGCCGGCTCCATTTGGAGCTGGCCCCTGTGTTGTGGCCGAGATCCCCGCTGGGCCGGCAGGCGGAAACAAGGTGTCCGCCCGCCAGCCCAGCGGGGATCTCATGATGACCGCGGCGGGAGTGCGACTGCATTGGTGGCCGCCCGGCAGTCAGATCTTGGCAAGGTTATAATGAGGGCCATAGTAACTGTTCCTTGAGTGGAACAAATAGCACTGAAAGACAAACCATAGAAAAACTTTACCAATGGAGGCAGAGTGCAGGTTTTCAACCCCCATAGCATATCATCCAACACATGCAGGATGTTTTGCCCATAAAACCTGTACATAGCCCGTGTTTGTGGTGTACTCATGTTGAACATATTCCCACACTGTGGATCAGTTTTTTAATCCTTTTTGGGATTGAACTTCAACTTGTGCACTTCCTACAGCATCCTGTATTGCTTCTTTGCTGACAACTCCCCTTCTTTTTTCCTTAAGCAAAGTATCAGAGAAAATGAAGCAATTTTTTAAAAATGTATCAGAGAAGCAATGTCTTTATGGTTGGTGACTGAACCTAAATCAGGGCCTGTGTGTTCAGTTCTCTGTAAGCTGAGAAAGTATTTTGGTAGTGTGAACTGGAAAATGTACAGAGAGATTACAGTCTATGGTCTAAGCAAGTGTCTAGTTAGTATTTGGGGACCTACAGCTATCACAAATGTATTGTTAATGGCCATATTCCAATCAGGCCATCCATTCCCGTGGTCTTAAAAAGGATGGGAAAGTGACACGATTCAGGTCATGAATGTAGACCACAGCATCCCTTTAACAAACACAAGCCTGTCACAAGCACAATTCCTAGTTGGTGATGTTGGAGGACAGAACGCAACACTGCAGCTATAAACAGTCATTTATAAAGGTTATGTTATCATTGGCATCACTGATTATTGGTGATGACATTTGCAATCCCATTAGTGATGTCACCATATATGATGTCACTGATGATGCCATATGTCACATGATCAGTGATGTCATTGATTATATCCTTGCTGATATCCTTTGTGAAGTCATGATCAGTGCTTGGCAGTGGTAAGAGTTACAGTTTGTGCGGCTCACCATAACTAGCAAATTTCAATCGTGTTTTATGAAGCAACCACAACATCACCTTATCTGTGTTTTTAAAGCATTGTTTGAGATGTCACCACTGATGTCCTTTGTGAGGTCATAAGCAGTGCATGAGAGTGGTGTAAGTTATGCCCTGAGCAGCTTGCCATAACTGACACATTTATGTTGTGTTTATGTTTAGCAATGCAAACATAATATCAATTTAGTTTTGTTATTTTAATGATATTCCTGCCATTGTTTCTCTATATTGAGAAAGAGGTTACAATAGTTGAGTAAACAGATGGTTATTCTCAGCATCTCCATGAATCCTGTAACTGACATAGCATTTTGGTGACAAAACCTAACTGAACATTATGAGGAAAAGGAAAGAGAAGGTGGATGGTGCAGAGAACAAGAGTAGGTTCTGGAAAGGGCCTTCATAATCAGTACAACAAAATGGCAACGTGTTATGAGAAACAGTAACAATAATTTATTTTTAATAAAGTTGTTTCAGGTATATTTGTATGATATACTTTAGTCCTGCTGGACATTGTGGATCATTCTATTGATGAGAATGATACTTTTCCCTCTCCACCTTCTAGTAATGCTGTTGGCAATAACAGGGGTCACCTCACAGCTCCCCTTTACTGCCTGAAGCCTACCTCTCCCTCACAATGCCCCCATCTTCCATCCTGGACCTGCTGGGCAAACCTATGTTTTATCTATAGGATCTTCAAAACCCCGACTCTCAGGAATGATCCTCTTATCCTAGTTTAACTGACTGTCAGTCATTGGTTTCTCCTCCTTCACAAAACCATTATCAGGTGCACTCTTTGACACAAATGCCCTCAACCAAGACCTCCAAGAAAGATCTCTCTCTCTTTGGACATTAATCCAAGCCCACTCTCCTCCTTACAACGCTCTGATCGCAAGCCCTGCAGGGACTCTACCCACTCTCAAACAGTCTCAAGACCATGATATGGAGGCCTACAGCCCTCTTACTAGCTTCTGATATGTTCTAGAGAAAGCCACTTCTACACCTGAGTCTACTGTTCTTACCTCATGTAGAGACGGGGCTCAAAAGACACTTATTCTTCTGGTGTATGACCACTCCTCATTATGTGGTTTTTATTGGTGTTTTCATTGGTGTTTTTATATTGCTTTATTGGTGTTTTCATTTGTGTTTTTATAACTAGTTAATCACCCATAAGAGTATCAAGGCACTCTAGTTAGGTCTTCTGCTTCTTGTGAAAGTCAAGAAGAGAGAAGGAGGCTCTGATGTGTTGTGGGAGGTTGTTCTAGGTTTTAGGAGTCAGTTATAAGAAGGCGAGGATTTCATTTCAACTAAGCGTTGTAGATCAATCCTCCTTCATTCAGACTATAACATAGGAGCTCTCTCTTCTGATTTCCCTTCAGAATGTACCAACGGCCCACATTTCAGGAATAAATTAATCAAATCCTCTAGAAAATACAGCACTGCCTTCACCACTCTTTAAAGGCTTAGGCTAACAAAAAATGTATTTCTCAATCCTTGTCTAGTTCTCCCTGATAGCAATCAATGGGGGGGCACTTATCGAGCCATCAGGATAACTAGTTAACTTTCCATTCACTTTGTTCATGTTGGAATGTCCTCTCTGGCTCACAAATCCCTTCCTTTTTTTCCTGACAGGGTGTCAGATTTAAGACATTATTAGCCTGTTGATTGATATGTTGCTACAGGAACGACGTGGATCAGATGTCTCCTCTCCCCTTCAACTGTTTCAAACATGTCCAAGACTGCACTCACTGCTTATGGCAAAGATGGAGGAATAGCAATAGGGTTATGAGAGAAGGTAAGCAAGATACATGATTGATTTATAGTCACAAAGTTCGTCAGATAGAGGTTTGTTCAGATTTTTTATACCAAGAACACAATATTACTGTAAATCTCTGCTCTTAAAACACAGACAGCTTTTTACTTTTGCATTAACATTCTGCAGGAGATGAGACATATAAAACCTTTATTCTAGTAACTGATGGGCTACAGTACACATTTAACATATCAAAGGCACAGTACCTTTATATTGTAAGAAGCAAATGAATTATCATGAAATTGGAGTTGTGCTGATGTCCTAAAGCAGTTTTTAATGTCCTTCAATTTGGGACACTGATCAGAAACATCTGTTCACGCAAGATCACAGGACACTATGAAGGCTCAAGAGACAGTTGCTACAGTGCAACTTTGAGGGCATGACAGATCCCAGTTCTTAAGTGTAGGGGACAGTCCTGGGGGTCAACAGAAGTGCCACAATCTAAACAAAATAAAACCCTGTCCCTAGCTATCACTAATATGAGGCCTGAAAAAATAGAGCTGGAAGAGGTCACATAATGCCAAGGATGCAGGAAAGGTCTTTGAGGTGATAGAGCAGAAAAAAAAAAAAATGCCACTAGCAGAATACTTTAGGGAAGATGTAAGTGATGCCTTGATTGAAGATAATTTCAATAGAAAAGCCAGGAGCAGAGGTAAAAAACAGATCAAGCTGAGGAACATTGGAGATGCCTTGCCTCTTGCTGGAAGTTGACTCCATATTAATGCTGTTTTTGTTGAATGTGGGTATGAGAAAGGCTATGTTGATATTGCTGTATGCTGTATTAATGAATGCAGGTGCACAAAATAACCGTCTTGATTTTGCTCAGTTTTGGTTTCATCCTGTGGAAAAATATTGTTTGTAGAATGACCGAGTAAAATGAGGTTTGCCCTTTCAAATATGATTGCATTGGCTAATTTGGGGGTAGATTTACTAAAAAGTGGCACAGTGCGGTTTTGTGCCTAAATTGGCAAACTCCCCTCTACATCACTTTAGAAATGCCAGGATGCACCGTATTTACTAGAATATGTACTAGAATACAGCACCCCCTGCGTTTTCCTCTGCGCTGTGGCTAAATTGAGCTTCCTAGTGCAAACGCAGGCATCCTTGCACCATCGTACAAGTATGTCTGCAATGAGGGGTTTTATTGTTTATGTGTGGGAAGGTGTCCTTTCCTGTACATAAACAATAACTAATGGTGATTTGGTACATCTGTGTGTGCTGCAGAATGTGCACAAAGCGAAAAAGGGTCATTTTGAAATGATTGTTTATGTGCAGGAAGGGACACCTTCCCGCACATAAATAATAATTTCTGGCATTTTGCTGTTTCTTTGCATGCTGCAGAATATGGCACACATAGAAAAAGCAAAAAACGAGGAGGAATAAAAGTATTCCTCCTTGTTGCTCCTTGCTAACGCCACCCCTGGGGTGGTGTTAGATTTTGCCGCTGCCTCAGGTTTACCAAAACTCGTAAATCTGAGGCAGCGTCAAAACGCAATATGTGTTGCTGTGGCACGACCACATCAACACCCATTGCACGCCCTTTCCACGTAAAGGGCTGCATATGAAGGGGCCGTATTTACAAGGTGGCGTTAAGCCACAAAGAGTGGCTTAATGCCACCATGTAAATACAACGCAGGGCATTGCACCACTGGAGAGTCACGAAAAGTGATGCTTCAGGAGAGCTAGGAGCTCTCAAATATGCCTCCTAATGTGGGGTATTCTCATATTGTTGCTGCATTCCAGAGTGAGAGATGCTGTGTTAATATTATTTATAATACTGGTGTGGATTGTTTGCGGTTGGAGGCATCTCGTGTCACATCTGAGCAATGACCATGCTGTGTTGGATGTGCTGTGAAATTTTCAAAAGCAATGTGAGTCATCAGCCAGTCAAAAAAATAGGTGTATTGAGATCACATTCCATTAAAATATTCCAAACATAAATAAAACGTAAGCATATCAAACATTGTTAACAACCCATCAAAATATCTTACAATTCACTAATACTTTCAGTTAGGCCTGGGTGTAGAACTCCACTCTGCCATAGAGTTTGCAGAATTCAGGTAGTTCATGCTACGCAGAGTAGCGCAGAGTTCTGAATTCTGAGTTTGTTCGCACTCACAAGATTGGGTTATGGCTCTCGCAAGCACCACGATACTCCTGGACTGTAACTGAGCACGCAAGGGACTTTGCATTCGCTTGCTCTTGTTACAGCTGCACCGGCAGCCACAACAGTGCAGTTTGTGAGCGCAAACTCATTTCTGGAGTCGATTTTCTACTCCAGATGTCACTAAATCTAGTCAAAAATAGATTTTTGGTTATATTTTGTTCTCCAATGGACCCTGCAATTTGTTTTCAGATTGAGAAGTCTTTTTTTTCAAGCAGGAAGGAAGTGCATCAGAGACTCTAACTTCCTGTCCAGCAGGCTCTTCCCAGTGCTTTGTCCATCTCCTGGTTACTTTTCACTTGGATTTCACGGTGAAAGGATCACTTTCCTTGTCTCCTTGATATACCTTAGGATTTAAGGACTTTGTTTTTGTGAAATCACACAAGTAAGTTTCAAAACCATTGAAGAAGGTCGCTGTTTTTTGCTTGGGCATGCACCAATATTTCTTTATACTTTAATTTGATTTTGAAAGTTTATAGTGGTGGGTGGCCTGAAGTTCAAGTATGGGCTTAGTTATTTATTTTGCATTGTATTGATTTTTCATCTTTTGTAAAGGAGCATTGTTGCACAGCTCATTACCTATCCTTTTCTACATGTTTGTGACATTTGCAATAATATTTTACAACGTGGCCTAGATTTCCAATGGCATAGGAGGATGTTGCTTGGCCATGTGGCTGGCAGCCATTTTGTCCATCCAGCCAGTGTCACTGGCCATAGGCTTGCATGTGTTCTTTGTTTGCTGTGACTCCTTGCTCCTTGTTGTTGTTTGACCATGTGACTAGCTGGCAGCCATTTTGTCCACCCAGTGTCATTTGCCATAGGCTTGCATGCATTATTAGTTTTCCTTTCCTCCTTGTTTATAGTTGTAGTTTGACCATGTGGCTGGTGGCCATTTTGTGCATGCAGCCAGTGTCCCTTTGCCATAGGCTTGCATGTGTTCTTCTTTGTTCTCCTTGTGGTTGTTGTTTCACAAAGTGACTGGCTGGAAGCCATTTTATTTGTGCAGCCAGTGTGTCGTTGACATAGGCTTACATACAAACATTGTTTATTATTGATCAAATGTTTTTATGTGTATTTTTTATTTTTTCCATTTTGTTTTATTTCTTTTTTATTTTAATTTTTATATTTCAGTTTGTTGTTGTTTTTATACACTTTTATTTTTTTATCTTTTTTATTTTATTTAATTAATTCATTTATTAATGATGATATTTTATTTTTTATTTTTTTAGTTTCTTTTTTATTTTATTTTTTATGTTTTATTTTCTAATTTAAAAAAAAAATCAATTTTTATTTAATTCTGCATTTTGTCTTGATCCATCCATCCACATCCATCCGTTCCTCCATCTGTCCATCCATCCAACTATCAAAGACACACCGCTGCACTATGGTTTTAGGTGTAATTCCATTTCCTCCTGGACACTCTTGCTGCAGGGCACGGCAGACAAATCAACAGCATAATTAATTTTGTTAATGATTATTCTATTTCCCCTGGACCACCTTGCTGTTATTTGGTTATTAAAAGGACCCCACATCACTACTGCAAAAGGGAAGGCCTTACAGTTACTTTGGTCCACATGCACCAAACTCTTAAGCTTCTGCATCTTAGTGCCACTGCCAACCTTAAGCTTAACAAGGCCCCAAAGAAAGCTGCTCCCAAGAAAGAAGCCAGTTGTGAGAAAACCAGGCTGATTGCAGAAGCCTCCTCACTTTCTGTCCCCATTTTTAGCTGATACTGCTTTTTTTCTGCATCTGACTGTGCCCTGGGTACTGCTAACCAGTCTCAGGGCCAGTGCTCTGTGTGAAAAGGGTATATACAAATTAAGCATAATTATAATTGGCTCTGACAACCTACCTATAAGAGCCTAGTATGTGGTAGAGCCTGTAGGTTTAAGGACCGCTCTGTAGATAGGGCACCCCTGCATGCACCTCTGTGGTCCCTGGTGTCATTTTAAAGACAGGCCTGCCTTGATGGCTGTTTATAAGTAAAAGTTAACCCCAAATTCGACTTTGAAATTAAAAGTAATTCCAAAGTCCTAAACTACCTTCCTTTTGAATATAAGTCACCCCTAAAGTCTGCCGTAGGTGCCCCTAGAATGGGTGCAGTGTAAATATACGAAGGGACTTTATAAAAGATGTGTTATAAGCCCTAGTTAGCGGAAAACAGCCACATTAATTTGTACCTATAATAGTTAATGGGCCCTATAGGCTAACATGGAGAGACTTTATTTAAAAACAATAAAGTCCTATTTTTCATAGGGATGAACTAAATATGGCAAGTTTGGTATCAAAGTAAATGTTATAATACATCCAACAACTTGCCTGTGTGGAATGTAGTATAACTAACCCAGGGAAAGCGTTTTATAACTCTTTCTGAAAGTTTACCAAATTGAGCCCTGTCCTGATTGCTCAGCCTCTTGCAGCCTGAGCCAGGCTGCCTTGATGAGGTGTGAAGTGGCCTGGGCTGAAACAAAGGAAACATCCCATGGGTGTATAACTGCTAAAGCAGATGGCAGAACAGGATGGGGGGAGAGTAGCCAAACTGTTCTTCAAAGGTACGAAATCCACTTGGGTCAGAAACTAGACTTCCCCCATTTCCTGCAGCCCCAGACAGCTAGGAGCCTCCTGATTAGATTAGGAGAGGGGCAGGAAAGGGGTGTGTTGGGGAAACGTAGCCACATCAATGGTGGACTAGCCAGATACAAACTTTAAGGGGCATATTTACAAGAAAGTGGAGCATCAGTCCCGATGCACCTTTTTTTTTTGCCTCACCCCTGCCACACCTGATGACAAAACAGCTGCACTGTATTTAAAATACTGTGCACTATGGAGGTCATTAGGACAATAACGTCAAAGTTTTTGATGCTTTTGTGGTGCTTTGCTGCAATAGCCTCAAAAATGTTGATGCTAGTGCAGCAAAGCACAGTGTGGCCCATTGATTAAAGTGTTGCAGCACTTTGTAAATATGGCAGAGGAGAAAGGCTTCCTTAACGCCAACTTAGCATAAAACAATTATGCTGGGGCAGTTCGAAGGGATGCTAGGGGCTTGTAAATATGCCACTAAGACTGAATTGTTGCCATCTTGGATTTTTGAAGAATGTTTCTCCCTGGGATTGATTTTTTGTCACACTTTCCAGGGTGGTAGCCAGCACTCTATTGGACAGGAGCACCCCTCCTGCTTCCCACCCCCAGGAGCAAGGATAAATATGGCAAAACTGGTAGGAAAAGGACTGCTCTGCTGGACCCCTGGCCTGTACCTTGACCCTGCGCTCATAAGGACTGCACCAGCTGTACACTTTGGGCTTCATCGAGAAAAAGACTTTGCCTTGCTTCTGCAACTCCATGAGTGGACTCTGTGTAAGCTACAGGTACAAAGGAGCTGACCAGACTCCCCTGCATCAAGTCCTGCAACAAGAGCCCAGCTGACCAGCATCCAGTGGCCATTTGAGGATTCTGATCAGGTATATTCTGGGAAACTGTAGTCCCAACTTCCAAGGAGCAGCTCAGGGCTTCTGGAACCATGGATCAAGATTGTAGACACTTCAAGGACCCACAAAGGACCTCTGTCAGAAGATACAGAAGTTTGGAGATGTTTGGAGCAACTGTTGTAAACAGCTCCATAAGCTGAAGAGGTGCATGTTGGGACTTGTAGTCCCAGACACCAAGAAGCAAACCAGAGCCTCTGAACCCTTGGCTAGTGCTGTGGACCATTTTCCTGTGTCAAGAGCCACTTCTGAAAGTAAGTGTAACTGTGTTACATCGTGGGTGGCCTGAATGACTTTAATTCTGGACTTTGTCCCTGTCCAGTGTGATGTTTTTTAACACTTTCATCGCTATTTGCGTCTAAGCACTAGATTTACTTTTATTCTTTAAACATTCATATCTCTGGTTCCCTACATTGGACTTTTGTCATTTTGCTGTAATTTTTAAGTTAACGATGTTTCCTATTTATATAAATTGCTGTCAGAATTTTATTGTGTGTTGTGTTTCACTTATTTACTGTTTTGTGGATGTTAAATGCTTAACACACCTGTCTCCTAAGTTAAGCCTAACTGCTTGTGGGCCAAGCTACCAAGGGTTAAGCAAGGATTAATTTACTAAGACCGTGATGGACCTAGTGGGGGTTTATATCCTATTACTAAGTGTAGGTACCTACCTGCACTTACCAATAATCCACTTTCCAACACAAGTGAGAAGAAGCAACTTTCAGCCAGTGGTGTGCCAATTTCAATCTTTTTTGGGAGAAGTGTGCCTGCCATACCTGCCTCCAGGGAGGAACCTGGGAGCAGCACTCCTGCATCAACAGCACCACCCCAACCCAAGCCTAAGACCATGTCTGTCAGTGAGGCAGCCACTGTAATCATGGCGACACAGATGAGCAATGATGTTGAATCGGATTTGTCTCTTTCTCAAAGTAGTAACCAACTGTTTCAGGCAACAGAGCAAAGTGGACAGCAGTCACAGTCAGATCTTCCTGAAGTTGTAGCAGAACAGGAGGTGGAGGTTCATGCTGAGCAAGTACTTCTTCTTTTAGAATTAATGCCCCCCAGATCTACAATATGAAGAAGGAAGGGTAGTACTTCACCATCTTCTCCAAACACCACTTCTGATGATGGTGTCAGAGACATAGAGTGGACCCCGGCACAGATGGCGGGAGAGGCAAGGGAAAAGAAAAGCTTCAGAAAGCCTTAGAATCATGGAAGCGGATAATGATGAGGATGATGATGACCACAAGCCAGTCATTGTGGAAGCTGGCACAGAGGAGTCTGACATTACTATCCAACCTGCTCTGAGGCATGTGGCACAGGCAGCACCCCACAGCTCCCACATTTGTAAGGCCCCAGCAGAGACCTGCACCAACCCATACCTCGACAGAAGTATGCACTGCAGAGAGATGTAATTGACATACCCACCTACCTCCAGTCCTTCTTTGGGCATTGAAAGTGGCCCAAAAAGAAAGTACTCCTCCCATGTTTGGGACTTTAAAAAAATAGTAAACAGGAGGAGAACATTATCATATGCTCCTTTTACCACACAAGTGTTCGTCAAGGTAAGTTAGGTTCACATTATGCTACTGGAGGCCAGACACTCCATCCGAAAAATTATCATGCAATCCGGTGGGAGAAGCATCTTAAAAAAGTGGCTGAATGTGATTGCAGTGATAAAGCGGAGAACAACCAGGAAACACCAGCTACAACTGATCAAATCATGGTGGAAGTTGAGGAAGAAGAGGGTGAAATCCTCATGCAAAACAGCCCTTTCCTCAGCAGTGCACCAGAATCACCTACCTCAGTGACCTCACAATGGCACAGGAAGAGTCAGAGTTAGATGGAGACACCACAGCCTACGGTGACTGCACCACAATGCGCATTGAGTCTACCACTACCTACTTCTCAAAAATCTGTAGTCCCACAAAAGAAGAAAATCCAGGCTACAAGTAGGGGCATGTTTAGGCAGGAAGGCTCTATTACTACAACAACCCAATGGCACATTTGCTAAATGGGAAGCTGCCAAAAATGTTAGCGCTGGACCTCTTCCCTTTTTCTTTTGTGGAAGGAGTGGGATTCTTAGAGTTTGAGGGAGTCCTAAGCCTGAAATAGAAGGTTCCATATGAGACCTATTTTGCCAGAGTAGCTGTTCCAGCACTGCATCACAATGTGCTGCAGTTGGTTAGACAAGCTTTGCAGCAAAGTCTTGTCCACACTATCCACCTGGTTACAGACACGTGGATCAGTTGTCAGGGGACAGATTACATGAGCATCACTTCCCACTGGATTTCTTTTGTGGGGGTAAAGCAAAAGCTAGCTACAGGTCTTAGCCCTGAAGAAATGTTTAAGAGCGTTTGACGGCATGCAACAATGGCCATGTTTGCCATGGAGAAATCACCCACATCTGCAAACATCTTGGAGGAATTTAATAGCAAGGTGTCTGAATGGCTGTGGCACAGGTCTTCAAATTGGATTTGTTGCCACCAACAGCAGTAACATAGTTAAGGCCATGGCAGACAGTACCTATTTCAGGATCCTGCGTTTGGCATACTGCATCAACCTGGTTGTGCAAAACTTTCTTAAAAAAGAAGACATAGTCAGCAACATACTGACAACCTGCAGACATATCTGTACTCATTTGAGCCATTATTTTAAAGTCCGGAAACAGTTGTGAATTATTCAGAGTGGTAAAAGAGTACCAGTTAAACTACTGATGCAGGAGGTGCCAACAGATTGGACCTCAAAATATTACATGTTGCAACATCTGTTTGAGCCGTGCAAACAGATCAATGACTATGCCATTCAAAGAGGAGTTGATGGAATTAGGAAAGCTATGACCATTGAGGTAGACAAATGGGGGCTAGTCAAATGCCTCACACAGAATCTGCTCCCTTTTGAGTTTTTCACACAGGAAGTTAGCAAGCAAGGCAGTACAAAGGGCCAAGCTATCCTGTTATTGCATGTGCTACAGGAACAGCTAGAGGAGGTGTCTAAAAGGTTTTCATTCGGGGGCACAAATAAAAACCCAAATGCTCATGCCTTGGTTGAAAGCTTACGCTATTGCTTGACTTCTAATGCAAGGCTGCAAAATGGCATCTTCTCGTCCAAAAAGTACATCTGTGCCACCTTGCTTGAGCCACACTATAAAAATATTCTTTCCACTTTCATTCCTTTTTCTGAAGGGGACGTTTAACAATAGAAGAGGTGGATTGTTGAGCAAGCAGGAAAACTGGAAGAAGATTTGCTGAAACTTAGAGTCCCACTCGCAGTTCTAGGGGGCCACCTTCAAGTTCCATAGAGGGCAGTCTTGCCTCACATCCGCCAACCCCACCAACAAGAAAACCAGCGACAACAGAACAATAGGACCCAACCCCCGCATTGGCTTAGTTTCAAGTGTCAGGTCTTAAGTCCAGTGCAGAGGTGAAGGAAAAAGCAGTCGAGCAGGTGGCAGCACCAATGACCATTCAGAGGTTATTCCAGGACTATATGGATGACCCAAAAGAGGGATATGTGGATCAAAAACCATTGGTGTATTAGTATGGGAAGATGCACCAATGGCCAGAGATCAGCATCCTGACAATAAAGTTCCTGGCTTGTCCTGTAGCCATTGTGTCTGCTGAACGTATGTTCAGTGCTGCTGGTGCAGTTGTTACAGTGCAAAGGACCAGTCTCTTGCCTCATAACGTGGATAGATCGAACATGATCAAAATGAACCAGCATTTTATACCACCCGATTACACTGTGCCCAAAACACCACAGGAGGAGGAAGAGGATGGTTGGTCACAAACAAGTGTGTTAGCTGACCAACTTCTGGAAGAACCACCAGAGTTTGAGGTCGAACTCTACTTCCCGGTCTGAGTATGCCAGTGCCACCATTGAACTTTTTAATTATTTCTCTTTCAACTTCTTTTTTTCCTTCTTTCTTTGCAAAACAAATGCTAGTGCAACATTATGTTTGTGTCTGATTTATGCTGCCCCACCATTTTATAGTCACATATAGCCTGGATTGGAGTTAGACCCATGTGCAGTGAAGAAGTCCCCACCTACCTTTAAGGACAATAGGAGATGATGCCTGCCTCCCTCACATGCCATTGTTTATCCTATTTTTTTAACATCACCTAGCAGGGCTGCCCTAGACGATAATTGATTAAAAGACTTCCAGTGCTAATGCCTAATTCCAATGTGTTGATACCGTCAAAGAGGAGATATTTTGTTTGGCCACTGTGCTTGGATTGTAAAAGGTAACGACTAAGGAACTATTGCACGTATGAGTGGTGATATATTGAGTGGTTGTGAATATGTGAGTGATGACTGGTATATGTGGTGGCTGACAGTGAGGGAGGAAGTTCAACAAATTTGTAAACTTGTTTCCAATAAGTTGCAATGTTTGGGGGGTGATAAGTGATCATTAGTTTCCTGAAAGTGATTGGCCTTTCAAACTTAGTGAAATTTACCTGCAGGGTCTACTTCTTATTTCTGGTTCCTCAGAACAGACCAGCCACTTTAGTTACCAAACACAGATCGACACAAATACTACAGTTCTGTTTTGCTTTTTGTTCTTCAACAGCAGTGCACTTCACAGGACTGGGACGGAGTTACTCAGAATCTTGGAGGAAGAAGATGGAAGGACTCAGGATGGGATTACCTCAACAGCTAGAAAGGAGAAAGTTATTGACTTCGAAGAGAACCCATGAGATTGGTGAATACTCTATGGCCTAGTACTCACTCAACTCAGCTCTTAATTTGGATATGCTGCTGAGTATGTGTTTGCTGCATTGCTAGCTTAGAAATGAAACTTCTCTTACATTATTGCTCTGCCTCTGAGTCTTGTTGGTACACTCTTGACTCCTCATGAAGCTTACCTTACTTTCTTTTGTCCTTCTCCTTTACTCTTTAAAACAGCTATTGTTGTTTTCAATATACAGGAATTCTCCTAGTCCTCTCCTGCACTAGCAAAACTTGGGGAAAACTCAGGACTCCAGCTTACCTACTGGACAGTTACCAGAGTGACGGACATTCCAAGAAGAATGGAGATGCATCACCCAATTTGGCAATACAGTATCACTATTCCAATACAGCTAACCATATTTATCTACCCATCCATCTATAGACTCACCTATCCAGTATCCATCCTTTCAAACACCCGGCTTTCCCCTATCTATCCATTTACCCACCTATTGTCCATTACCATCCATCTACCCACTTCTCACCTGAGCATCAGCTTTTATCCATCCACCCTTCAACCACTGAGGTATCCTTTGACTCCTTTCACACCTTTCATTTATCACTCACCTATCCAGTATCCATCCTTTCAAACACCCTACTTTCACCTATCTATCCATTTACACATGTATTGTTTGTTACCATACATCAACCCATTCCTCATTCGCACATCAGCTTTTACCCTTCCACCCTTCACCCACTGACGCATCCTTTTACGCCTCTCATCTATCTTCACCTACCATGCATCTCCTAGCACTCACCTACACATCTTTTCCTTTCACCTACACATCCTTTCACTCATATACCATGAGTTCACCCATTCTTTGTATGTTTTTCCATCAAGCCATCATTTGTAGCGTCCATCCATTATGAGCTTTTGTCTGCTGATTTCAGAGAAAAGAGGCCATTAAGTACTCATCCCCACTGCAGCTGCTAATCCAGGGGCGTCACAAGAAATGCCCTTGCACTGAGTATGTTAGTAATTGTCAATGAGCAAGAGAAATATGACTGACCAGCGCCCGTCCTTGCTGCCACCAATTCTTCCCCTCCACACGGGTGCTGTTGCTGGCCCTGGTGGTCAGTGCTCCTGAAAAGTGTAAACACTCCCAGGCCTGCCGCCTGTTGCCATCATAGAGAGGAGGTGGCGCTGCACAAAAACAATAGTGTTGCCTCCTCCTCATCCTTGCTAAAAATGGCCTGAGGCTACATCCCTTGACTGGTCCGTTGCCCACGAGGTAGGTGGCTGCTGCTGCGGCCCTGCTCTGCCATGGTGTTGGGTGGAGTGGAGTCAAGAAGAAGAGAAGAAAACAAGAGTGGAAGAAAGGAAAGAAGGAAATAAGAAAAAAATAAACAAAAATACAAAAAGTCATGAAAAACAAGAATGTAATTTAAAAAACATAGAAATACAGATTCAGAAAAAGAGACAGTAATGAAATAACTAAAAAGAGGGGTAGATTAATTCTGTGGGTGGAGGATTACAAAGATAACTTGGGATGAAAAAATCAGACCCAGCACCATAAAAACAAGATGGCCATGCCCTTGCGAACCTAGTGGTGCAGTTTGTGCCCAATTTTCAATGCAAGTACGTACTTTGTGTTGCGTTTCCCATCAAACACATCGCAAACAGGCACCACAGAGAGCCCCGCCTTTCTGCCAAACTCCACATAGTAGGGCACAGGTTTTCTACTACTTCAAGGAGCTTTACATAGCATGACTCCACACCCTCCGCCCAGGCCTACTATAAATACAATAAATTAAAAAAACAATTAAATTAACATCACTTGTTTTTCCTTTCAATCATTTATAAAATGTTTCCAACTCCAGTTATTACCTCTAATGAACGCGTAGCATATAAAAACCTTAATGCTGCCTGGCGTGTTTTTGATGTGAGTAACTTCTATAAATTCAGTTGGACAGATGAAAGGTAATCTCTGTTTAGCAAAGAAGCCAGCTCCTCATGTGCCCTTTTGTACAACCTTATTTAACTAATTTCATGTGGTCGCATAAATTAAACAACCATGCTCACCAAACCCTGTGATTTTGGGGGAGGGGGGGCTAGTGGCCAAGGTGGCCACTCAGTAACAGAGCTTTGGAAGACTCTGCAGACTCCTTGGTGATACCGGAACTCCTAGAATGCAGCATGGTGATGATTCTGCATGCCTGGCACTGAGGGGTCAGAGGGCCTGCAGGAAAAACTCCAGGAGGTGCCCTGTCAAGGGCAGTAGAGCTGAGAGATCGGACTTGCCACAGCATACAAGTTGGAGGGCAGCACGCTCAAAAATAAGTGAAGAGCCTGGCTGCCAGGCTGCCCCCAGAATGAGAAGCACCGCTGGTTCCTTTGCCCTGGGATTTTAAGCCCTGTGACACAGAGAAGGTGCTCTTCCATATGGGCTCCCTGGCTGGGTTGAAGATGCTTGTTGTGCCAGGGGAAAAACATCTAGACTTTCTAGGGTGTACTAAGAGTGTGTGAGCTAAAGGGATCAGCCTAGGACTGATAATGATGAGGAGGAGGAAAATGTGCCCCAGATACTGGCTCCTCCTGTCAAATTAGATTTGATACTGAATGCTGTGAATGCTCATCTCGAGAAGTGCTTGAAATCAAAGTTGACAAGGTGTCTTTTGATCAAGTGATTCCTTGAAATGACCACTGTAAACTGGCTGTCAAGGTCAAATGAAACGCTGACTCACCTGGGGGGGTGACGCCCACAGTTGGGAACTTCAGGCGGTGGTAGGTGCATTACTTGCTTGTGTTGACCTATTGACTACACAGGGAGATGATACTGAGGAGCGTAGCTGTAGTACTAATATCAGCAATATGGGTCTACCACAGAGAGCAGAAGAATTCCACACCGTTGCATTTCTTGGGCTGTGGCTGACTATAGTGGTTGCTCCTTAGGGCCTGTCAGAGTGCTTTGCTTAGAGCTGTCACACAAGGTCCCTGCAAAACCACCTCCACCTGGAGCAATGTCTAGATCAGTTGTTGCCCACTTGTTTCATTACAAAAATAGGAATGTGATCCTGCAGGAAGCTTGAGAGGGCCACTGGTTTCACCTCTAGAGTGCTGAAGTGACTATCTTTCCAGACTATACACTGCCAGTTCTGCAACAAAGGGCTTCTTTTCTTCCTGTTAAGAAGGATCTGAAGGATGCAGGTATCCTCTACATGCTCCTGTTCCCTGCCCCCCAAAAAACTAGGTTTGATGGCTGCACAATGACCTGTCTATGCCTTTGGACTGGCTGGCGGCCTACAAAAATAGCATGGAGAGGGATTGGATCCCTGGGCCTTTGAGACCAAAGCAGCAGCACAGGGGTGCTCAGAGCATACTGGATGAGTGTGACCTACAAAGAGGCAGATGGAGAGGGTGAGAGTTGTAGCGACTGATGTTTTGTTCTCACTATGGAGCTCACTGGGCAGTCACATGACGTCCCCTGCTTGACCTCCTCCTCTGAGAGTGTGGACTCTGAGGGGCATATTTATACTCTGTTTGCGCCGGATTTGCGTCCTTTTTTTTTACGCAAATCCGACGCAAAGCTAACTCCATATTTATACTTTGGCGTTAGACCCGTCTAGCGCCAAAGATCTTGGAGTTTGTGTCATTTTTTAGCGTGGACACCTACCTTGCGTTAATTATATGCAAGGTAGGCGTTCCCTTCTAAAAAATGACTCTAAGGCATTTGTGCCTTATTTAAACTCCCGTGCAAAAATGACGCACAGGAGTGGGCGGGCCTTAAAAAATGCCGTCCAGCCGCTTTTGCGTAATTTTTTAATGCCTGGTCAGGGCAGGCGTTAAGGGACCTGTGGGCTCGGAAGGAGCCCAGAGGTGCTCTCCCATGCCCCCAGGGACACCCCCTGCCACCCTTGCCCACCCCAGAAGGACGCCCAAGGATGGAGGGACCCATCCCAGGGAACTTAAGGTAAGTTCAGGTAAGTATTTTTTTCGTAATTTTTTTGTGGCATAGGGGGGCCTGATTTGTGCCCCCCTACATGCCACTATGCCCAGTGACCATGCCCAAGGGACATAAGTCCCCTGGGCATGGCCATTGGGCAAGGGGGCATGACTCCTGTCTTTGCTAAGACAGGAGTCATTTCAATGGGGGTTGGGCGTCAAAAAAAATGGCGCAAATCGGGTTGAGGCCAAAATGTTGCCTCAGCCTGACTTGCCCCATTTTTTGACACCCAAGCTCCATTTTCCCCTACGCCGGCGCTGCCTTGAGTGAGTCATTTTTTTTGACGCACACCAGTCAGCTGCGCCGGCTAACGTCATTCAATAAATAAGGCGCCCGCATGGCGCTTTGGAATGGCATTAGCCGGCGTTAAAAATTTTGACGCACAACTGTGTTGGCGCAGTTGTGCGTCAAAAAGTATAAATATGGCCCTGAAAATCTTCTGGGGGCCTTGCTGCTGGGCAACTGCTGACACCTACGATGGCAGAAGATCTTTAACATTTAACTATTCTTTTGCGATATCAGGAGTGCCTACTGGCTGCTGACTGGGAGAGGGATTGGGCCAGTGATGCTCCATCCCTCCTGAGTGAATTGTTTGGGCTACAATGATGCTTGAAATTATGTTTCCCTTGGACTTGGGTGGTAAAACTTGATGGAGAGAGGTCCAGTAATATCCTTCTGTGAGGAAGTCAGTGCAGGATGGCCTTCATGACAGAAACTGGTGCAGCTGCCCCTTCACTAGAAAACCCACCTACAGCTTATTATGGGTTTGATTCCTACATTTATTTTGACTCTTGGTTGTGGCTGGGAAGCTGTTGCTTCTCTGACCTGGGGAAGGGGATTTGGAGACTGTTATTTTTATTACCCAGCATTAGAATATGCATGCTCTGTGGTGGTCCTCAGAGGGTGGGGGGCAAGGAGATAGGCATGGGGAACGGGGGAGGCACAATGTATACCACCTGCAATGAAAACTCTAATGCAATAATCCCTCTTGACTTGGAATGTCCAGGGTCTATTTTCTCTTCATAAATGGTATAAAGTCTTAGCATCCTTAAAATACATAGGTGTCCATATCTCTCTCCCTCAGGAGACATATCTGACAAGGGCTGAGATATCTAAGCCTCAGAGACATTGAAGGGGCTTGATATTCCCAATAGGATACTTCCTTGTAGGAAACATTGATGTACCTCCAACCGGGAACTCCCTAGATGTACAAAAGACATTTATTGATGATGACAACTGCCATGTTATCCAGGTTATAAGGCTTAATGGGATATGTCTTCTCATTGGCTACATCTATGTTCTGAATATTTGGGCAAGTGCGATTTCTGATGGCCCTCTCCAGAATCCTTTTATGTGACCTCCACCTCCCTATACTCTTGAGGGGGGCTATGATTGTGTGGCAGACACAAACCTGGACAGATCTGGTCTCCCACTGGTTGATACTCCCTTAATAATGCTGGCACAAGGTTTTGAGACTCATTGGAACAAGGGATGCTCAGGCACATATGGCAGGATCGGAGACCAGGTTAGAGGGAGATTTCCTTCTACTCCCAAGAGCATAATCTGCATGTAAGACTTCATAAGGTGTTGGACTTGGTGGGTCCTGTGGCCAAGGTTGTTTGGTCCTAGTAACTGCCCCACACATTATGGAATCATACCCCACATAAGATAGAATTTCACTGAATTGAGCGCATGACCCCATTTCCACTTGGAGACTCTTACCTAGTTGTCTCTAAGAAACAACCTTTCGGGATCCCCTTGGCATCCTGATAACCATTAATTTTGATACAAATTCTCATTTTGCCTCCCACACCAATGTTGAGTGGGATGCATGTAGGGTGGTTGTTAAAGGGTTCTGTCTTAGTCAGTTAGTGGGAGTAGAACAGTCACTTTGGGCGGACCTGACTACCTTAGAAGATGACATCTGGCATCTCAAAAATGAGATTCCACAGTGCCCTGAGGCTCAACTTGCCCTTTGGGAAGCACAGGCACATCACTCAGTAGTATTGAGGAAACTCCATTCCATAAGTAGTCAACACTATTTCACTACTGCCCATGCCAAGGGAAGCCGAGCAGGCCAGACATTGGTCTGCTTCAAAGGTAGGTAGTCTCCTATCATGAAGGTAGCAGGGCCGACTGGAGAAAAGTTATAATCCCAAACAGACATACATAAAGTCTTCATGCTCACTACAGGACCTTGTATGAGCTAAGGGTCGCTTTATCTAGAGGCGAGCTAGATCTCTTTCTCAATAGAACAATCTTGCTGTGGTTTGGAGGATCTTGGTGTCCCTATATCGAAGAAGCAATTTAGGGTGTGGCTTACAGCAAAAAACTGCTCACAGCTGAATTTTATCATATTCATGCTACGCAGTTGGTCCCATGATCTGCTGAATTATACACATATGCCTCAACTAGGGAAGCTCTGATGGTGTTCATCCCTAAACCCTTGAGTGATATGCCAGATGTGGTATCCTATCAATCTTTGTCAATGTTAAACCTGGCTTATAAAATACTCAGCAAGGCCATGGCCAATAACATTCAACAACAAAAAGAACAGATGAAGGGTGGAATGCTGAACAAATCAAACATTCACTCACAGTCACAGATCTAGGTTTGATCCAGCATTTTTTGGCTCACCACAGCACTCCAGTTTCGACCCAACCATAGGCAAATCAATCTTGACCCTGTTCCCCATGAGAACAGTCCAGCCTGAACTTTCAGGCCAGATCCTCACAGTATCACCCCTCCTCAGCCAGGCTAGTTTGATACACTGGCACAGCGAGCAATGGGCCCAAGTCTGAGCATACCCTTCCCACGTAGAGTGACATAAGCAAGAAGAATAGATGATGGATGTAATGCTGAACAAATAAAACATTCACCCCCAGTCACAGATCTGTGTTTAATCTATTGTTTATTTGCTCACTACGGCACCCACATTTGAGCCCACCCATATGCAAATTAGTCTTGACCATGCTCCCCATGTAACCATTCCAGACCGAACTCCTCCCTGGACTGGAAACAAGCATCCACAGACCAGTTTCAGGGTATCTCCCCCACGCCAGCCTGGCTAGCTTGAATCCAGTGGCACATACAGCATGGGACCCACATATGGGCATACCATTCCCACTTAAGGCAACAAAATAAAAAAGAACAGGTGATGGACGGAATGCAGAACAAATTAACATTCACCCCAAGTCACAGATCTGGATTTAACCCATCATTTGTTTTTGTTCATCACGCCATCTCAGTTTGGACCCAGCCCTATGCAAATCAGTCTTGACCCTGCTCCCCATGGGTACAGCCTAGCCTGACCTGTCATGCCACGTCTTCTCTGGACTGTAAGCAAGCCTCCTGGGACCAGTTTCAGGGTATCACCCCTCACCAGACAGGCTTCCTTGAATACAGGGGCACAGGAAGCATGGGATCGATGTCTGGGCATACCCTTCCCACTTAGGGTGACAAAAACATCTTCATGGCCTCACACATGAGGACAAAAATTTATTTATTGCCAACCATGGCACCTTAAACATCATTAGGCATCTGTTTCACATCCTGGAGGAGGCAGACGAGGAGCAAATCCCTGAGGCACTGGTACTTTCCATTGATATTGGGAAGGCCTTTCATACTAGTTGAGGGGACTTCCCACACACGGTCATGTCTAGACTGTCTTTAGGTGAAGGTTGGAATATGCTCTGCTATATGCCAGGGCATGGGCATGAGTGTGCAGAGGTTTATGTATTCCCAAACCCTTTGAGACCAGCTGGGGTACTTGACAGGGTTCCACCCACTCTCCCAAGTTTTTCTCGCTGGTGATTGAACCATTCACTGTGTGTTGCAGCAGGGGGGCCGATCCGAGAGAATCCGACTCAGGGAGTGCATGATCTCACTGTATGCAGACAACATGCTTATTGGTGGAAATGGCCTTCCTCATGGTGTGACCCCCCCAAAAATGTTGCCTTCCTCCTTGTATATTTTGCTGTATTTTTACTTTGTTGACCTTCGGACTCTGTGCACATCACTATTGCTAACCAGTGCTAAAGTGCTTGTGCTCACTCCTTCAAACTTGGTCAAATTGGCTTGTACCCAATTTGCACATTTAATTTACTTGTAAGTCCCTTATAGAGTAGTATACCATATACCTGGGGCTGATAAATTAAATGCTATCAGTGGGCCTGAAGCACTTATTGTGCCACCCACCTAAAGTAGCAGTCTAAAACGTGTTCTAGGCCTGCCATTGCAGCCTGAATGCTGTATCTCACTGCCATGTCAACTTGGCATTTTAACACCCTTGCAATGCTTTAAACTCTCTTTTTATTATTATATATATGTCACTCCTAATGTAGGCCTTCGGTAGCCCATTGCAAAGGATGCTGTGTAATTAAAAGGTAGGACATGCACTTTTAGGTTTTACATGTCCCGGTAGTGAAAAACTCCCTCATTCATTTTTCACTGCTGTGAGGCCAGCCCTCCCCTAAGGGAACATTTTGTATTTCTTATTACCATTAATAAGCTGCAATTCCTAAATGAGAAGAGGTAGATATATCATATTTGGTGCTTGTGCACTCTCAATGATAAACTCTCTTTACTGGCAAAGTCAGATGTAGCGTTACAAGTTTGAAAATTCCACTTTTAGAAAGTTGGTATTTTCCTGCCCTTAGCCTTCTGTGCCTGTATCCTGTCTCAGGTAACATGACTGGGTGTAACTGACCTTGTGAATTCTTCCCAAACAGTCAGACAATGGTGGAATTAGCAGAGCATTAACTAGCTTAATGAGGGACAGAGGTGAGCACAGCCCCACTTGCACCTGAATAGGTTGTGCCCTGTCTCCTCACAATAGACATGATGACCCTGTATTGTCACTGCAGCCAGCTATGAGCCAGGGTGGGGGAGGCGGGAAACTCCCATAATTTCAAAAAAGCCTTTCTGAAAAACTTTCTCACTTTCTAGGACTATGGCACAAGGGTATTAAAATAGGGATCTCAGACCCAATCCTCTGTTCACTACTCGACCTGTGAAAGAACTCTCAGAGAACTGCCTGCTGCTGTAACCTGTTCTGCATTCTGCCAGACTACTGCTATACCTGGAAGGACTGCTTTGCTGTCTGGAGCCTGCCTCCAACCCTCAGAGGCCAGCCTTGCTGTTGAGCCTTGCATCTTCACCTACACCCAGGACTTCCAGGAGTGACTCCACAGGCTAATTTACTGGTCTCCTGTTCAGAACCACATGGACATAATATGCTCCGACCATCTTGAACCTGCACCAGGACTTAGCTAAAGTGATTTCTGAACCCCCAAGAGGTCTCCACCCACTCCTAGACCCTTGGTTGTGGTGCTAAATATGCCTAGGTGGCCATTTTCAAAAACTAAAGTGGTCACCAACATCATGGGCAGCAGTGACAGCCTTGCCTAGAGCATGTGGCTATGATGGCTTGTGAGCCTGATGGCACAATATGGATTAGTAGAGACCTGGTGGTGTTAGGTGACAGGATTGAGACGGAGCCCTTGAGATAAAGGTAGACATATTGTGAGACATGGGCTCCATAGCACCCTCCTACCCCTATTCTCCCCTGCTCTGATCTGATGTAGGGTTGGTCCCTGCACAGCCTCAGGAGGGATACAGTTAGAAACACTGTATAGAGTTTAGTTAGTTGTTCAATTGTTCACTTCTCCGTTAGGAAAACAGTTAGAATACACCAAGCATATTTGACTTTGCCAGATTATGACAACTGGTGAACTAGGAAAACATGACAAAATGTACTTTCAGGCTCTGAATACGAGTATTATATGGTAACTATACTTTGCATCATGAGAATTGTCAACTGTGTATATCTTATTAATGCCAAATGCTGTATTGCCTTGTGACTTCATTGCTACAGCAAACTAATCTCTTTTTTTAACCCCTTCCTCGCCATGGACGTAATGGTTACGTCCATGGCAGCGCCCGTGTGGCGCCATGGATGTAACCATTACGTCCTGGGACTGGCCGTCGGGGGAAGCGCTAGCGCTCGCCCCGAGGGCCACCTCCCCACCCCCCCAGGCCAGGGCTGAAAGGGGAATCCCTTCCCCTTTCACCCCCACAACGTCAGAGCGCGATCGCGCGCTGATATCATGAAAGGGGGAAAGACGCGCTGGAAGCCATTTGCTTCCAGCGCGTCTAAGGAGAAGGTGAGTTTTTCACCTTCGTGCTGGGGGGGATGCCTCTGAAAGAGGCATCGAGGGAAAGGAAAGGGTTTTCCTTTCCCTCAATGTCTCTTTGAGCATTCCTGCTGCCCGATCGCGATGCGATCGGGCTGCAGGAATGCCCACTAGACACCAGGGATTTCAGTATGTGTGTGTGTGTGTGTGTTTTTAGTGTGGGGGAGCAACCCCTTCGGCAAGGTTTGCTCCCCTTTGGGGGCAAATGTATTTTTCGTCATTTCGCAGATTGGCGTTATTTTTAGGCCGATCTGCCCCCAAGGGGAGCATAAAGCCACTAGACACCAGGGATATTATTGTTGTTTTTTTTTTTTTTGTGTTGGGGGACGGCCCCTTGGGCAAGGGTCACCCCCAGGGGCCCACGTGTATTATTGGACAGTTCTGCCCCCCTTGTGGGCAGATAGGCCTATTATTTTAGGCCTTTTCCCAATAGCGCCAGGGATATTATATGTGTGTATGTGTGCTTTGTGTGGGGGGGTGGCCCCTTGGGCAAGGGTCGCTCCCCTTGGGGGGGCCAATGTATTTATCGCCGTTTCTGCCCCCCTTTGCGGCAGATTGGCCTTATTTTTAGGCCAATCTGCCCCCAAGGGGGGCAGAAAGCCACTAGACACCAGGGATTTTATTGTTGTTTATTTTTTTTGTGTTGGGGCGGGCCCTTGGGCAAGGGTCAGCCCCATGGGCACAAATGCATTATTGGGCAGTTCTGCACCCCTTGGGGGCAGAAAGACCAATTTTTTTTTAGGCCTTTCTGCCTCCAAGGGGGGCAGAATCCCCATAGCACCAGGAAAAATGTATGTGTGTGTGCTTTGTTTGGGGGGGGCGACCCTTGACCAAGGGGCCAATGGGGGCAATGTAATCTGGGTGATTTCTGCCCCCCCTTGGGGGCAGATTGGCCTATTTTTTGTAGGCCCTTCTGTCCCCCGGGGGGGGGGGGCACGGGGGCAGAGACCATGAAGATGCCAGGGATTATTTTTTCTTTCTTTTGTTTTTTTTGTGTTGGGGGGGTGCCCCCTGGGGCAAGGGTCACCCCCAAGGGCCAAAAAGCACTATTGGGCAGTTCTGCCCCCCCCCCCCCCACCCCTTGGGGTCAGATCGCCCTTTTTTTTTTTTTAGGCCCATCTGCCCCCAAGGGGGGCAGAATCCACTTAGCGCCAGGGATCATGTGTGTGCTTTGTGTGGGGGGGTTGTCCCCTTGGGCAAGGCTCACCCCCAAAAGGGGCAATATATTCTATGGCATTTCTGCCCCCCTTGGGGGTAGATTGGCCTATTTTTTTTAGACCCATCTTCCCCCAAACAGAGAACACTAGACACAAGGGAAAATTTAAAAATGGTTGGTGGCGGGGTGTTTGTCAACTGGCGAAGTATTTGCTTTTATGATAATAACAGTTTTTCTCCTTTTTGTTCCAGTTCAAAGCTTTTGCTGACTTTGCTGTGGCTTGTTGCAGTTTTGGCAGTAGTTGTCCTGCGGTTTGCATAGTTGCATGTTTTAGGTAAGTAAGTAAATTTACTCCAAGTGAGTATTGTTGCCATGCATGAATGACATGTTTGTAGGTGGTGTACTGAATGCAGGATTGTGTGTGCAATTGTCCTTAGATTTATGCACAATGATTATTGTGTTGTCTTATGTCTAATTTGCTTTTTGGTTCTCTTTTTAGTGGGATATCATTGGTGATTGCTGTGGCTGTGCAGAGTAGTTGCTGGTGAGTCAAGCTTTTTCAGGCAAGTGAGCAGTATAGTTTTTGAGTTTATAACTCTTAGTGATAAAGCTACACTTTGTTACTTATCTTACACAGTGCTGGTTGTTGGTGGTGTATTTGTCCAGTTAATGTTTGTAGGAAGGATCATGGCTAGCAGTAGGATGACCACTCAGCAGGTTGTTAGTGTGCTTTTTGAGCCATCTTCTGACCATGAATATGAGACTGACTCTGCATCTGAGGCAGAGGAGGAAGTGCAGGATAGTGGAAGTGAATTTTCTGTCAGAGATGAATCATCTGATGACGAAGCCACTCTCAGTGCTGATGAAGGGCCTGTTTTAGAGGAGGACAGTGATGTGCCGATGGTGCAGGAGCCAGCGGCTGAAAGGCTTCCCATTGGAAGACCTGACACGTGGGTTGCACCAAACATGGAGCAGCCACAGTTGCCTGCGTTTACTGGTTTTCCAGGGTGTTGAGTTAATACGGAAAACTTTTTGCCCGTCAACTTTTTTGAGTTGTTTATGGACAATATATTTTTGGAAGAGATTGTTGAGCAGACTAATTTGTATGCAGAGCAGTTTTTGAGGGACAACGCTGCCAGACTTAGGCCGCACTCTAGAGCTAGCCGGTGGATTCCCACAAATCTGGAAGAGTTGACAAAGTTCTTGGGTTTAACTTTTTTGATGGGGCTGATAAGGAAGCCATCACTGTCTTCATATTGGTCTACTAGTCCCTTGATGGCAACTGCTATATTTCCTGCCATCATGAGTCGTAACCGGTATGAGCTTCTTCTTCGGATGTTGCATTTTGTAGATAATTCTTTAGCATTGCCATGAGATCATCCTGATTCTGACCGTCTGTTTAAGATTAGACCTGTCCTTGATCATTTGGTAGATCGGTTTTCAGAGATCTATGTTCCAGGGAAAGAAATATCTGTAGATGAGTCTTTGGTCCTGTTCAAGGGTTGGTTGTTTTTTAGGCAGTACATTCCTAGCAAGAGGGCACAGTATGGAATTAAATTGTATATGCTGTCTGAAAGTAATACAGGATATGTTTATAATTTCCGGGTCTACACTGGTAGGGATTCCAATATTGACCCCCCTGGTTGTCCACCCACTTTTGGAGTTAGTGAGAAAATTGTGTGGGAACTTGGTAGACAACTGTTTAACAAAGGTCACCATTTATATGTAGACTTCTACAGTGGAGTTCAGTTGTTCAAGGAGTTGTTCAGAGTGGACACTGTTGCTTGTGGCACAATCCGCTCTAATAGGAAAGGCTATCCAAGAGAGCTTGTCTGTAAAAAACTTGAGAAGGGACAGTGCAGTGCCTTGCGGAATGATGAGCTGCTAGCTCTGAAATTTGTAGAAAAGAGGGATATATACATGCTAAGCACCATCCATGATGAGAGTACTTCACCTTTGGCTGTTTAGGGTCAGGTTGCCGAAGTGTGCAAACCTGTGTGCATCTTAGACTATAATAAGCACATGGGTGGTGTTGATAGGGTAGATCAGAGTTTGGAACCTTACACTGCTGCTCGTAAGTATTACGTTTGGTATAAGAAATTAGCGGTTCACTTGTTGCACTTGGCAACTTTTAATGATTTTGTTGTGTTCAAGGATAGTTATTCAGAGTCAAGGATTACATTTGTGAAATTTCAGGAGTCTATAGTAGCTAGCCTTGTTGTGCTGGAACAGGCAAGAGTTCCTAGAGAAGCAGTGGTGGAGGATGTGGCTAGATTGAAAGATCGTCACTTTGCTGAGCACATTCCTCCCACGGCCCAAAAAATCTTTCCTGCTAAGAGATGTAGAGTCTGTGCTCGAAGAGGTATCAGGAAGGAGACTAGGATCTACTGCCCTGATTGTCTTTCAACGCCTGTGCTGTGTGTGGGTGGTTGTTTCAGGAGCTACCACACACAGAAGAATTGTTGAGAAATTCAGTGAGCGTAAACTGCCGTTTTATATTTTTATAGGTTCAGTTTCACGGTTGGCATTAGTCATGTATTCAGTTAGAGCTTTTGTGTTTGTAGTTTTGTACTTATTTATGATTAGTGGTTTCTTTGTTGTTTAAAAACAAAAAAAGGGATGGTATGTGTGGGGTGGTGCTTGGCTGGCAGTGTGCGTGGGGTGGCGCTTGGCTGGCGGTGTGCGTGGGGTGGCGCTTGGCTGGCGGTGTGCGTGGGGTGGTGCTTGGCTAGCGGTGCCAGCCAAACGCCAGTCCACACACATCAGTTGGTGTAATTGCTGTATCAGGCATGTGGGCGTATGAAAGTGAAGGGCCCTTGAGTGGCGCTGTCTATCCATGCAAGTGTCGTAATGTGCTGGGCCCGTGGCTGGCGGCGTGAATGGTCTTGTGCATGTCATGTATGAAAGGTGTGTGAATGGACTGTAAAGCGGTTGGTGCCTTGCCATGGCTTTACAGCTCACGAGCTGTGAGTCATTGGTTCAGTTTTTTGGCCTTTCAGTTATTAACAGTGCATTTCACTTTTGTGAAATCTCTTGTTAATAAAATTTGATCTGCTGAACCATCACTCACTCTTGTGCCAAATCCAACCAGTATGTGTGGTTAAAAATAACAAAACCTGCTCCGCTGTAATCAGGCGTCGCAGCACACTTGTGACACGCTAGGTGTCTCAGGTGGGACCCCAATGATGAGGCATGCCACCAACTTGATTGGTGGGTGAGGGGTCTTTTTTTTTACATAACCTAAGTGTGTTTCTTTTCACAATTGTAGTGTTTGGCACATCACAGACTTATGTGGACACATCAAAATGATATATTACAAAACAACCTGTGTTTGGGGGGGAGGGGGCACCTATGTTTTTGGTCTTGGGTGCGGCCTTCATCTAGGGAAACCTACCAAACCCAGACATTTTTTTAAACTAGACACCCCAAGGAGTCCAGGGAGGTGTGGCTTGTGTGGATCCCACAACATTTCTTACCCAGACTCCTCTGCAAACCTCAAAATGTGCTTAAAAAAGCATATTTTCATAACTTTTCTTTGTACGATCACCGCTCCAGCACAAAATTCCTACTCCCCAGCATTCCCCTCAGTCTCCCAAGTAAAATGACACCTCACTTGTGTAGGTCCCCATGCAGAGTCAGCCTAAAGATGTATAAAAGAAGAATATGTGCTTATCAACTCGCTGTGCTATCCCCTCAATCTCTACAAGTTTTTGGCCTTTTTCTGTTGCAGGCACCTGGCCCACCCACACAAGTGAGGTATCATTTTTTTCGGGAGACTTGGGGGAACGGTGGGTGGAAGGAAATTTGTGGCTCCTCTCAGATTCCAGAACTTTCTGTCACTGAAATGACAGGAAAAGGTGTTTTTTTGGCCAAATTTTGAGGTTTGCAAAGGATTCTGGGTAACAGAACCTTGTCAGAGCCCCACAAGTCACCCCATCTTGGATTCCCCTAGGTGTCTAGTTTTCATAAATGCACAGGTTTGCTAGGTTTCCCCAGGTGCCGGCTGAGCTAGAGGCCAAAATCCACAGCTAGGCACTTAGTAAAAAACAGCTCTGCTTTCTTTCTGAAAATGTGATGTGCCCACGTCGTGTTTTGGGGCATATCCTGTCGCCGGCGCTAGGCCTACCCACACAAGTGAGGTACCATATTTATCAGGAGACTTAGGGGAATGCTGGGTGGAAGGAAATTTGTGGCTCCTCTCAGATTCCAGAACATTCATTCACCGAAATGACAGGAAATAGTGTTTTTTTGGCCAAATTCTGAGGTTTACAAAGGATTCTGGGTAACAGAACCTGGTCAGAGCCCCACAAGTCACCCCATTTTGGATCCCCCTAGATGTCTAGTTTTCAAAAATGCGCAGGTTTGCTAGGTTTCCCCAGGTGCCGGCTGAGCTAGAGGCCAAAATCCACAGCTAGGCACTTTGTAAAAAACAGATCTGTTTTCTTTCTGAAAATGTGATGTGTCCACGTTGTGTTTTGGGGCATGTCCTGTCGCCGGCGCTAGGCCTAGCCACACAAGTGAAGTACCATTTTTATCGGGAGACTTGGGGGAACGCTGGGTGGAAGAAAATTTGTGGCTCCTCTCAGATTCTAGAACTTTCTGTCACTGAAATGACAGGAAAAAGTGTTTTTTGGCCAAATTTTGAGGTTTGCAAAGGATTCTGGGTAACAGAACCTGGTCAGAGCCCCACAAGTCACCCCATCTTGGATTCCCCTAGATGTCTAGTTTTCAAAAATGCACAGGTTTGCTAGGTTTCCCTAGCTGCCGGCTTAGCTAGAGGCCAAAATCCACAGCTAGGCACTTTGTACAAAACAGCTCTGTTTTTTTTCTGAAAATTTGATGTGTCCACGTCGTGTTTAGGGGCATATCCTGTTGCGGGCGCTAGGCCTACCCACACAAGTGAGGTACCGTTTTTATCGGGAGACTTGGGGGAATGCTGGTTGGAAGGAAATTTGTGGCTCTTCTCATATTCCAGAATTTTCTGTCACCGAAATGATAGGAAAAAGTGTTTTTTGGCCAAATTTTGAGGTTTGCAAAGGATTCTGGGTAACAGAACCTGGTTAGAGCCCCACAAGTCACCCCATCTTGGATTCCCCTAGGTATCTAGTTTTTAAAAATGCACAGGTTTGCTAGGTTTCCCCAGGTGCCGGCTGAGCTAGAGGCCAAAATCCACAGCTAGGCACTTTGTAAAAAACAGTTCTGTTTTCTTTCTGAAAATGTGATGTGTCCACGTCGTGTTTTGGGGGCATATCCTGTCTCGGGCGTTAGGCCTACCCACACAAGTGAGGTACCATTTTTATCGGGAGACTTGGGGGAACGCTGGGTGGAAGGAAATTTATGGCTCCTCTCAGATTCCAGAACTTTCTGTCACCGAAATGACAGGAAAAAGTGTTTTTTGGCCAAAATTTGAGGTTTGCAAAGGATTCTGGGTAACAGAACCTGGTCAGAGCCCCACAAGTCACCCCATTTTGGATCCCCCTAGATGTCTAGTTTTTAAAAATGTGCAGGTTTGCTAGGTTTCCCCAGGTGCCGGCTGAGCTAGAGGCCAAAATCCACAGCTAGGCACGTTGTAAAAATCAGCTCTGTTTTCTTTCTGAAAATGTGATGTGTCCATGTCGTGTTTTGGGGCATATCCTGTTGCAGGCCCTGGGCCTACCCACACAAGTGAGGTACCGTTTTTATCAGGAGACTTAGGGGAATGCTGGTTGGAAGGAAATTTGTGGCTCCTCTCATATTCCAGAATTTTCTGTCACCGAAATGACAGGAAAAAGTGTTTTTTGGCCAAAGTTTGAGGTTTGCAAAGGATTCTGGGTAACAGAACCTGGTCAGAGCCCCACAAGTCACCCCATTTTGGATCCCCCTAGATGTCTAGTTTTTAAAAATGCGCAGGTTTGCTAGGTTTCCCCAGGTGCCGGCTGAGCTAGAGGCCAAAATCCACAGCTAGGCACTTTGTAAAAAACAGCTCTGTTTTCTTTCTGAAAATGTGATGTGTCCACGTCGTGTTTTGGGGCATATCCTGTCGCCGGCGCTAGGCCTACCCACACAAGTGAAGTACCATTTTTATCGGGAGACTTGGGGGAACGCTGGGTGGAAGGAAATGTGTGGCTGCTCTCAGATTCTAGAACTTTCTGTCACTGAAATGACAGGAAAAAGTGTTTTTTTGGCCAAATTTTGAGGTTTGCAAAGGATTCTGGGTAACAGAACCTGGTCAGAGCCCCACAAGTCACCCCATCTTGGATTCCCCTAGATGTCTAGTTTTAAAAAATGCACAGGTTTGCTAGGTTTCCCCAGCTGCCGGCTTAGCTAGAGGCCAAAATCCACAGCTAGGCACTTTGTACAAAACAGCTCTGTTTTCTTTCTGAAAATGTGATGTGTCCACGTCGTGTTTTGGGGCATATCCTGTTGCGGGCGCTAGGCTTACCACACAAGTGAGGTACCATTTTTATGGGGAGACTTGGGAGAACGCTGGGTGGAAGGAAATTTGTGGCTCCTCTCAGATTCCAGAACTTTCTGTCACCGAAATGACAGGAAAAAGTGTTTTTTTGGCCAAAGTTTGAGGTTTGCAAAAGATTCTGGGTAACAGAACCTGGTCAGAGCCCCACAAGTCACCCCATTTTGGATCCCCCTAGATGTCTAGTTTTCAAAAATGCGCAGGTTTGCTAGGTTTCCCCAGGTGCCGGCTGAGCTAGAGGCCAAAATCCACAGCTAGGCACGTTGTAAAAAACAGCTCTGTTTTCTTTCTGAAAATGTGATGTGTCCACGTCGTGTTTTGGGGCATATCCTGTCGCAGGCCCTGGGCCTACCCACACAAGTGAGGTACCGTTTTTATCAGGAGACTTGGGGGAATGCTGGTTGGAAGGAAATTTGTTGCTCCTCTCATATTCCAGAATTTTCTGTCACCGAAATGAAAGGAAAAAGTGTTTTTTGGCCAAAGTTTGAGGTTTGCAAAGGATTCTGGGTAACAGAACCTGGTCAGAGCCCCACAAGTCACCCCATTTTGGATCCCCCTAGATGTCTAGTTTTTAAAAATGCGCAGGTTTGCTAGGTTTCCCCAGGTGCCGGCTGAGCTAGAGGCCAAAATCCACAGCTAGGCACGTTGTAAAAATCAGCTCTGTTTTCTTTCTGAAAATGTGATGTGTCCATGTCGTGTTTTGGGGCATATCCTGTTGCAGGCCCTGGGCCTACCCACACAAGTGAGGTACCGTTTTTATCAGGAGACTTAGGGGAATGCTGGTTGGAAGGAAATTTGTGGCTCCTCTCATATTCCAGAATTTTCTGTCACCGAAATGACAGGAAAAAGTGTTTTTGGCCAAAGTTTGAGGTTTGCAAAGGATTCTGGGTAACAGAACCTGGTCAGAGCCCCACAAGTCACCCCATTTTGGATCCCCCTAGATGTCTAGTTTTTAAAAATGCACAGGTTTGCTAGGTTTCCCCAGGTGCCGGCTGAGCTAGAGGCCAAAATCCACAGCTAGGCACTTTGTAAAAAACAGCTCTGTTTTCTTTCTGAAAATGTGATGTGTCCACGTCGTGTTTTGGGGCATATCCTGTCGCCGGCGCTAGGCCTACCCACACAAGTGAAGTACCATTTTTATCGGGAGACTTGGGGGAACGCTGGGTGGAAGGAAATTTGTGGCTGCTCTCAGATTCTAGAACTTTCTGTCACTGAAATGACAGGAAAAAGAGTTTTTTTGGCCAAATTTTGAGGTTTGCAAAGGATTCTGGGTAACAGAACCTGGTCAGAGCCCCGCAAGTCACCCCATCTTGGATTCCCCTAGATGTCTAGTTTTAAAAAATGCACAGGTTTGCTAGGTTTCCCCAGCTGCCGGCTTAGCTAGAGGCCAAAATCCACAGCTAGGCACTTTGTACAAAACAGCTCTGTTTTTTTTCTGAAAATTTGATGTGTCCACGTCGTGTTTAGGGGCATATCCTGTTGCGGGCGCTAGGCCTACCCACACAAGTGAGGTACCGTTTTTATCGGGAGAATTGGGGGAATGCTGGTTGGAAGGAAATTTGTGGCTCTTCTCATATTCCAGAATTTTCTGTCACCGAAATGATAGGAAAAAGTGTTTTTTGGCCAAATTTTGAGGTTTGCAAAGGATTCTGGGTAACAGAACCTGGTTAGAGCCCCACAAGTCACCCCATCTTGAATTCCCCTAGGTATCTAGTTTTTAAAAATGCGCCGGTTTGCTAGGTTTCCCCAGGTGGCAGCTGAGCTAGAGGCCAAAATCCACAGCTAGGCACTTTGTAAAAAACAGCTCTGTTTTCTTTCTGAAAATGTGATGTGTCCACGTCGTGTTTTGGGGCATATCCTGTTGCGGGCGCTAGGCTTACCACACAAGTGAGGTACCATTTTTATCGGGAGACTTGGGAGAACGCTGGGTGGAAGGAAATTTGTGGCTCCTCTCAGATTCCAGAACTTTCTGTCACCGAAATGACAGGAAAAAGTGTTTTTTTGGCCAAAGTTTGAGGTTTGCAAAAGATTCTGGGTAACAGAACCTGGTCAGAGCCCCACAAGTCACCCCATTTTGGATCCCCCTAGATGTCTAGTTTTCAAAAATGCGCACGTTTGCTAGGTTTCCCCAGGTGCCGGCTGAGCTAGAGGCCAAAATCCACAGCTAGGCACGTTGTAAAAAACAGCTCTGTTTTCTTTCTGAAAATGTGATGTGTCCACGTCGTGTTTTGGGGCATATCCTGTCGCAGGCCCTGGGCCTACCCACACAAGTGAGGTACCGTTTTTATCAGGAGACTTGGGGGAATGCTGGTTGGAAGGAAATTTGTGGCTCCTCTCATATTCCAGAATTTTCTGTCACCGAAATGAAAGGAAAAAGTGTTTTTTGGCCAAAGTTTGAGGTTTGCAAAGGATTCTGGGTAACAGAACCTGGTCAGAGCCCCACAAGTCACCCCATTTTGGATCCCCCTAGATGTCTAGTTTTTAAAAATGCGCAGGTTTGCTAGGTTTCCCCAGGTGCCGGCTGAGCTAGAGGCCAAAATCCACAGCTAGGCACGTTGTAAAAATCAGCTCTGTTTTCTTTCTGAAAATGTGATGTGTCCATGTCGTGTTTTGGGGCATATCCTGTTGCAGGCCCTGGGCCTACCCACACAAGTGAGGTACCGTTTTTATCAGGAGACTTAGGGGAATGCTGGTTGGAAGGAAATTTGTGGCTCCTCTCATATTCCAGAATTTTCTGTCACCGAAATGACAGGAAAAAGTGTTTTTTGGCCAAAGTTTGAGGTTTGCAAAGGATTCTGGGTAACAGAACCTGGTCAGAGCCCCACAAGTCACCCCATTTTGGATCCCCCTAGATGTCTAGTTTTCAAAAATGCGCAGGTTTGCTAGGTTTCCCCAGGTGCCGGCTGAGCTAGAGGCCAAAATCCACAGCTAGGCACTTTGTAAAAAACAGCTCTGTTTTCTTTCTGAAAATGTGATGTGCCCACGTCGTGTTTTGCGGCATATCCTGTCGCCGGCGCTAGGCCTACCCACACAAGTGAGGTACCATATTTATCAGGAGACTTAGGGGAACGCTGGGTGGAAGGAAATTTGTGGCTCCTCTCAGATTCCAGAACTTTCATTCACCGAAATGACAGGAAATAGTGTTTTTTGGGCCAAATTCTGAGGTTTACAAAGGATTCTGGGTAACAGAACCTGGTCAGAGCCCCATAAGTCACCCCATCTTAGATGCCCCTAGGTGTCTAGTGTTCAAAAATGTGCAGGTTTGCTAGGTTTCCCCAGGTGCCGGCTGAGCTAGAGGCCAAAATCCACAGCTAGGCACTTTGTAAAAAACAGCTCCGTTTTCTTTCTGAAAATGTGATGTGTCCACGTCGTGTTTTGGGGCATATCCTGTCGCGGGCACTAGGCCTACCCACACAAGTGAGGTACCGTTTTGATCGGGAGACTTGGGGGAATGCTGGGTGGAAGGAAATTTGTGGCTCCTCTCATATTCCAGAATTTTCTGTCACCGAAATGACAGAAAAAAGTGTTTTTTTGGCAAAGTTTGAGGTTTGCAAAGGATTCTGGGTAACAGAACCTGGTCAGAGCCCCACAAGTCACCCTATCTTGGATTCCCCTAGATGTCTAGTTTTAAAAAATGCACAGGTTTGCTAGGTTTCCCTAGGTGCCGGCTGAGCTAGAGGCCAAAATCCACAGCTAGGCACTTTGTAAAAAACAGCTCTGTTTTCTTTCTGAAAATGTGATGTGTCCACGTCGTGTTTTGGGGCATATCCTGTCGCGGGCCCTAGGCCTACCCACACAAGTGAGGTACCATTTTTATCGGGAGACTTGGGGGAACGCTGGGTGGAAGGAAATTTGTGGCTCCTCTCAGATTCCCAAACTTTCTGTCACCGAAATGACAGGAAAAAGTGTTTTTTTGGCCAAATTTTGAGGTTTGCAAAGGATTCTGGGTAACAGAACCTGGTCAGAGCCCCACAAGTCACCCCATCTTGGATTCCCCTAGATGTCTAGTTTTAAAAAATGCACAGGTTTGCTAGTTTTCCCTAGGTTCCGGCTGAGCTAGAGGCCAAAATCCACAGCTAGGCACTTTGTAAAAAACAGCTCTGTTTTCTTTCTGAAAATGTGATGTGTCCACGTCGTGTTTTGGGGCATATCCTGTCGCGGGCCCTAGGCCTACCCACACAAGTGAGGGACCATATTTATCAGGAGACTTAGGGGAACGCTGGGTGGAAGGAAATTTGTGGCTCCTCTCAGATTCCAGAACTTTCATTCACCGAAATGACAGGAAATAGTGTTTTTTGGGCCAAATTCTGAGGTTTACAAAGGATTCTGGGTAACAGAACCTGGTCAGAGCCCCACAAGTCACCCCATCTTAGATGCACCTAGGTGTCTAGTGTTCAAAAATGTGCAGGTTTGCTAGGTTTCCCCAGGTGCCGGCAGAGCTAGAGGCCAAAATCCACAGCTAGGCACTTTGTAAAAAACAGCTCAGTTTTCTTTCTGAAAATGTGATGTGTCCACGTCGTGTTTTGGGGCATATCCTGTCGCGGGCACTAGGCCTACCCACACAAGTGAGGTACCGTTTTGATCGGGAGACTTGGGGGAATGCTGGGTGGAAGGAAATTTGTGGCTCCTCTCATATTCCAGAATTTTCTGTCACCGAAATGACAGAAAAAAGTGTTTTTTTGGCCAAAGTTTGAGGTTTGCAAAGGATTCTGGGTAACAGAACCTGGTCAGAGCCCCACAAGTCACCCCATCTTGGATTCCCCTAGATGTCTAGTTTTCAAAAATGCACAGGTTTGCTAGGTTTCCCTAGCTGCCGGCTTAGCTAGAGGCCAAAATCCACAGCTAGGCACTTTGTACAAAACAGCTCTGTTTTTTTTCTGAAAATTTGATGTGTCCACGTCGTGTTTAGGGGCATATCCTGTTGCGGGCGCTAGGCCTACCCACACAAGTGAGGTACCGTTTTTATCGGGAGACTTGGGGGAATGCTGGTTGGAAGGAAATTTGTGGCTCTTCTCATATTCCAGAATTTTCTGTCACCAAAATGATAGGAAAAAGTGTTTTTTGGCCAAATTTTGAGGTTTGCAAAGGATTCTGGGTAACAGAACCTGGTTAGAGCCCCACAAGTCACCCCATCTTGGATTCCCCTAGGTATCTAGTTTTTAAAAATGCACAGGTTTGCTAGGTTTCCCCAGGTGCCGGCTGAGCTAGAGGCCAAAATCCACAGCTAGGCACGTTGTAAAAATCAGCTCTGTTTTCTTTCTGAAAATGTGATGTGTCCATGTCGTGTTTTGGGGCATATCCTGTTGCAGGCCCTGGGCCTACCCACACAAGTGAGGTACCGTTTTTATCAGGAGACTTAGGGGAATGCTGGTTGGAAGGAAATTTGTGGCTCCTCTCATATTCCAGAATTTTCTGTCACCGAAATGACAGGAAAAAGTGTTTTTTGGCCAAAGTTTGAGGTTTGCAAAGGATTCTGGGTAACAGAACCTGGTCAGAGCCCCACAAGTCACCCCATTTTGGATCCCCCTAGATGTCTAGCTTTAAAAATGCGCAGGTTTGCTAGGTTTCCCCAGGTGCCGGCTGAGCTAGAGGCCAAAATACACAGCTAGGCACTTTGTAAAAAACAGCTCTGTTTTCTTTCTGAAAATGTGATGTGTCCACGTCGTGTTTTGGGGCATATCCTGTCGCCGGCGCTAGGCCTACCCACACAAGTGAAGTACCATTTTTATCGGGAGACTTGGGGGAACGCTGGGTGGAAGGAAATGTGTGGCTGCTCTCAGATTCTAGAACTTTCTGTCACTGAAATGACAGGAAAAAGTGTTTTTTTGGCCAAATTTTGAGGTTTGCAAAGGATTCTGGGTAACAGAACCTGGTCAGAGCCCCACAAGTCACCCCATTTTGGATCCCCCTAGATGTCTAGTTTTCAAAAATGCGCAGGTTTGCTAGGTTTCCCCAGGTGCCGGCTGAGCTAGAGGCCAAAATCCACAGCTAGGCACGTTGTAAAAAACAGCTCTGTTTTCTTTCTGAAAATGTGATGTGTCCACGTCGTGTTTTGGGGCATATCCTGTCGCAGGCCCTGGGCCTACCCACACAAGTGAGGTACCGTTTTTATCAGGAGACTTGGGGGAATGCTGGTTGGAAGGAAATTTGTTGCTCCTCTCATATTCCAGAATTTTCTGTCACCGAAATGAAAGGAAAAAGTGTTTTTTGGCCAAAGTTTGAGGTTTGCAAAGGATTCTGGGTAACAGAACCTGGTCAGAGCCCCACAAGTCACCCCATTTTGGATCCCCCTAGATGTCTAGTTTTTAAAAATGCGCAGGTTTGCTAGGTTTCCCCAGGTGCCGGCTGAGCTAGAGGCCAAAATCCACAGCTAGGCACGTTGTAAAAATCAGCTCTGTTTTCTTTCTGAAAATGTGATGTGTCCATGTCGTGTTTTGGGGCATATCCTGTTGCAGGCCCTGGGCCTACCCACACAAGTGAGGTACCGTTTTTATCAGAAGACTTAGGGGAATGCTGGTTGGAAGGAAATTTGTGGCTCCTCTCATATTCCAGAATTTTCTGTCACCGAAATGACAGGAAAAAGTGTTTTTGGCCAAAGTTTGAGGTTTGCAAAGGATTCTGGGTAACAGAACCTGGTCAGAGCCCCACAAGTCACCCCATTTTGGATCCCCCTAGATGTCTAGTTTTTAAAAATGCGCAGGTTTGCTAGGTTTCCCCAGGTGCCGGCTGAGCTAGAGGCCAAAATCCACAGCTAGGCACTTTGTAAAAAACAGCTCTGTTTTCTTTCTGAAATTGTGATGTGTCCACGTCGTGTTTTGGGGCATATCCTGTCGCCGGCGCTAGGCCTACCCACACAAGTGAAGTACCATTTTTATCGGGAGACTTGGGGGAACGCTGGGTGGAAGGAAATTTGTGGCTGCTCTCAGATTCTAGAACTTTCTGTCACCGAAATGACAGGAAAAAGAGTTTTTTTGGCCAAATTTTGAGGTTTGCAAAGGATTCTGGGTAACAGAACCTGGTCAGAGCCCCACAAGTCACCCCATCTTGGATTCCCCTAGATGTCTAGTTTTAAAAAATGCACAGGTTTGCTAGGTTTCCCCAGCTGCCGGCTTAGCTAGAGGCCAAAATCCACAGCTAGGCACTTTGTACAAAACAGCTCTGTTTTTTTTCTGAAAATTTGATGTGTCCACGTCGTGTTTAGGGGCATATCCTGTTGCGGGCGCTAGGCCTACCCACACAAGTGAGGTACCGTTTTTATCGGGAGACTTGGGGGAATGCTGGTTGGAAGGAAATTTGTGGCTCTTCTCATATTCCAGAATTTTCTGTCACCGAAATGATAGGAAAAAGTGTTTTTTGGCCAAATTTTGAGGTTTGCAAAGGATTCTGGGTAACAGAACCTGGTTAGAGCCCCACAAGTCACCCCATCTTGGATTCCCCTAGGTATCTAGTTTTTAAAAATGCGCAGGTTTGCTAGGTTTCCCCAGGTGCCGGCTGAGCTAGAGGCCAAAATCCACAGCTAGGCACTTTGTAAAAAACAGCTCTGTTTTCTTTCTGAAAATGTGATGTGTCCACGTCGTGTTTTGGGGCATATCCTGTTGCGGGCGCTAGGCTTACCACACAAGTGAGGTACCATTTTTATCGGGAGACTTGGGAGAACGCTGGGTGGAAGGAAATTTGTGGCTCCTCTCACATTCCAGAACTTTCTGTCACCGAAATGACAGGAAAAAGTGTTTTTTTGGCCAAAGTTTGAGGTTTGCAAAAGATTCTGGGTAACAGAACCTGGTCAGAGCCCCACAAGTCACCCCATTTTGGATCCCCCTAGATGTCTAGTTTTCAAAAATGCGCACGTTTGCTAGGTTTCCCCAGGTGCCGGCTGAGCTAGAGGCCAAAATCCACAGCTAGGCACGTTGTAAAAAACAGCTCTGTTTTCTTTCTGAAAATGTGATGTGTCCACGTCGTGTTTTGGGGCATATCCTGTCGCAGGCCCTGGGCCTACCCACACAAGTGAGGTACCGTTTTTATCAGGAGACTTGGGGGAATGCTGGTTGGAAGGAAATTTGTGGCTCCTCTCATATTCCAGAATTTTCTGTCACCGAAATGAAAGGAAAAAGTGTTTTTTGGCCAAAGTTTGAGGTTTGCAAAGGATTCTGGGTAACAGAACCTGGTCAGAGCCCCACAAGTCACCCCATTTTGGATCCCCCTAGATGTCTAGTTTTTAAAAATGCGCAGGTTTGCTAGGTTTCCCCAGGTGCCGGCTGAGCTAGAGGCCAAAATCCACAGCTAGGCACGTTGTAAAAATCAGCTCTGTTTTCTTTCTGAAAATGTGATGTGTCCATGTCGTGTTTTGGGGCATATCCTGTTGCAGGCCCTGGGCCTACCCACACAAGTGAGGTACCGTTTTTATCAGGAGACTTAGGGGAATGCTGGTTGGAAGGAAATTTGTGGCTCCTCTCATATTCCAGAATTTTCTGTCACCGAAATGACAGGAAAAAGTGTTTTTTGGCCAAAGTTTGAGGTTTGCAAAGGATTCTGGGTAACAGAACCTGGTCAGAGCCCCACAAGTCACCCCATTTTGGATCCCCCTAGATGTCTAGTTTTCAAAAATGCGCAGGTTTGCTAGGTTTCCCCAGGTGCCGGCTGAGCTAGAGGCCAAAATCCACAGCTAGGCACTTTGTAAAAAACAGCTCTGTTTTCTTTCTGAAAATGTGATGTGCCCACGTCGTGTTTTGCGGCATATCCTGTCGCCGGCGCTAGGCCTACCCACACAAGTGAGGTACCATATTTATCAGGAGACTTAGGGGAACGCTGGGTGGAAGGAAATTTGTGGCTCCTCTCAGATTCCAGAACTTTCATTCACCGAAATGACAGGAAATAGTGTTTTTTGGGCCAAATTCTGAGGTTTACAAAGGATTCTGGGTAACAGAACCTGGTCAGAGCCCCATAAGTCACCCCATCTTAGATGCCCCTAGGTGTCTAGTGTTCAAAAATGTGCAGGTTTGCTAGGTTTCCCCAGGTGCCGGCTGAGCTAGAGGCCAAAATCCACAGCTAGGCACTTTGTAAAAAACAGCTCCGTTTTCTTTCTGAAAATGTGATGTGTCCACGTCGTGTTTTGGGGCATATCCTGTCGCGGGCACTAGGCCTACCCACACAAGTGAGGTACCGTTTTGATCGGGAGACTTGGGGGAATGCTGGGTGGAAGGAAATTTGTGGCTCCTCTCATATTCCAGAATTTTCTGTCACCGAAATGACAGAAAAAAGTGTTTTTTTGGCCAAAGTTTGAGGTTTGCAAAGGATTCTGGGTAACAGAACCTGGTCAGAGCCCCACAAGTCACCCTATCTTGGATTCCCCTAGATGTCTAGTTTTAAAAAATGCACAGGTTTGCTAGGTTTCCCTAGGTGCCGGCTGAGCTAGAGGCCAAAATCCACAGCTAGGCACTTTGTAAAAAACAGCTCTGTTTTCTTTCTGAAAATGTGATGTGTCCACGTCGTGTTTTGGGGCATATCCTGTCGCGGGCCCTAGGCCTACCCACACAAGTGAGGTACCATTTTTATCGGGAGACTTGGGGGAACGCTGGGTGGAAGGAAATTTGTGGCTCCTCTCAGATTCCCGAACTTTCTGTCACCGAAATGACAGGAAAAAGTGTTTTTTTGGCCAAATTTTGAGGTTTGCAAAGGATTCTGGGTAACAGAACCTGGTCAGAGCCCCACAAGTCACCCCATCTTGGATTCCCCTAGATGTCTAGTTTTAAAAAATGCACAGGTTTGCTAGTTTTCCCTAGGTTCCGGCTGAGCTAGAGGCCAAAATCCACAGCTAGGCACTTTGTAAAAAACAGCTCTGTTTTCTTTCTGAAAATGTGATGTGTCCACGTCGTGTTTTGGGGCATATCCTGTCGCGGGCCCTAGGCCTACCCACACAAGTGAGGGACCATATTTATCAGGAGACTTAGGGGAACGCTGGGTGGAAGGAAATTTGTGGCTCCTCTCAGATTCCAGAACTTTCATTCACCGAAATGACAGGAAATAGTGTTTTTTGGGCCAAATTCTGAGGTTTACAAAGGATTCTGGGTAACAGAACCTGGTCAGAGCCCCACAAGTCACCCCATCTTAGATGCCCCTAGGTGTCTAGTGTTCAAAAATGTGCAGGTTTGCTAGGTTTCCCCAGGTGCCGGCAGAGCTAGAGGCCAAAATCCACAGCTAGGCACTTTGTAAAAAACAGCTCAGTTTTCTTTCTGAAAATGTGATGTGTCCACGTCGTGTTTTGGGGCATATCCTGTCGCGGGCACTAGGCCTACCCACACAAGTGAGGTACCGTTTTGATCGGGAGACTTGGGGGAATGCTGGGTGGAAGGGAATTTGTGGCTCCTCTCATATTCCAGAATTTTCTGTCACCGAAATGACAGAAAAAAGTGTTTTTTTGGCCAAAGTTTGAGGTTTGCAAAGGATTCTGGGTAACAGAACCTGGTCAGAGCCCCACAAGTCACCCCATCTTGGATTCCCCTAGATGTCTAGTTTCAAAAAATGCACAGGTTTGCTAGGTTTCCCTAGGTGCCGGCTGAGCTAGAGGCCAAAATCCACAGCTAGGCACTTTGTAAAAAACAGCTCTCTTTTCTTTCTGAAAATGTGATGTGACCACGTCGTGTTTTGGGGCATATCCTGTCGCGGGCCCTAGGCCTACCCACACAAGTGAGGTTCCATTTTTATCGGGAGACTTGGGGGAACGCTGGGTGGAAGGAAATTTGTGGCTCCTCTCAGATTCCCGAACTTTCTGTCACCGAAATGACAGGAAAAAGTGTTTTTTTGGCCAAATTTTGAGGTTTGCAAAGGATTCTGGGTAATAGAACCTGGTCAGAGCCCCACAAGTCACCCCATCATGGATTCCCCTAGATGTCTACTTTTCAAAAATGCACAGGTTTGCTAGGTTTCCCCAGGTGCCGGCTGAGCTAGAGGCCAAAATCCACAGCTAGGCACTATGTAAAAAACAGCTCTGTTTTCCTTCTGAAAATGTGATGTGTCCACGTCGTGTTTTGGGGCATATCCTGTCGCGGGCCCTAGGCCTACCCACACAAGTGAGGGACCATATTTATCAGGAGACTTAGGGGAACGCTGGGTGGAAGGAAATTTGTGGCTCCTCTCAGATTCCAGAACTTTCATTCACCGAAATGACAGGAAATAATGTTTTTGGGGCCAAATTCTGAGGTTTACAAAGGATTCTGGGTAACAGAACCTGGTCAGAGCCCCACAAGTCACCCCATCTTAGATGCCCCTAGGTGTCTAGTGTTCAAAAATGTGCAGGTTTGCTAGGTTTCCCCAGGTGCCGGCAGAGCTAGAGGCCAAAATCCACAGCTAGGCACTTTGTAAAAAACAGCTCTGTTTTCTTTCTGAAAATGTGATGTGTCCACGTCGTGTTTTGGGGCATATCCTGTCGCGGGCACTAGGCCTACCCACACAAGTGAGGTACCGTTTTGATCGGGAGACTTAGGGGAATGCTGGGTGGAAGGAAATTTGTGGCTCCTCTCATATTCCAGAATTTTCTGTCACCGAAATGACAGAAAAAAGTGTTTTTTTGGCCAAAGTTTGAGGTTTGCAAAGGATTCTGGGTAACAGAACCTGGTCAGAGCCCCACAAGTCACCCCATCTTGGATTCCCCTAGATGTCTAGTTTCAAAAAATGCACAGGTTTGCTAGGTTTCCCTAGGTGCCGGCTGAGCTAGAGACCAAAATCCACAGCTAGGCACTTTGTAAAAAACAGCTCTGTTTTCTTTCTGAAAATGTGATGTGTCCACGTCGTGTTTTGGGGCATATCCTGTCGCGGGCCCTAGGCCTACCCACACAAGTGAGGTTCCATTTTTATCGGGAGACTTGGGGGAACGCTGGGTGGAAGGAAATTTGTGGCTCCTCTCAGATTCCCGAACTTTCTGTCACCGAAATGACAGGAAAAAGTGTTTTTTTGGCCAAATTTTGAGGTTTGCAAAGGATTCTGGGTAACAGAACCTGGTCAGAGCCCCACAAGTCACCCGATCTTGGATTCCCCTAGATGTCTAGTTTTAAAAAATGCACAGGTTTGCGAGTTTTCCCTAGGTGCCGGCTGAGCTAGAGGCCAAAATCCACAGCTAGGCACTTTGTAAAAAACAGCTCTGTTTTCTTTCTGAAAATGTGATGTGTCCACGTCGTGTTTTGGGGCATATCCTGTCGCGGGCGCTAGGCCTACCCACACAAGTGAGGTACCATTTTTATCGGGAGACTTGGGGGAACGCTGGGTGGAAGGAAATTTGTGGCTCCTCTCAGATTCCCGAACTTTCTGTCACCGAAATGACAGGAAAAAGTGTTCTTTTGGCCAAAGTTTGAGGTTTGCAAAGGATTCTGGGTAACAGAACCTGGTCAGAGCCCCACAAGTCACCCCATTTTGGATCCCCCTAGATGTCTAGTTTTCAAAAATGCGCAGGTTTGCTAGGTTTCCCCAGGTGCCGGCTGAGCTAGAGGCCAAAATCCACAGCTAGGCACTTTGTAAAAAACAGCTCTGTTTTCTTTCTGAAAATGTGATGTGTCCACGTCGTGTTTTGGGGCATATCCTGTCGCCGGCGCTAGGCCTACCCACACAAGTGAAGTACCATTTTTATCGGGAGTCTTGGGGGAACGCTGGGTGGAAGGAAATTTGTGGCTCCTCTCAGATTCCAGAGCTTTCTGTCACTGCAATGACAGGAAAAAGTGTTTTTTTTGCCAAATTTTGAGGTTTGCAAAGGATTCTGGGTAACAGAACCTGGTCAGAGCCCCACAAGTCACCCCATCTTGGATTCCCCTAGATGTCTACTTTTCAAAAATGCACAGGTTTGCTAGGTTTCCCCAGGTGCCGGCTGAGCTAGAGGCCAAAATCCACAGCTAGGCACTATGTAAAAAACAGCTCTGTTTTCCTTCTGAAAATGTGATGTGTCCACGACGTGTTTTGGGGCATATCCTGTCGCAGGCCCTGGGCCTACCCACACAAGTGAGGTACCGTTTTTATCAGGAGACTTGGGGGAATGCTGGTTGGAAGGAAATTTGTGGCTCCTCTGATATACCAGAATTTTCTGTCACCGAAATGACAGGAAAAAGTGTTTTTTGGCCAAATTTTGAGTTTTGCAAAGGATTCTGGGTAACAGAAACTGGTTAGAGCCCCACAAGTCACCCCATCTTGGATTCCCCTAGGTATCTAGTTTTTAAAAATGCGCAGGTTTGCTAGGTTTCCCCAGGTGCCGGCTGAGCTAGAAGCCAAAATCCACAGCTAGGCACTTTGTAAAAAACAGCTCTGTTTTCTTTCTGAAAATGTGATGTGTCCACGTCGTGTTTTGGGGCATATCCTGTCGCAGGCCCTGGGCCTACCCACACAAGTGTGGTACCGTTTTTATCGGGAGACTTTGGGGAATGCTGGTTGGAAGGAAATCTGTGGCTCCTTTCATATTCCAGAATTTTCTGTCACCGAAATGACAGGAAAAAGTGTTTTTTGGCCAAATTTTGAGGTTTGCAAAGGATTCTGGGTAACAGAACCTGGTTAGAGCCCCACAAGTCACCCCATCTTGGATTCCCCTAGGTATCTAGTTTTTAAAAATGCGCAGGTTTGCTAGGTTTCCCCAGGTGCCGGCTGAGCTAGAAGCCAAAATCCACAGCTAGGCACTTTGTAAAAACAGCTCTGTTTTCTTTCTGAAAATGTGATGTGTCCACGTCGTGTTTTGGGGAATATCCTGTTGCGGGCGCTAGGCCTACCCACACAAGTGAGGTACCATTTTTATCGGGAGACTTAGGGGAACGCTGGGTGGAAGGAAATTTGTGGCTCCTCTCAGATTCCAGCTCTTTCTGTCACCGAAATGACAGGAAATAGTGTTTTTTTGGCCAAAGTTTGAGGTTTGCAAAGGACTCTGGGTAACAGAATCTGGTCAGAGCCCCACAAGTCACCGCATTTTGGATCCCCCTAGATGTCTAGTTTTCAAAAATGCACAGGTTTGCTAGGTTTCCCCAGGTGCCGGCTGAGCTAGAGGCCAAAATCCACAGCTAGGTACTTTGTAAAAAACAGCTCTGTTTTCTTTCTGAAAATGTGATGTGTCCACGTCGTGTTTTGGGGCATATCCTGTCGCAGGCCCTGGTCCTACCCACACAAGTGAGGTTCCGTTTTTATCAGGAGACTTGGGGGAATGCTGGTTGGAAGGAAATTTGTGGCTCCTCTCATATTCCAGAATTTTCTGTCTCCGAAATTACAGGAAAAAGTGTTTTTTGGCCAAATTTTGAGGTTTGCAAAGGATTCTGGGTAACAGAACCTGGTTAGAGCCCCACAAGTCACCCCATCTTGGATTCCCCTAGGTATCTAGTTTTCAAAAATGCGCAGGTTTGCTAGGTTTCCCCAGGTGCCGGCTGAGCTAGAGGCCAAAATCCACAGCTAGGCACTTTGTAAAAAACAGCTCTGTTTTCTTTCAGAAAATGTAATATGTCCACGTCGTGTTTTGGGGCATATCCTGTCGCCGGCGCTAGGCCTACCCACACAAGTGAGGTATCATTTTTATCGGGAGACTTGGTGGAACACTGGGTGGAAGGAAGTTTGTGGCTCCTCTCAGATTCCAGAACTTTCTGTCACCGAAATGACAGGAAAAAGTGTTCTTTTGGCCAAAGTTTGAGGTTTGCAAAGGATTCTGGGTAACAGAACCTGGTCGGAGCCCCACAAGTCACCCCATTTTTGATCCCCCTAGATGTCTAGTTTTCAAAAATGCGCAGGTTTGCTAGGTTTTCCCAGGTGCCGGCTGAGCTAGAGGCCAAAATCCACAGCTAGGCACTTTGTAAAAAACAGCTCTGTTTTCTTTCTGAAAATGTGATGTGTCCACGTCGTGTTTTGGGGCATATCCTGTCGCCGGCGCTAGGCCTACCCACACAAGTGAAGTACCATTTTTATCGGGAGACTTGGGGGAACGCTGGGTGGAAGGAAATTTGTGGCTCCTCTCTAATTCCAGAGCTTTCTGTCACTGAAATGACAGGAAAAAGTGTTTTTTTGGCTAAATTTTGAGGTTTGCAAAGGATTCTGGGAAACAACCTGGTCAGAGCCCCACAAGTCACCCCATCTTGGATCCCCCTAGATGTCTAGTTTTCAAAAATGTGCAGGTTTGCTAGGTTTCCCCAGGTGCTGGCCTAGCTAGAGGCCAAAATTTACAGCTAGACACTTTGTAAAAAACAGCTCTGTTTTCTTTCTGAAAATGTGATGTGTCCACGTCGTGTTTTGGGGCATATCCTGTCGCCGGCGCTAGGCCTACCCACACAAGTGAGGTACCGTTTTTTTCGGGAGACTTGGGGGAATGCTGGGTGGAAGGAAATTTGTGGCTCCTCTCATATTCCAGAATTTTCTGTCACCCAAATGACAGGAAAAAGTGTTTTTTTGGCCAAAGTTTGAGGTTTGCAAAGGATTCTGGGTAACAGAACCTTGTCAGAGCCCCACAAGTCACCCCATTTTGTATCCCCCTAGATGTCTAGTTTTCAAAAATGTGCAGGTTTGCTAGGTTTCCCCAGGTGCCGGCTGAGCTAGAGGCCAAAATCCACAGCTAGGCACTTTGTAAAAAACAGCTCTCTTTTCTTTCTGAAAATGTGATGTGTCCACGTCGTGTTTTGGGGCATATCCTGTCGCCGGCGCTAGGCCTACCCACACAAGTGAAGTACCATTTTTATCGGGAGACTTGGGGGAACGCTGGGTGGAAGGAAATTTGTGGCTCCTCTCAGATTCCAGAGCTTTCTGTCACTGAAATTACAGGAAAAAGTGTTTTTTTTTGCCAAATTTTGAGGTTTGCAAAGGATTCTGGGTAACAGAACCAGGTCAGAGCCCCACAAGTCACCCCATCTTGGATTCCCGTAGATGTCTACTTTTAAAAAATGCACAGGTTTGCTAGGTTTCCCCAGGTGCCGGATGAGCTAGAGGCCAAAATCCACAGCTAGGCACTTTGTAAAAAACAGCTCTGTTATTTTCTGAAAATTTGATGTGTCCACGTCGTTTTTTGGGGCATATTCTGTTGCAGGCGCTACGCCTACCCACACAAATGAGGTACCGTTTTTATCTGGAGACTTGGGGGAATGCTGGGTGGAAGGAAATTTGTGGCTCTTCTCATATTCCAGAATTTTCTGTCACCGAAACGACAGAAAAAAGTGTTTTTTTGGCCAAAGTTTGAGGTTTGCAAAGGATTCTGGGTAACAGAACCTGGTCAGAGCCCCACAAGTCACCCCATTTTGTATCCCCTAGATGTCTAGTTTTCAAAAATGCGCAGGTTTGCTAGGTTTCCCAAGGTGCCGGCTGAGCTAGAGGCCAAAATCCACAGCTAGGCACTTTGTAAAAAACAGCTCTGTTTTCTTTCTGAAAATGTGATGTGTCCACGTCGTGTTTTGGGGCATATCCTGTTGCAGGCCATGGGCCTACCCACACAAGTGTGGGACCGTTTTTATCGGGAGACTTGGGGGAATGCTGGTTGGAAGGAAATTTGTGGCTCCTCTCAGATTCCAGAACTTTCTGTCACAGAAATGACAGGAAAAAGTGTTCTTTTGGCGAAAGTTTGAGGTTTGCAAAGGATTCTGAGTAACAGAACCTGGTCAGAGCCCCACAAGTCACCCCATTTTGGATCCCCCTAGATGTCTAGTTTTCAAAAATGCGCAGGTTTGCTAGGTTTCCCCAGGTGCCGGCTGAGCTAGAGGCCAAAATCCACAGCTAGGCACGTTGTAAAAAACAGCTCTGTTTTCTTTCTGAAAATGTGATGTGTCCACGTCGTGTTTTGGGGCATATCCTGTCGCAGGCCCTGGGCCTACCCACACAAGTGAGGTACCGTTTTTATCAGGAGACTTGGGGGAATGCTGGTTGGAAGGAAATTTGTGGCTCCTCTCATATTCCAGAATTTTCTGTCACCGAAATGAAAGGAAAAAGTGTTTTTTGGCCAAAGTTTGAGGTTTGCAAAGGATTCTGGGTAACAGAACCTGGTCAGAGCCCCACAAGTCACCGCATTTTGGATCCCCCTAGATGTCTAGTTTTCAAAAATGCACAGGTTTGCTAGGTTTCCCCAGGTGCCGGCTGAGCTAGAGGCCAAAATCCACAGCTAGGTACTTTGTAAAAAACAGCTCTGTTTTCTTTCTGAAAATGTGATGTGTCCACGTCGTGTTTTGGGGCATATCCTGTCGCAGGCCCTGGGCCTACCCACACAAGTGAGGTTCCGTTTTTATCAGGAGACTTGGGGGAATGCTGGTTGGAAGGAAATTTGTGGCTCCTCTCATATTCCAGAATTTTCTGTCTCCGAAATTACAGGAAAAAGTGTTTTTTGGCCAAATTTTGAGGTTTGCAAAGGATTCTGGGTAACAGAACCTGGTTAGAGCCCCACAAGTCACCCCATCTTGGATTCCCCTAGGTATCTAGTTTTCAAAAATGCGCAGGTTTGCTAGGTTTCCCCAGGTGCCGGCTGAGCTAGAGGCCAAAATCCACAGCTAGGCACTTTGTAAAAAACAGCTCTGTTTTCTTTCAGAAAATGTAATATGTCCACGTCGTGTTTTGGGGCATATCCTGTCGCCGGCGCTAGGCCTACCCACACAAGTGAGGTATCATTTTTATCGGGAGACTTGGTGGAACACTGGGTGGAAGGAAGTTTGTGGCTCCTCTCAGATTCCAGAACTTTCTGTCACCGAAATGACAGGAAAAAGTGTTCTTTTGGCCAAAGTTTGAGGTTTGCAAAGGATTCTGGGTAACAGAACCTGGTCGGAGCCCCACAAGTCACACCATTTTTGATCCCCCTAGATGTCTAGTTTTCAAAAATGCGCAGGTTTGCTAGGTTTCCCCAGGTGCCGGCTGAGCTAGAGGCCAAAATCCACAGCTAGGCACTTTGTAAAAAACAGCTCTGTTTTCTTTCTGAAAATGTGATGTGTCCACGTCGTGTTTTGGGGCATATCCTGTCGCCGGCGCTAGGCCTACCCACACAAGTGAAGTACCATTTTTATCGGGAGACTTGGGGGAACGCTGGGTGGAAGGAAATTTGTGGCTCCTCTCTAATTCCAGAGCTTTCTGTCACTGAAATGACAGGAAAAAGTGTTTTTTTGGCTAAATTTTGAGGTTTGCAAAGGATTCTGGGAAACAACCTGGTCAGAGCCCCACAAGTCACCCCATCTTGGATCCCCCTAGATGTCTAGTTTTCAAAAATGTGCAGGTTTGCTAGGTTTCCCCAGGTGCTGGCCTAGCTAGAGGCCAAAATTTACAGCTAGACACTTTGTAAAAAACAGCTCTGTTTTCTTTCTGAAAATGTGATGTGTCCACGTCGTGTTTTGGGGCATATCCTGTCGCCGGCGCTAGGCCTACCCACACAAGTGAGGTACCGTTTTTTTCGGGAGACTTGGGGGAATGCTGGGTGGAAGGAAATTTGTGGCTCCTCTCATATTCCAGAATTTTCTGTCACCCAAATGACAGGAAAAAGTGTTTTTTTGGCCAAAGTTTGAGGTTTGCAAAGGATTCTGGGTAACAGAACCTTGTCAGAGCCCCACAAGTCACCCCATTTTGTATCCCCCTAGATGTCTAGTTTTCAAAAATGTGCAGGTTTGCTAGGTTTCCCCAGGTGCCGGCTGAGCTAGAGGCCAAAATCCACAGCTAGGCACTTTGTAAAAAACAGCTCTCTTTTCTTTCTGAAAATGTGATGTGTCCACGTCGTGTTTTGGGGCATATCCTGTCGCCGGCGCTAGGCCTACCCACACAAGTGAAGTACCATTTTTATCGGGAGACTTGGGGGAACGCTGGGTGGAAGGAAATTTGTGGCTCCTCTCAGATTCCAGAGCTTTCTGTCACTGAAATTACAGGAAAAAGTGTTTTTTTTGCCAAATTTTGAGGTTTGCAAAGGATTCTGGGTAACAGAACCAGGTCAGAGCCCCACAAGTCACCCCATCTTGGATTCCCGTAGATGTCTACTTTTAAAAAATGCACAGGTTTGCTAGGTTTCCCCAGGTGCCGGATGAGCTAGAGGCCAAAATCCACAGCTAGGCACTTTGTAAAAAACAGCTCTGTTATTTTCTGAAAATTTGATGTGTCCACGTCGTTTTTTGGGGCATATTCTGTTGCAGGCGCTACGCCTACCCACACAAATGAGGTACCGTTTTTATCGGGAGACTTGGGGGAATGCTGGGTGGAAGGAAATTTGTGGCTCTTCTCATATTCCAGAATTTTCTGTCACCGAAACGACAGAAAAAAGTGTTTTTTTGGCCAAAGTTTGAGGTTTGCAAAGGATTCTGGGTAACAGAACCTGGTCAGAGCCCCACAAGTCACCCCATTTTGTATCCCCTAGATGTCTAGTTTTGAAAAATGCGCAGGTTTGCTAGGTTTCCCAAGGTGCCGGCTGAGCTAGAGGCCAAAATCCACAGCTAGGCACTTTGTAAAAAACAGCTCTGTTTTCTTTCTGAAAATGTGATGTGTCCACGTCGTGTTTTGGGGCATATCCTGTTGCAGGCCATGGGCCTACCCACACAAGTGTGGGACCGTTTTTATCGGGAGACTTGGGGGAATGCTGGTTGGAAGGAAATTTGTGGCTCCTCTCAGATTCCAGAACTTTCTGTCACAGAAATGACAGGAAAAAGTGTTCTTTTGGCGAAAGTTTGAGGTTTGCAAAGGATTCTGAGTAACAGAACCTGGTCAGAGCCCCACAAGTCACCCCATTTTGGATCCCCCTAGATGTCTAGTTTTCAAAAATGCGCAGGTTTGCTAGGTTTCCCCAGGTGCCGGCTGAGCTAGAGGCCAAAATCCACAGCTAGGCACGTTGTAAAAAACAGCTCTGTTTTCTTTCTGAAAATGTGATGTGTCCACGTCGTGTTTTGGGGCATATCCTGTCGCAGGCCCTGGGCCTACCCACACAAGTGAGGTACCGTTTTTATCAGGAGACTTGGGGGAATGCTGGTTGGAAGGAAATTTGTGGCTCCTCTCATATTCCAGAATTTTCTGTCACCGAAATGAAAGGAAAAAGTGTTTTTTGGCCAAAGTTTGAGGTTTGCAAAGGATTCTGGGTAACAGAACCTGGTCAGAGCCCCACAAGTCACCCCATTTTGGATCCCCCTAGATGTCTAGTTTTTAAAAATGCGCAGGTTTGCTAGGTTTCCCCAGGTGCCGGCTGAGCTAGAGGCCAAAATCCACAGCTAGGCACGTTGTAAAAATCAGCTCTGTTTTCTTTCTGAAAATGTGATGTGTCCATGTCGTGTTTTGGGGCATATCCTGTTGCAGGCCCTGGGCCTACCCACACAAGTGAGGTACCGTTTTTATCAGGAGACTTAGGGGAATGCTGGTTGGAAGGAAATTTGTGGCTCCTCTCATATTCCAGAATTTTCTGTCACCGAAATGACAGGAAAAAGTGTTTTTTGGCCAAAGTTTGAGGTTTGCAAAGGATTCTGGGTAACAGAACCTGGTCAGAGCCCCACAAGTCACCCCATTTTGGATCCCCCTAGATGTCTAGTTTTCAAAAATGCGCAGGTTTGCTAGGTTTCCCCAGGTGCCGGCTGAGCTAGAGGCCAAAATCCACAGCTAGGCACTTTGTAAAAAACAGCTCTGTTTTCTTTCTGAAAATGTGATGTGCCCACGTCGTGTTTTGCGGCATATCCTGTCGCCGGCGCTAGGCCTACCCACACAAGTGAGGTACCATATTTATCAGGAGACTTAGGGGAACGCTGGGTGGAAGGAAATTTGTGGCTCCTCTCAGATTCCAGAACTTTCATTCACCGAAATGACAGGAAATAGTGTTTTTTGGGCCAAATTCTGAGGTTTACAAAGGATTCTGGGTAACAGAACCTGGTCAGAGCCCCATAAGTCACCCCATCTTAGATGCCCCTAGGTGTCTAGTGTTCAAAAATGTGCAGGTTTGCTAGGTTTCCCCAGGTGCCGGCTGAGCTAGAGGCCAAAATCCACAGCTAGGCACTTTGTAAAAAACAGCTCCGTTTTCTTTCTGAAAATGTGATGTGTCCACGTCGTGTTTTGGGGCATATCCTGTCGCGGGCACTAGGCCTACCCACACAAGTGAGGTACCGTTTTGATCGGGAGACTTGGGGGAATGCTGGGTGGAAGGAAATTTGTGGCTCCTCTCATATTCCAGAATTTTCTGTCACCGAAATGACAGAAAAAAGTGTTTTTTTGGCCAAAGTTTGAGGTTTGCAAAGGATTCTGGGTAACAGAACCTGGTCAGAGCCCCACAAGTCACCCTATCTTGGATTCCCCTAGATGTCTAGTTTTAAAAAATGCACAGGTTTGCTAGGTTTCCCTAGGTGCCGGCTGAGCTAGAGGCCAAAATCCACAGCTAGGCACTTTGTAAAAAACAGCTCTGTTTTCTTTCTGAAAATGTGATGTGTCCACGTCGTGTTTTGGGGCATATCCTGTCGCGGGCCCTAGGCCTACCCACACAAGTGAGGTACCATTTTTATCGGGAGACTTGGGGGAACGCTGGGTGGAAGGAAATTTGTGGCTCCTCTCATATTCCAGAATTTTCTATCACCGAAATGACAGGAAAAAGGTTTTTTTTTGGCCAAAGTTTGAGGTTTGCAAAGGATTCTGGGTAACAGAACTTGGTCAGAGCCCCACAAGTCACCCCATTTTTGATCCCCCTAGATGTCTAGTTTTCAAAAATGTGCAGGTTTGCTAGGTTTCCCCAGGTGCTGGCCTAGCTAGAGGCCAAAATCCACAGCTAGACACTTTGTAAAAAACAGCTCTGTTTTCTTTCTGAAAATGTGATGTGTCCACGTCGTGTTTTGGGGCATATCCTGTCGCCGGCGCTAGGCCTACCCACACAAGTGAGGTACCGTTTTTTTCGGGAGACTTGGGGGAATGCTGGGTGGAAGGAAATTTGTGGCTCCTCTCATATTCCAGAATTTTCTGTCACCCAAATGACAGGAAAAAGTGTTTTTTTGGCCAAAGTTTGAGGTTTGCAAAGGATTCTGGGTAACAGAACCTTGTCAGAGCCCCACAAGTCACCCCATTTTGTATCCCCCTAGATGTCTAGTTTTCAAAAATGTGCAGGTTTGCTAGGTTTCCCCAGGTGCCGGCTGAGCTAGAGGCCAAAATCCACAGCTAGGCACTTTGTAAAAAACAGCTCTGTTTTCTTTCTGAAAATGTGATGTGTCCACGTCGTGTTTTGGGGCATATCCTGTCGCCGGCGCTAGGCCTACCCACACAAGTGAAGTACCATTTTTATCGGGAGACTTGGGGGAACGCTGGGTGGAAGGAAATTTGTGGCTCCTCTCAGATTCCAGAGCTTTCTGTCACTGAACTTACAGGAAAAAGTGTTTTTTTTGCCAAATTTTGAGGTTTGCAAAGGATTCTGGGTAACAGAACCAGGTCAGAGCCCCACAAGTCACCCCATCTTGGATTCCCGTAGATGTCTACTTTTAAAAAATGCACAGGTTTGCTAGGTTTCCCCAGGTGCCGGATGAGCTAGAGGCCAAAATCCACAGCTAGGCACTTTGTAAAAAACAGCTCTGTTATTTTCTGAAAATTTGATGTGTCCACGTCGTTTTTTGGGGCATATTCTGTTGCAGGCGCTACGCCTACCCACACAAATGAGGTACCGTTTTTATCGGGAGACTTGGGGGAATGCTGGGTGGAAGGAAATTTGTGGCTCTTCTCATATTCCAGAATTTTCTGTCACCGAAACGACAGAAAAAAGTGTTTTTTTGGCCAAAGTTTGAGGTTTGCAAAGGATTCTGGGTAACAGAACCTGGTCAGAGCCCCACAAGTCACCCCATTTTGTATCCCCTAGATGTCTAGTTTTCAAAAATGCGCAGGTTTGCTAGGTTTCCCAAGGTGCCGGCTGAGCTAGAGGCCAAAATCCACAGCTAGGCACTTTGTAAAAAACAGCTCTGTTTTCTTTCTGAAAATGTGATGTGTCCACGTCGTGTTTTGGGGCATATCCTGTTGCAGGCCATGGGCCTACCCACACAAGTGTGGTACCGTTTTTATCGGGAGACTTGGGGGAATGCTGGTTGGAAGGAAATTTGTGGCTCCTCTCAGATTCCAGAACTTTCTGTCACAGAAATGACAGGAAAAAGTGTTCTTTTGGCGAAAGTTTGAGGTTTGCAAAGGATTCTGGGTAACAGAACCTGGTCAGAGCCCCACAAGTCACCCCATTTTGGATCCCCCTAGATGTCTAGTTTTCAAAAATGCGCAGGTTTGCTAGGTTTCCCCAGGTGCCGGCTGAGCTAGAGGCCAAAATCCACAGCTAGGCACGTTGTAAAAAACAGCTCTGTTTTCTTTCTGAAAATGTGATGTGTCCACGTCGTGTTTTGGGGCATATCCTGTCGCAGGCCCTGGGCCTACCCACACAAGTGAGGTACCGTTTTTATCAGGAGACTTGGGGGAATGCTGGTTGGAAGGAAATTTGTGGCTCCTCTCATATTCCAGAATTTTCTGTCACCGAAATGAAAGGAAAAAGTGTTTTTTGGCCAAAGTTTGAGGTTTGCAAAGGATTCTGGGTAACAGAACCTGGTCAGAGCCCCACAAGTCACCCCATTTTGGATCCCCCTAGATGTCTAGTTTTTAAAAATGCGCAGGTTTGCTAGGTTTCCCCAGGTGCCGGCTGAGCTAGAGGCCAAAATCCACAGCTAGGCACGTTGTAAAAATCAGCTCTGTTTTCTTTCTGAAAATGTGATGTGTCCATGTCGTGTTTTGGGGCATATCCTGTTGCAGGCCCTGGGCCTACCCACACAAGTGAGGTACCGTTTTTATCAGGAGACTTAGGGGAATGCTGGTTGGAAGGAAATTTGTGGCTCCTCTCATATTCCAGAATTTTCTGTCACCGAAATGACAGGAAAAAGTGTTTTTTGGCCAAAGTTTGAGGTTTGCAAAGGATTCTGGGTAACAGAACCTGGTCAGAGCCCCACAAGTCACCCCATTTTGGATCCCCCTAGATGTCTAGTTTTCAAAAATGCGCAGGTTTGCTAGGTTTCCCCAGGTGCTGGCTGAGCTAGAGGCCAAAATCCACAGCTAGGCACTTTGTAAAAAACAGCTCTGTTTTCTTTCTGAAAATGTGATGTGCCCACGTCGTGTTTTGCGGCATATCCTGTCGCCGGCGCTAGGCCTACCCACACAAGTGAGGTACCATATTTATCAGGAGACTTAGGGGAACGCTGGGTGGAAGGAAATTTGTGGCTCCTCTCAGATTCCAGAACTTTCATTCACCGAAATGACAGGAAATAGTGTTTTTTGGGCCAAATTCTGAGGTTTACAAAGGATTCTGGGTAACAGAACCTGGTCAGAGCCCCATAAGTCACCCCATCTTAGATGCCACTAGGTGTCTAGTGTTCAAAAATGTGCAGGTTTGCTAGGTTTCCCCAGGTGCCGGCTGAGCTAGAGGCCAAAATCCACAGCTAGGCACTTTGTAAAAAACAGCTCCGTTTTCTTTCTGAAAGTGTGATGTGTCCACGTCGTGTTTTGGGGCATATCCTGTCGCGGGCACTAGGCCTACCCACACAAGTGAGGTACCGTTTTGATCGGGAGACTTGGGGGAATGCTGGGTGGAAGGAAATTTGTGGCTCCTCTCATATTCCAGAATTTTCTGTCACCGAAATGACAGAAAAAAGTGTTTTTTTGGCCAAAGTTTGAGGTTTGCAAAGGATTCTGGGTAACAGAACCTGGTCAGAGCCCCACAAGTCACCCTATCTTGGATTCCCCTAGATGTCTAGTTTTAAAAAATGCACAGGTTTGCTAGGTTTCCCTAGGTGCCGGCTGAGCTAGAGGCCAAAATCCACAGCTAGGCACTTTGTAAAAAACAGCTCTGTTTTCTTTCTGAAAATGTGATGTGTCCACGTCGTGTTTTGGGGCATATCCTGTCGCGGGCCCTAGGCCTACCCACACAAGTGAGGTACCATTTTTATCGGGAGACTTGGGGGAACGCTGGGTGGAAGGAAATTTGTGGCTCCTCTCAGATTCCCGAACTTTCTGTCACCGAAATGACAGGAAAAAGTGTTTTTTTGGCCAAATTTTGAGGATTGCAAAGGATTCTGGGTAACAGAACCTGGTCAGAGCCCCACAAGTCACCCTATCTTGGATTCCCCTAGATGTCTAGTTTTAAAAAATGCACAGGTTTGCTAGGTTTCCCTAGGTGCCGGCTGAGCTAGAGGCCAAAATCCACAGCTAGGCACTTTGTAAAAAACAGCTCTGTTTTCTTTCTGAAAATGTGATGTGTCCACGTCGTGTTTTGGGGCATATCCTGTCGCGGGCCCTAGGCCTACCCACACAAGTGAGGTACCATTTTTATCGGGAGACTTGGGGGAACGCTGGGTGGAAGGAAATTTGTGGCTCCTCTCAGATTCCCGAACTTTCTGTCACCGAAATGACAGGAAAAAGTGTTTTTTTGGCCAAATTTTGAGGATTGCAAAGGATTCTGGGTAACAGAACCTGGTCAGAGCCCCACAAGTCACCCCATCTTGGATTCCCCTAGATGTCTAGTTTTAAAAAATGCACAGGTTTGCTAGTTTTCCCTAGGTTCCGGCTGAGCTAGAGGCCAAAATCCACAGCTAGGCACTTTGTAAAAAACAGCTCTGTTTTCTTTCTGAAAATGTGATGTGTCCACGTCGTGTTTTGGGGCATATCCTGTCGCGGGCCCTAGGCCTACCCACACAAGTGAGGGACCATATTTATCAGGAGACTTAGGGGAACGCTGGGTGGAAGGAAATTTGTGGCTCCTCTCAGATTCCAGAACTTTCATTCACCGAAATGACAGGAAATAGTGTTTTTTGGGCCAAATTCTGAGGTTTACAAAGGATTCTGGGTAACAGAACCTGGTCAGAGCCCCACAAGTCACCCCATCTTAGATGCCCCTAGGTGTCTAGTGTTCAAAAATGTGCAGGTTTGCTAGGTTTCCCCAGGTGCCGGCAGAGCTAGAGGCCAAAATCCACAGCTAGGCACTTTGTAAAAAACAGCTCTGTTTTCTTTCTGAAAATGTGATGTGTCCACGTCGTGTTTTGGGGCATATCCTGTCGCGGGCACTAGGCCTACCCACACAAGTGAGGTACCGTTTTGATCGGGAGACTTGGGGGAATGCTGGGTGGAAGGAAATTTGTGGCTCCTCTCATATTCCAGAATTTTCTGTCACCGAAATGACAGAAAAAAGTGTTTTTTTGGCCAAAGTTTGAGGTTTGCAAAGGATTCTGGGTAACAGAACCTGGTCAGAGCCCCACAAGTCACCCCATCTTGGATTCCCCTAGATGTCTAGTTTCAAAAAATGCACAGGTTTGCTAGGTTTCCCTAGGTGCCGGCTGAGCTAGAGGCCAAAATCCACAGCTAGGCACTTTGTAAAAAACAGCTCTCTTTTCTTTCTGAAAATGTGATGTGACCACGTCGTGTTTTGGGGCATATCCTGTCGCGGGCCCTAGGCCTACCCACACAAGTGAGGTTCCATTTTTATCGGGAGACTTGGGGGAACGCTGGGTGGAAGGAAATTTGTGGCTCCTCTCAGATTCCCGAACTTTCTGTCACCGAAATGACAGGAAAAAGTGTTTTTTTGGCCAAATTTTGAGGTTTGCAAAGGATTCTGGGTAATAGAACCTGGTCAGAGCCCCACAAGTCACCCCATCATGGATTCCCATGATGTCTACTTTTCAAAAATGCACAGGTTTGCTAGGTTTCCCCAGGTGCCGGCTGAGCTAGAGGCCAAAATCCACAGCTAGGCACTATGTAAAAAACAGCTCTGTTTTCCTTCTGAAAATGTGATGTGTCCACGTCGTGTTTTGGGGCATATCCTGTCGCGGGCCCTAGGCCTACCCACACAAGTGAGGGACCATATTTATCAGGAGACTTAGGGGAACGCTGGGTGGAAGGAAATTTGTGGCTCCTCTCAGATTCCCGAACTTTCTGTCACCGAAATGACAGGAAAAAGTGTTTTTTTGGCCAAATTTTGAGGTTTGCAAAGGATTCTGGGTAACAGAACCTGGTCAGAGCCCCACAAGTCACCCGATCTTGGATTCCCCTAGATGTCTAGTTTTAAAAAATGCACAGGTTTGCGAGTTTTCCCTAGGTGCAGGCTGAGCTAGAGGCCAAAATCCACAGCTAGGCACTTTGTAAAAAACAGCTCTGTTTTCTTTCTGAAAATGTGATGTGTCCACGTCGTGTTTTGGGGCATATCCTGTCGCGGGCGCTAGGCCTACCCACACAAGTGAGGTACCATTTTTATCGGGAGACTTGGGGGAACGCTGGGTGGAAGGAAATTTGTGGCTCCTCTCAGATTCCCGAACTTTCTGTCACCGAAATGACAGGAAAAAGTGTTCTTTTGGCCAAAGTTTGAGGTTTGCAAAGGATTCTGGGTAACAGAACCTGGTCAGAGCCCCACAAGTCACCCCATTTTGGATCCCCCTAGATGTCTAGTTTTCAAAAATGCGCAGGTTTGCTAGGTTTCCCCAGGTGCCGGCTGAGCTAGAGGCCAAAATCCACAGCTAGGCACTTTGTAAAAAACAGCTCTGTTTTCTTTCTGAAAATGTGATGTGTCCACGTCGTGTTTTGGGGCATATCCTGTCGCCGGCGCTAGGCCTACCCACACAAGTGAAGTACCATTTTTATCGGGAGACTTGGGGGAACGCTGGGTGGAAGGAAATTTGTGGCTCCTCTCAGATTCCAGATCTTTCTGTCACTGCAATGACAGGAAAAAGTGTTTTTTTTTGCCAAATTTTGAGGTTTGCAAAGGATTCTGGTTAACAGAACCTGGTCAGAGCCCCACAAGTCACCCCATCTTGGATTCCCCTAGATGTCTACTTTTCAAAAATGCACAGGTTTGCTAGGTTTCCCCAGGTGCCGGCTGAGCTAGAGGCCAAAATCCACAGCTAGGCACTATGTAAAAAACAGCTCTGTTTTCCTTCTGAAAATGTGATGTGTCCACGACGTGTTTTGGGGCATATCCTGTCGCAGGCCCTGGGCCTACCCACACAAGTGAGGTACCGTTTTTATCAGGAGACTTGGGGGAATGCTGGTTGGAAGGAAATTTGTGGCTCCTCTGATATACCAGAATTTTCTGTCACCGAAATGACAGGAAAAAGTGTTTTTTGGCCAAATTTTGAGTTTTGCAAAGGATTCTGGGTAACAGAAACTGGTTAGAGCCCCACAAGTCACCCCATCTTGGATTCCCCTAGGTATCTAGTTTTTAAAAATGCGCAGGTTTGCTAGGTTTCCCCAGGTGCCGGCTGAGCTAGAAGCCAAAATCCACAGCTAGGCACTTTGTAAAAAACAGCTCTGTTTTCTTTCTGAAAATGTGATGTGTCGACGTCGTGTTTTGGGGCATATCCTGTCGCAGGCCCTGGGCCTACCCACACAAGTGTGGTACCGTTTTTATCGGGAGACTTTGGGGAATGCTGGTTGGAAGGAAATCTGTGGCTCCTTTCATATTCCAGAATTTTCTGTCACCGAAATGACAGGAAAAAGTGTTTTTTGGCCAAATTTTGAGGTTTGCAAAGGATTCTGGGTAACAGAACCTGGTTAGAGCCCCACAAGTCACCCCATCTTGGATTCCCCTAGGTATCTAGTTTTTAAAAATGCGCAGGTTTGCTAGGTTTCCCCAGGTGCCGGCTGAGCTAGAAGCCAAAATCCACAGCTAGGCACTTTGTAAAAACAGCTCTGTTTTCTTTCTGAAAATGTGATGTGTCCACGTCGTGTTTTGGGGAATATCCTGTTGCGGGCGCTAGGCCTACCCACACAAGTGAGGTACCATTTTTATCGGGAGACTTAGGGGAACGCTGGGTGGAAGGAAATTTGTGGCTCCTCTCAGATTCCAGAACTTTCTGTCACCGAAATGACAGGAAATAGTGTTTTTTTGGCCAAAGTTTGAGGTTTGCAAAGGACTCTGGGTAACAGAATCTGGTCAGAGCCCCACAAGTCACCCCATTTTGGATCCCCCTAGATGTCTAGTTTTCAAAAATGCACAGGTTTGCTAGGTTTCCCCAGGTGCCGGCTGAGCTAGAGGCAAAAATCCACAGCTAGGTACTTTGTAAAAAACAGCTCTGTTTTCTTTCTGAAAATGTGATGTGTCCACGTCGTGTTTTGGGGCATATCCTGTCGCGGACGCTAGGCCTAACCACACAAGTGAGGTACCATTTTTATCGGGAGACTTGGGGGAACGCTGGGTGGAAGGAAATTTGTGGCTCCTCTCAGATTCCAGAGCTTTCTGTCACCGAAATGACAGGAAAAAGTGTTTTTTGGGCCAAAAATTTGAGGTTTGCAAAGGATTCTGGGTAACAGAACCTGGTCAGAGCCCCACAAGTCACCACATTTTGGATCCCCCTAGATGTCTAGTTTTCAAAAATGTGCAGGTTTGCTAGGTTTCCCCAGGTGCCGGCTGAGCTAGAGGCCAAAATCCACAGCTAGGCACTTTGTAAAAAACAGCTCTGTTTTCTTTCTGAAAATGTGATGTGTCCACGTTGTATTTTGGGGCATATCCTGTTGCAGGCGCCAGGCCTACCCACACAAGTGAGGTACCGTTTTTATTGGGAGACTTGGAGGAATGCTGGGTAGGAAGGAAATTTGTGGGTCCTCTCATATTCCAGAATTTTCTGTCACCGAAATGACAGAAAAAAGTGTTTTTTTGGCCAAATATTGAGGTTTGCAAAAGATTCTGGGTAACAGAAACTGGTCAGAGCCCCACAAGTCACCCCATCTTGGATTCCCCTAGATGTCTAGTTTTCAAAAATGCACAGGTTTGCTAGGTTTCCCTAGGTGCCGGCTGAGCTAGAGGCCAAAATCCACAGCTAGGCACTTTGTAAAAAACAGCTCTGTTTTCTTTCTGAAAATGTGATGTGTCCACGTCGTGTTTTGGGGCATATCCTGTTGCGGGCGCTAGGCCTACCCACACAAGTGAGGTACCGTTTGTATCGGGAGACTTGGGGGAATGCTGGGTGGAAGGAAATTTGTGGCTCCTCTCATATTCCAGAATTTTCTGTCACCCAAATGACAGGAAAAAGGTTTTTTTGGCCAAAGTTTGAGGTTTGCAAAGGATTCTGGGTAACAGAACCTGGTCAGAGCCCCACAAGTCACCCCATTTTGTATCCCCCTAGATGTCTAGTTTTCAAAAATGCGCAGGTTTGCTAGGTTTCCCCAGGTGCCGGCTGAGCTAGAGGCCAAAATCCACAGCTAGGCACTTTGTAAAAAACAGCTCTGTTTTCTTTCTGAAAATGTGATGTGTCCACGTCGTGTTTTGGGGCATATCCTGTCGCAGGCCCTGGGCCTACCCACACAAGTGAGGTACCATTTTTATCGGGAGACTTGGGGGAACGCTGGGTGGAAGGAAATTTGTGGCTCCTCTCAGATTCCAGAACTTTCTGTCACCGAAATGACAGGAAAAAGTGTTCTTTTGGCCAAAGTTTGAGGTTTGCAAAGGATTCTGGGTAACAGAACCTGGTCAGAGCCATAAAAGTAAACCCATTTTGGATCCCCCTAGATGTCTAGTTTTCAAAAATGCACAGGTTTGCTAGGTTTCCCCAGGTGCCGGCTGAGCTAGAGGCCAAAATCCACAGCTAGGCACTTTGTAAAAAACAGCTCTGTTTTCTTTCTGAAAATGTGATGTGTCCACGTCGTGTTTTGGGGCATACCCTGTTGCGGGCGCTAGGCCTACCCACACAAGTGAGGTACCATTTTTATCGGGAGACTTGGGGGAACGCTGGGTGGAAGGAAATTTGTGGCTCCTCTCAGATTCCAGAACTTTCTGTCACCGAAATGACAGGAAAAAGTGTTCTTTTGGCCAAAGTTTGAGATTGCAAAGGATTCTGGGTAACAGAACCTGGTCAGAGCCCCAAAAGTAACCCCATTTTGGATCCCCCTAGATGTCTAGTTTTCAGAAATGTGCAGGTTTGCTCGGTTTCCCCAGGTGCCGGCTGAGCTAGAGGCCAAAATCCACAGCTAGGCACTTTGTAAAAAACAGCTCTGTTTTCTTTCTGAAAATGTGATGTGTCCACGTCGTGTTTTGGGGCATATCCTGTCGCCGCCGCTAGGCCTACCCACACAAGTGAGGTACCGTTTTTATCGGGAGACTTGGGGGAATGCTGGGTGGAAGGAAATTTGTGGCTCTTCTCAGATTCTAGAACTTTCTGTCACTGAAATGACAGGAAAAAGTGTTTTTTTGGCCAAATTTTGAGGTTTGCAAAAGATTCTGGGTAAAAGAACCTGGTCAGAGCCCCACAAGTCACCCCATCTTGGATTCCCCTAGATGTCTAGTTTTCAAAAATGCACAGGTTTGCTAGGTTTTCCTAGGTGCCGGCTGAGCTAGAGGCCAAAATCCACAGCTAGGCACTTTGTAAAAAACAGCTCTGTTTTCTTTCTGAAAATGTGATGTGTCCACGTCGTGTTTTGGGGCATATCCTGTTGCGGGCGCTAGGCCTACCCACACAAGTGAGGTACCGTTTGTATCGGGAGACTTGGGGGAATGCTGGGTGGAAGGAAATTTGTGGATCCTCTCATATTCCAGAATTTTCTGTCACCCAAATGACAGGAAAAAGGTTTTTTTTGGCCAAAGTTTAAGGTTTGCAAAGGATTCTGGGTAACAGAACCTGGTCAGAGCCCCACAAGTCACCCCATCTTGGATTCCCCTAGGTATCTAGTTTTCAAAAATGCGCAGGTTTGCTAGGTTTCCCTAGGTGCCGGCTGAGCTAGAGGCCAAAATCCACAGCTAGGCACTTTGTAAAATACAGCTCTGTTTTCTTTCTGAAAATGTGATGTGTCCACGTCGTGTTTTGGGGCATATCCTGTTGCGGGCGCTAGGCCTACCCACACAAGTGAGGTACCATTTTTATCGGGAGACTTGGGGGAACGCTGGGTAGTAGGAAATTTATGGCTCCTCTCAGATTCCAGAACTTTCTGTCACCGAAATGACAGGAAAAAGTGTTCTTTTGGCCAAAGTTTGAGGTTTGCAAAGGATTCTGGGTAACAGAACCTGGTCAGAGCCCCAAAAGTAACCCCATTTTGGATCCCCCTAGATGTCTAGTTTTCAAAAATGCGCAGGTTTGCTAGGTTTCCCCAGGTGCCGGCTGAGCTAGAGGCCAAAATCCACAGCTAGGCACTTTGTAAAAAACAGCTCTGTTTTTTTTCTGAAAATGTGATGTGCCAACGTCGTGTTTTGGGGCATATCCTGTCGCCGGCGCTAGGCCTACCCACACAAGTGAAGTACCATTTTTATCGGGAGACTTGGGGGAACGCTGGGTGGAAGGAAATTTGTGGCTCCTCTCAGATTCCAGAGCTTTCTGTCACTGAAATGACAGGAAAAAGTGTTTTTTGGCCAACTTTGGAGGTTTGCAAAGGATTCTGGGTAACAGAACCTGGTCAGAGCCCCACAAGTCACCCCATCTTGGATTCCCCTAGATGTCTAGTTTTCAAATATGCCCAGGTTTGCTAGGTTTCCCAAGGTGCCGGCTGAGCTAGAGGCCAAAATCCACAGCTAGGCACTTTGTAAAAAACAGTTCTGTGTTCTTTCTGAAAATGTGATGTGTTCACGTCGTGTTTTGGGGCATATCCTGTCGGGGGCGCTAGGCCTACCCACACAAGTGAGGTACCGTTTTTATCGGGAGACTTGGGGGAATGCTGGGTGGAAGGACATTTGTGGCTCCTCTCAGATTCTAGAACTTTCTGTCACTGAAATGACAGGAAAAAGTGTTTTTTTGTCCAAATTTTGAGGTTTGCAAAAGATTCTGGGTAATAGAACCTGGTCAGAGCCCCACAAGTCAACCCATCTTGGATTCCCCTAGATGTCTGGTTTTCAAAAATGCACAGGTTTGCTAGGTTTCCCTAGGTGCCGGCTGAGCTAGAGGCCAAAATCCACAGCTAGGCACTTTGTAAAAAACAGCTCTGTTTTCTTTCTGAAAATGTGATGTGTTCACGTCGTGTTTTGGGGCATATTCTGTTGCGGGCGCTAGGCCTACCCACACAAGTGAGGTACCGTTTGTATCGGGAGACTTGGGGGAATGCTGGGTGGAAGGAAATTTGTGGCTCCTCTCATATTCCAGAATTTTCTGTCACCCAAATGACAGGAAAAAGGTTTTTTTGGCCAAAGTTTGAGGTTTGCAAAGGATTTTGGGTAACAGAACCTGGTCAGAGCCCCACAAGTCACCCCATTTTGTATCCCCCTAGATGTCTAGTTTTCAAAAATGCGCAGGTTTGCTAGGTTTCCCCAGGTGCCGGCTGAGCTAGAGGCCAAAATCCACAGCTAGGCACTTTGTAAAAAACAGCTCTGTTTTCTTTCTGAAAATGTGATGTGTCCACATCGTGTTTTGGGGCATATCCTGTCGCAGGACCTGGGCCTACCCACACAAGTGAGGTACCATTTTTATCGGGAGACTTGGGGGAACGCTGGGTGGAAGGAAATTTGTGGCTTCTATCAGATTCCAGAACTTTCTGTCACCGAAATGACAGGAAAAAGTGTTTTTTTGGCCAAAGTTTGAGGTTTGCAAAGAATTCTGGGTAACAGAATCTGGTCAGAGCCCCACAAGTCACCCCATCTTGGATTCCCCTAGATGTCTACTTTTAAAAAATGCACAGGTTTGCTAGGTTTCCCAAGGTGCCGGCTGAGCTAGAGGCCAAAATCCACAGCTAGGCACTTTGTATAAAACAGCTCTGTTTTTTTCTGAAAATTTGATGTGTCCACGTCGTGTTTTGGGGCATATCCTGTTGCAGGCGCTAGGCCTACCCACACAAATGAGGTACACTTTTTATCGGGAGACTTAGGGGAATACTGGGTGGAAGGAAATTTGTGGCTCCTCTCATATTCCAGAATTATCTGTCACCGAAATGACAGAAAAAAGTGTTTTTTTGGCCAAAGTTTGAGGTTTGCAAAGGATTCTGGGTAACAGAACCTGGTCAGAGCCCCACAAGTCACCCCATTTTGTATCCCCCTAGATGTCTAGTTTTCAAAAATGCGCAGGTTTGCTAGGTTTCCCAAGGTGCCGGCTGAGCTAGAGGCCAAAATCCACAGCTAGGCATTTTGTAAAAAACAGCTCTGTTTTCTTTCTGAAAATGTGATGTGTCCACGTCGTGTTTTGGGGCATATCCTGTCGCAGGCCCTGGGCCTACCCACACAAGTGTGGTACCGTTTTTATCGGGAGACTTGGGGGAATGCTGGTTGGAATGAAATTTGTGGCTCCTCTCATATTCCAGAATTTTCTGTCACCGAAATGACAGGAAAAAGTGTTTTTTGGCCAAATTTTGAGTTTTGCAAAGGATTCTGGTTAACAGAACCTGGTTGGAGCCCCACAAGTCACCCCATCTTGGATTCCCCTAGGTATCTAGTTTTTAAAAATGCGCAGGTTTGCTAGGTTTCCCCAGGTGCCGGCTGAGCTAGAAGCCAAAATCCACAGCTAGGCACTTTGTAAAAACAGCTCTGTTTTCTTTCTGAAAATGTGATGTGTCCACGTCGTGTTTTGGGGCATATCCTGTTGCGGGCGCTAGGCCTACCCACACAAGTGAGGTACCATTTGTATCGGGAGACTTAGGGGAACGGTGGGTGGAAGGAAATTTGTGGCTCCTCTCATATTCCAGAACTTTCTGTCACCGAAATGACAGGAAATAGTGTTTTTTTGGCCAAAGTTTGAGGTTTGCAAAGGACTCTGGGTAACAGAATCTGGTCAGAGCCCCACAAGTCACCCCATTTTGGATCCCCCTAGATGTCTAGTTTTCAAAAATGCACAGGTTTGCTAGGTTTCCCCAGGTGCCGGCTGAGCTAGAGGCCAAAATCCACAGCTAGGCACTTTGTAAAAAACAGCTCTGTTTTCTTTCTGAAAATGTGATGTGTCCACGTCGTATTTTGGGGCATATCCTGTCGCCGGCGCTAGGCATACCCACACAAGTGAAGTACCATTTTTATCGGGAGACTTGGGGGAACGCTGGGTGGAAGGAAATTTGTGGCTCCTCTCAGATTCCAGAGCTTTCTGTCACTGAAATGACAGGAAAAAGTGTTTTTTTGGCCAACTTTTGAGGTTTGCAAAGGATTCTAGGTAACAGAACCTGGTCAGAGCCCCACAAGTCACCCCATCTTGGATTCCCCTGGATGTCTAGTTTTCAAATATGCACAGGTTTGCTAGGTTTCCCAAGGTGCCGGCTGAGCTAGAGGCCAAAATCCACAGCTAGGCACTTTGTAAAAAACAGTTCTGTGTTCTTTCTGAAAATGTGATGTGTCCACGTCGTGTTTTGGGGCATATCCTGTCGGGGGCGCTAGGCCTACCCACACAAGTGAGGTACCGTTTTTATCGGGAGACTTGGGGGAATGCTGGGTGGAAGGACATTTGTGGCTCCTCTCAGATTCTAGAACTTTCTGTCACTGAAATGACAGGAAAAAGTGTTTTTTTGGCCAAATTTTGAGGTTTGCAAAAGATTCTGGGTAACAGAACCTGGTCAGAGCCCCACAAGTCACCCCATCTTGGATTCCCCTAGATGTCTAGTTTTCAAAAATGCACAGGTTTGCTAGGTTTCCCTAGGTGCCGGCTGAGCTAGAGGCCAAAATCCACAGCTAGGCACTTTGTAAAAAACAGCTCTGTTTTCTTTCTGAAAATGTGAAGTGTTCACGTCGTGTTTTGGGGCATATTCCGTTGCGGGCGCTAGGCCTACCCACACAAGTGAGGTACCGTTTGTATCGGGAGACTTGGGGGAATGCTGGGTGGAAGGAAATTTGTGGCTCCTCTCATATTCCAGAATTTTCTGTCACCCAAATGACAGGAAAAAGGTTTTTTTGGCCAAAGTTTGAGGTTTGCAAAGGATTCTGGGTAACAGAACCTGGTCAGAGCCCCACAAGTCACCCCATTTTGTATCCCCCTAGATGTCTAGTTTTCAAAAATGCGCAGGTTTGCTAGGTTTCCCCAGGTGCCGGCTGAGCTAGAGGCCAAAATCCACAGCTAGGCACTTTGTAAAAAACAGCTCTGTTTTCTTTCTGAAAATGTGATGTGTCCACATCGTGTTTTGGGGCATATCCTGTCGCAGGCCCTGGGCCTACCCACACAAGTGAGGTACCATTTTTATCAGGAGACTTGGGGGAATGCTGGTTGGAAGGAAATTTGTGGCTCCTCTCATATTCCAGAATTTTCTGTCACCGAAATGACAGGAAAAAGTGTTTTTTGGCCAAATTTTGAGGTTTGCAAAGGATTCTGGGTAATAGAACCTGGTTAGAGTCCCACAAGTCACCCCATCTTGGATTCCCCTAGGTATCTAGTTTTCAAAAATGCGCAGGTTTGCTAGTTTTCCCCAGGTGCCGGCTGAGCTAGAGGCCAAAATCCACAGCTAGGCACTTTGTAAAAAACAGCTCTGTTTTCTTTCTGAAAATGTGATGTGTCCACGTCGTGTTTTGGGGCATACCCTGTTGCGGGCGCTAGGCCTACCCACACAAGTGAGGTACCATTTTTATCGGGAGACTTGGGGGAACGCTGGGTGGAAGGAAATTTGTGGCTCCTCTCAGATTCCAGAACTTTCTGTCACCGAAATGACAGGAAAAAGTGTTCTTTTGGCCAAAGTTTGAGGTTTGCAAAGGATTCTGGGTAACAGAACCTGGTCAGAGCCCCAAAAGTAAACCCATTTTGGATCCCCCTAGATGTCTAGTTTTCAAAAATGCACAGGTTTGCTAGGTTTCCCCAGGTGCCGGCTGAGCTAGAGGCCAAAATCCACAGCTAGGCACTTTGTAAAAAACAGCTCTGTTTTCTTTCTGAAAATGTGATGTGTCCACGTCGTGTTTTGGGGCATATCCTGTCGCCGCCGCTAGGCCTACCCACACAAGTGAGGTACCGTTTTTATCGGGAGACTTGGGGGAATGCTGGGTGGAAGGAAATTTGTGGCTCTTCTCAGATTCTAGAACTTTCTGTCACTGAAATGACAGGAAAAAGTGTTTTTTTGGCCAAATTTTGAGGTTTGCAAAAGATTCTGGGTAAAAGAACCTGGTCAGAGCCCCACAAGTCACCCCATCTTGGATTCCCCTAGATGTCTAGTTTTCAAAAATGCACAGGTTTGCTAGGTTTTCCTAGGTGCCGGCTGAGCTAGAGGCCAAAATCCACAGCTAGGCACTTTGTAAAAAACAGCTCTGTTTTCTTTCTGAAAATGTGATGTGTCCACGTCGTGTTTTGGGGCATATCCTGTTGCGGGCGCTAGGCCTACCCACACAAGTGAGGTACCGTTTGTATCGGGAGACTTGGGGGAATGCTGGGTGGAAGGAAATTTGTGGATCCTCTCATATTCCAGAATTTTCTGTCACCCAAATGACAGGAAAAAGGTTTTTTTTGGCCAAAGTTTAAGGTTTGCAAAGGATTCTGGGTAACAGAACCTGGTCAGAGCCCCACAAGTCACCCCATCTTGGATTCCCCTAGGTATCTAGTTTTCAAAAATGCGCAGGTTTGCTAGGTTTCCCTAGGTGCCGGCTGAGCTAGAGGCCAAAATCCACAGCTAGGCACTTTGTAAAAAACAGCTCTGTTTTCTTTCTGAAAATGTGATGTGTCCACGTCGTGTTTTGGGGCATATCCTGTTGCGGGCGCTAGGCCTACCCACACAAGTGAGGTACCATTTTTATCGGGAGACTTGGGGAAACGCTGGGTAGTAGGAAATGTATGGCTCCTCTCAGATTCCAGAACTTTCTGTCACCGAAATGACAGGAAAAAGTGTTCTTTTGGCCAAAGTTTGAGGTTTGCAAAGGATTCTGGGTAACAGAACCTGGTCAGAGCCCCAAAAGTAACCCCATTTTGGATCCCCCTAGATGTCTAGTTTTCAAAAATGCGCAGGTTTGCTAGGTTTCCCCAGGTGCCGGCTGAGCTAGAGGCCAAAATCCACAGCTAGGCACTTTGTAAAAAACAGCTCTGTTTTTTTTCTGAAAATGTGATGTGCCAACGTCGTGTTTTGGGGCATATCCTGTCGCCGGCGCTAGGCCTACCCACACAAGTGAAGTACCATTTTTATCGGGAGACTTGGGGGAACGCTGGGTGGAAGGAAATTTGTGGCTCCCCTCAGATTCCAGAGCTTTCTGTCACTGAAATGACAGGAAAAAGTGTTTTTTGGCCAACTTTTGAGGTTTGCAAAGGATTCTGGGTAACAGAACCTGGTCAGAGCCCCACAAGTCACCCCATCTTGGATTCCCCTAGATGTCTAGTTTTCAAATATGCACAGGTTTGCTAGGTTTCCCAAGGTGCCGGCTGAGCTAGAGGCCAAAATCCACAGCTAGGCACTTTGTAAAAAACAGTTCTGTGTTCTTTCTGAAAATGTGATGTGTCCACGTCGTGTTTTGGGGCATATCCTGTCGGGGGCGCTAGGCCTACCCACACAAGTGAGGTACCGTTTTTATCGGGAGACTTGGGGGAATGCTGGGTGGAAGGACATTTGTGGCTCCTCTCAGATTCTAGAACTTTCTGTCACTGAAATGACAGGAAAAAGTGTTTTTTTGTCCAAATTTTGAGGTTTGCAAAAGATTCTGGGTAATAGAACCTGGTCAGAGCCCCACAAGTCACCCCATCTTGGATTCCCCTAGATGTCTGGTTTTCAAAAATGCATAGGTTTGCTAGGTTTCCCTAGGTGCCGGCTGAGCTAGAGGCCAAAATCCACAGCTAGGCACTTTGTAAAAAACAGCTCTGTTTTCTTTCTGAAAATGTGATGTGTTCACGTCGTGTTTTGGGGCATATTCCGTTGCGGGCGCTAGGCCTACCCACACAAGTGAGGTACCGTTTGTATCGGGAGACTTGGGGGAATGCTGGGTGGAAGGAAATTTGTGGCTCCTCTCATATTCCTGAATTTTCTGTCACCCAAATGACAGGAAAAAGGTTTTTTTGGCCAAAGTTTGAGGTTTGCAAAGGATTCTGGGTAACAGAACCTGGTCAGAGCCCCACAAGTCACCCCATTTTGTATCCCCCTAGATGTCTAGTTTTCAAAAATGCGCAGGTTTGCTAGGTTTCCCCAGGTGCCGGCTGAGCTAGAGGCCAAAATCCACAGCTAGGCACTTTGTAAAAAACAGCTCTGTTTTCTTTCTGAAAATGTGATGTGTCCACATCGTGTTTTGGGGCATATCCTGTCGCAGGCCCTGGGCCTACCCACACAAGTGAGGTACCATTTTTATCAGGAGACTTGGGGGAATGCTGGTTGGAAGGAAATTTGTGGCTCCTCTCATATTCCAGAATTTTCTGTCACCGAAATGACAGGAAAAAGTGTTTTTTGGCCAAATTTTGAGGTTTGCAAAGGATTCTGGGTAACAGAACCTGGTTAGAGTCCCACAAGTCACCCCATCTTGGATTACCCTAGATGTCTAGTTTTCAAAAATGCACAGGTTTGCTAGGTTTCCCCAGGTGCCGGCTGAGCTAGAGGCCAAAATCCACAGCTAGGCACTTTGTAAAAAACAGCTCTGTTTTCTTTCTGAAAATGTGATGTGTCCACGTCGTGTTATGGGGCATATCCTGTCGCCGGCGCTAGGCCTACCCACACAAGTGAGGTACCGTTTTTATCAAGAGACTTGGGGGAATGCTGGGTGGAAGGAAATTTGTGGCTCCTCTCATATTCCAGAATTTTCTGTCACTGAAATGACAGGAACAAGAGTTTTTTTGGCCAAAGTTTGAGGTTTGCAAAGGATTCTGGGTAACAGAACCTGGTCAGAGCCCCACAAGTCACCCCATTCTGTATCCCCCTAGATGTCTAGTTTTCAAAAATGCGCAGGTTTGCTAGGTTTCCCCAGGTGCCGGCTGAGCTAGAGGCCAAAATCCACAGCTAGGCACTTTGTAAAAAACAGCTCTGTTTTCTTTCTGAAAATGTGATGTGTCCACGTCGTGTTTTGGGGCATATCCTGTCGCAGGCCCTGGGCCTACCCACACAAGTGAGGTACCGTTTTTATCAGGAGACTTGGGGGAATGCTGGTTGGAAGGAAATTTGTGGCTCCTCTCATATTCCAGAATTTTCTGTCACGAAATGAGAGGAAAAAGGGTTTTTTGGCCAAAGTTTGAGGTTTGCAAAGGATTCTGGGTAACAGAACCTGGTCAGAGCCCCACAAGTCAACCCATTTTGGATCCCCCTAGATGTCTAGTTTTCAAAAATGCACAGGTTTGCTAGGTTTCCCCAGGTGCCGGCTGAGCTAGAAGCCAAAATCCACAGCTAGGCACTTTGTAAAAACAGCTCTGTTTTCTTTCTGAAAATGTGATGTGTCCACGTCGTGTTTTGGGGCATATCCTGTTGCGGGCGCTAGGCCTACCCACACAAGTGAGGTACCATTTGTATCGGGAGACTTAGGGGAACGGTGGGTGGAAGGAAATTTGTGGCTCCTCTCAGATTCCAGAACTTTCTGTCACCGAAATGACAGGAAATAGTGTTTTTTTGGCCAAAGTTTGAGGTTTGCAAAGGACTCTGGGTAACAGAATCTGGTCAGAGCCCCACAAGTCACCCCATCTTGGATTCCCCTAGATGTCTACTTTTAAAAAATGCACAGGTTTGCTAGGTTTCCCCAGGTGCCGGCTGAGCTAGAGGCCAAAATCCACAGCTAGGCACTTTGAAAAAACAGCTCTGTTTTCTTTCTGAAAATGTGATGTGTCCACGTCGTGTTATGGGGCATATCCTGTCGCCGGCGCTAGGCCTACCCACACAAGTGAGGTACCGTTTTTATCAGGAGACTTGGGGGAATGCTGGGTGGAAGGAAATTTGTGGCTCCTCTCATATTCCAGAATTTTCTGTCACTGAAATGACAGGAAAAAGTGTTTTTTTGGCCAAAGTTTGAGGTTTGCAAAGGATTCTGGGTAACAGAACCTGGTCGGAGCCCCACAAGTCACCCCATTTTGTATCCCCCTAGATGTCTAGTTTTCAAAAATGCGCAGGTTTGCTACGTTTCCCCAGGTGCCGGCTGAGCTAGAGGCCAAAATCCACAGCTAGGCACTTTGTAAAAAACAGCTCTGTTTTCTTTCTGAAAATGTGATGTGTCCACGTCGCGTTTTGGGGCATATCCTGTCGCCGGCGCTAGGCCTACACACACAAGTGAAGTACTGTTTTTATACGGAGACTTGGGGGAATGCTGGTTGGAAGGAAATTTGTTGCTCTTCTCATATTCCAGAATTTTCTGTCACCGAAATGACAGGAAAAAGGGTTTTTTGGCCACATTTTGAGGTTTGCAAAGGATTCTGGGTAACAGAAACTGGTTAGAGCCACACAAGTCACCCCATCTTGGATTCCCCTAGGTATCTAGTTTTCAAAAATGCGCAGGTTTGCTAGGTTTCCCCAGGTGCCGGCTGAGCTAGAGGCCAAAATCCACAGCTAGGCACTTTGTAAAAAACAGCTCTGTTTTCTTTCTGAAAATGTGATGTGTCCACGTCGTGTTTTGGGGCATATCCTGTCGCGGGCGCTAGGCCTACCCTCACAAGTGAGGTACCATTTTTATCGGGAGACTTGGGGGAACGCTGGGTGGAAGGAAATTTGTGGCTCCTCTCAGATTCCAGAACTTTCTGTCACCGAAATGACTGGAAAAAGTGTTCTTTTGGCCAAAGTTTGAGGTTTGCAAAGAATTCTGGGTAACAGAACCTGGTCAGAGCCCCAAAAGTAAACCCATTTTGGATCCCCCTAGATGTCTAGTTTTCAATCATGCGCAGGTTTGCTAGGTTTCCCCAGGTGCCGGCTGAGCTAGAGGCCAAAATCCACAGCTAGGCACTTTGTAAAAAACAGCTCTGTTTTTTTTCTGAAAATGTGATGTGTCCACGTCGTGTTTTGGGGCATATCCTGTCGACGGCGCTAGGCCTACCCACACAAGTGAAGTACCATTTTTATCAAGAGACTTGGGGGAACGCTGGGTGGAAGGAAATTTGTGGCTCCTCTCAGATTCCAGAATTTTCTGTAACCGAAATGACAGGAAAAAGTGTTTTTTGGCCAAATTTTAAGGTTTGCAAAGGATTCTGGGTAACAGAACCTGGATAGAGCCGCACAAGTCACCCCATCTTGGATTCCCCTAGGTATCTAGATTTTAAAAATGCGCAGGTTTGCTAGGTTTCCCCAGGTGCCGGCTGAGCTAGAAGCCAAAATCCACAGCTAGGCACTTTGTAAAAACAGCTCTGTTTTCTTTCTGAAAATGTGATGTGTCCACGTCGTGTTTTGGGGCATATCCTGTTGCGGGCGCTAGGCCTACCCACACAAGTGAGGTACCATTTGTATCGGGAGACTTAGGGGAACGCTGGGTGGAAGGAAATTTGTGTCTCCTCTCAGATTCCAGAACTTTCTGTCACCGAAATGACAGGAAATAGTGTTTTTTTGGCCAAAGTTTGAGGTTTGCAAAGGACTCTGGGTAACAGAATCTGGTCAGAGCCCCACAAGTCACCCCATTTTGGATCCCCCTAGATGTCTAGTTTTCAAAAATGCACAGGTTTGCTAGGTTTCCCCAGGTGCCGGCTGAGCTAGAGGCCAAAATCCACAGCTAGGCACTTTGTAAAAAACAGCTCTGTTTTCTTTCTGAAAATGTGATGTGTCCACGTCGTGTTATGGGGCATATCCTGTCGCCGGCGCTAGGTCTACCCACACAAGTGAGGTACCGTTTTTATCAGGATACTTGGGGGAATGCTGGGTGGAAGGAAATTTGTGGCTCCTCTCATATTCCAGAATTTTCTGTCACTGAAATGACAGGAAAATGTGTTTTTTTGGCCAACGTTTGAGGTTTGCAAAGGATTCTGGGTAACAGAACCTGGTCAGAGACCCACAAGTCACCCCATTTTGTATCCCCCTAGATGTCTAGTTTTCAAAAATACGCAGGTTTGCTTGGTTTTCACAGGTGCCGGCTGAGCTAGAGGCCAAAATCCACAGCTAGGCACTTTGTAAAAAACAGCTCTGTTTTCTTTCTGAAAATGTGATGTGTCCACGTCGTGTTATGGGGCATATCCTGTCGCCGGCGCTAGGCCTACCCACACAAGTGAGGTACCGTTTTTATCAAGAGACTTGGGGGAATGCTGGGTGGAAGGAAATTTGTGGCTCCTCTCAGATTCCAGAACTTTCTGTCACCGAAATGACAGGAAAAAGTATTTTTTTGGCCAAAATATGAGGTTTGCAAAGGATTCTGGGTAACAGAACCTGGTCAGAGCCCCACAAGTCACCCCATTTTGGATCCCCCTAGATGTCTAGTTTTAAAAAATGTGCAGGTTTGCTAGGTTTCCCCAGGTGAGCTAGACGCCAAAATCCACAGCTAGGCACTTTGTAAAAAACAGCTCTGTTTTCTTTCTGAAAATGTGATGTGTCCACGTCGTGTTATGGGGCATATCCTGTCACCGGCGCTAGGTCTACCCACACAAGTGAGGTACCGTTTTTAACAGGAGACTTGGGGGACTGCTGGGTGGAAGGAAATTTGTGGCTCCTCTCATATTCCAGAATTTTCTGTCACTGAAATGACAGGAAAATGTGTTTTTTTGGCCAAAGTTTGAGGTTTGCAAAGGATTCTGGGTAACAGAACCTGGTCAGAGCCCCACAAGTCACCCCATTTTGTATCCCCCTAGATGTCTAGTTTTCAAAAATGCGCAGGTTTGCTAGGTTTCCACAGGTGCTGGCTGAGCTAGAGGCCAAAATCCACAGCTAGGCACTTTGTAAAAAACAGCTCTGTTTTCTTTCTGAAAATGTGATGTGTCCACGTCGTGTTTTGGGGCATATCCTGTTGCAGGCCCTGGGCCTACCCACACAATTGAGGTACCGTTTTTATCAGGAGACTTGGGGGAATGCTGGTTGGAAGGAAATTTGTGGCTCCTCTCATATTCCAGAACTTTCTGTCACCGAAATGACAGGAAAAAGTGTTCTTTTGGCCAAAGTTTGAGGTTTGCAAAGGATTCTGGGTAACAGAATCTGGTCAGAGCCCCACAAGTCACCCCATTTTGGATCCCCCTAGATGTCTTGTTTTAAAAAATGCACAGGTTTGCTAGGTTTCCCCAGGTGCCGGCTGAGCTAGAGGCCAAAATCCACAGCTAGGCACTTTGTAAAAAACAGCTCTGTTTTCTTCCTGAAAATGTGATGTGTCCACGTCGTGTTATGGGGCATATCCTGTCGCAGGCCCTGGGCCTACCCACACAAGTGAGGTACCATTTTTATAGGGAGACTTGGGGGAACGCTGGGTGGAAGGAAATTTGTGGCTCCTCTCAGATTCCAGAACTTTCTGTCACCGAAATGACAGGAAAAAGTGTTTTTTGGCCAAATTTTGAGTTTTGCAAAGGATTCTGGTTAACAGAACCTGGTTAGAGCCCCACAAGTCACCCCATCTTGGATTCCCCTAGGTATCTAGTTTTTAAAAATGCGCAGGTTTGCTAGGTTTCCCCAGGTGCCGGCTGAGCTAGAAGCCAAAATCCACAGCTAGGCACTTTGTAAAAACAGCTCTGTTTTCTTTCTGAAAATGTGATGTGTCCACGTCGTGTTTTGGGGCATATCCTGTTGCGGGCGCTAGGCCTACCCACACAAGTGAGGTACCATTTATATCGGGAGACTTAGGGGAACGGTGGGTGGAAGGAAATTTGTGGCTCCTCTCATATTCCAGAACTTTCTGTCACCGAAATGACAGGAAATAGTGTTTTTTTGGCCAAAGTTTGAGGTTTGCAAAGGACTCTGGGTAACAGAATCTGGTCAGAGCCCCACAAGTCACCCCATTTTGGATCCCCCTAGATGTCTAGTTTTCAAAAATGCACAGGTTTGCTAGGTTTCCCCAGGTGCCGGCTGAGCTAGAGGCCAAAATCCACAGCTAGGCACTTTGTAAAACACAGCTCTGTTTTCTTTCTGAAAATGTGATGTGTCCACGTCGTGTTTTGGGGCATATCCTGTCGCAGGCCCTGGGCCTACCCACACAAGTGAGGTACCGTTTTTATCGGGAGACTTGGGGGAACGCTGGGTGGAAGGAAATTTGTGGCTCGTCTCAGATTCCAGAACTTTCTGTCACCGAAATGACAGGAAAAAGTGTTTTTTTGGCCAAAATTTGAGGTTTGCAAAGGATTCTGGGTAACAGAACCTGGTCAGAGCCCCACAAGTCACCCCATTTTGGATCCCCCTAGATGTCTAGTTTTAAAAAATGTGCAGGTTTGCTAGGTTTCCCCAGGTGCCAGCTGAGCTAGAGGCCAAAATCCACAGCTAGGCACTTTGTAAAAAACAGCTCTGTTTTCTTTCTGAAAATGTGATGTGTCCACGTCGTGTTATGGGGCATATCCTGTCGCCGGCGCTAGGCCTACCCACACAAGTGAGGTACCGTTTTTATCAAGAGACTTGGGGGAATGCTGGGTGGAAGGAAATTTGTGGCTCCTCTCATATTCCAGAATTTTCTGTCACGAAATGAGAGGAAAAAGGGTTTTTTGGCCAAAGTTTGAGGTTTGCAAAGGATTCTGGGTAACAGAACCTGGTCAGAGCCCCACAAGTCAACCCATTTTGGATCCCCCTAGATGTCTAGTTTTCAAAAATGCACAGGTTTGCTAGGTTTCCCCAGGTGCCGTCTGAGCTAGAGGCCAAAATCCACAGCTTGGCACTTTGTAAAAAACAGCTCTGTTTTCTTTATGAAAATGTGATGTGTCCACGTCGTGTTTTGGGGCATATCCTGTCGCCGGCGCTAGGCCTACCCACACAAGTGAAGTACCGTTTTTATAGGGAGACTTGGGGGAATGCTGGTTGGAAGGAAATTTGTTGCTCTTCTCATATTCCAGAATTTTCTGTCACCGAAATGACAGGAAAAAGGGTTTTTTGGCAAATTTTTGAGGTTTGCAAAGGATTCTGGGTAACAGAACCTGGTTAGAGCCCCACAAGTCGTCCCATCTTGGATTCCCCTAGGTATCTAGTTTTCAAAAATGCGCAGGTTTGCTAGGTTTCCCCAGGTGCCGGCTGAGCTAGAGGCCAAAATCCACAGCTAGGCACTTTGTAAAAAACAGTTCTGTTTTCTTTCTGAAAATGTGATGTGTCCACGTCGTATTTTGGGGCATATCCTGTCGCGGGCGCTAGGCCTACCCACACAAGTGAGGTACCATTTTTATCGGGAGACTTGGGGGAACGCTGGGTGGAAGGAAATTTGTGGCTCCTCTCAGATTCCAGAACTTTCTGTCACCGAAATGACAGGAAAAAATGTTTTTTTGGCCAAAATTTGAGGTTTGCAAAGGATTCTGGGTAACAGAACCTGGTCAGAGCCCCACAAGTCACCCCATTTTGGATCCCCCTAGATGTCTAGTTTTAAATAATGTGCAGGTTTGCTAGGTTTCCCCAGGTGCCGGCTGAGCTAGAGGCCAAAATCCACAGCTAGGCACTTTGTAAAAAGCAACTCTGTTTTCTTTCTGAAAATGTGATGTGTCCATGTCGTGTTTTGGGGCATATCCTGTCGCAGGCCCTGGGCCTACCCACACAAGTGTGGTACCGTTTTTATCAGGAGACTTGGGGGAATGCTGGTTGGAATGAAATTTGTGGCTCCTCTCATATTCCAGAATTTTCTGTCACCGAAATGACAGGAAAAAGTGTTTTTGGCCAAATTTTGAGTTTTGCAAAGGATTCTGGGTAACAGAACCTGGTTAGAGCCCCACAAGTCACCCCATCTTGGATTCCCCTAGGTATCTAGTTTTTAAAAATGCGCAGGTTTGCTAGGTTTCCCCAGGTGCCGGCTGAGCTAGAAGCCAAAATCCACAGCTAGGCACTTTGTAAAAACAGCTCTGTTTTCTTTCTGAAAATGTGATGTGTCCACGTCGTGTTTTGGGGCATATCCTGTTGCGGGCGCTAGGCCTACCCACACAAGTGAGGTACCATTTGTATCGGGAGACTTAGGGGAACGGTGGGTGGAAGGAAATTTGTGGCTCCTCTCAGATTCCAGAACTTTCTGTCACCGAAATGACAGGAAATAGTGTTTTTTTGGCCAAAGTTTGAGGTTTGCAAAGGATTCTGGGTAACAGAACCTGGTCGGAGCCCCACAAGTCACCCCATTTTGTATCCCCCTAGATGTCTAGTTTTCAAAAATGCGCAGGTTTGCTACGTTTCCCCAGGTGCCGGCTGAGCTAGAGGCCAAAATCCACAGCTAGGCACTTTGTAAAAAACAGCTCTGTTTTCTTTCTGAAAATGTGATGTGTCCACGTCGCGTTTTGGGGCATATCCTGTCGCCGGCGCTAGGCCTACACACACAAGTGAAGTACAGTTTTTATACGGAGACTTGGGGGAATGCTGGTTGGAAGGAAATTTGTTGCTCTTCTCATATTCCAGAATTTTCTGTCACCGAAATGACAGGAAAAAGTGTTTTTTGGCCACATTTTGAGGTTTGCAAAGGATTCTGGGTAACAGAAACTGGTTAGAGCCCCACAAGTCACCCCATCTTGGATTCCCCTAGGTATCTAGTTTTTAAAAATGCGCAGGTTTGCTAGGTTTCCCCAGGTGCCGGCTGAGCTAGAAGCCAAAATCCACAGCTAGGCACTTCGTAAAAACATCTCTGTTTTCTTTCTGGAAATGTGATGTGTCCACGTCGTGTTTTGGGGCATATCCTGTTGCGGGCGCTAGGCCTTCCCACACAAGTGAGGTACCATTTGTATCGGGAGACTTAGGAGAACGCTGGGTGGAAGGAAATTTGTGACTCCTCTCAGATTCCAGAACTTTCTGTCACCGAAATGACAGGAAATAGTGTTTTTTTGGCCAAAGTTTGAGGTTTGCAAAGGACTCTGGGTAACAGAATCTGGTCAGAGCCCCACAAGTCACCCCATTTTGGATCCCCCTAGATGTCTAGTTTTCAAAAATGCACAGGTTTGCTAGGTTTCCCCAGGTGCCGGCTGAGCTAGAGGCCAAAATCCACAGCTAGGCACTTTGTAAAAAACAGCTCTGTTTTCTTTCTGAAAATGTGATGTGTCCACGTCGTGTTTTGGGGCATATCCTGTCGCAGGCCCTGGGCCTACCCACACAAGTGAGGTACCGTTTTTATCGGGAGACTTGGGGGAACGCTGGGTGGAAGGAAATTTGTGGCTCCTCTCAGATTCCAGAACTTTCTGTCACCGAAATGACAGGAAAAAATATTTTTTTGGCCACAATTTGAGGTTTGCAAAGGATTCTGGGTAACAGAACACGGTCAGAGCCCCACATGTCACCCCATTTTGGAGCCCCCTAGATGTCTAGTTTTCAGAAATGTGCAGGTTTGCTAGGTTTCCCCAGGTGCCGGCTGAGCTAGAGGCCAAAATCCACAGCTAGGCACTTTGTAAAAAACAGCTCTGTTTTCTTTCTGAAAATGTGATGTGTCCACGTCGTGTTATGGGGCATATCCTGTCGCCGGCGCTAGGTCTACCCACACAAGTGAGGTACCGTTTTTATCAGGATACTTGGGGGAATGCTGGGTGGAAGGAAATTTGTGGCTCCTCTCATATTCCAGAATTTTCTGTCACTGAAATGACAGGAAAATGTGTTTTTTTGGCCAAAGTTTGAGGTTTGCAAAGGATTCTGGGTAACAGAACCTGGTCAGAGACCCACAAGTCACCCCATTTTGTATCCCCCTAGATGTCTAGTTTTCAAAAATACGCAGGTTTGCTAGGTTTCCACAGGTGCCGGCTGAGCTAGAGGCCAAAATCCACAGCTAGGCACTTTGTAAAAAACAGCTCTGTTTTCTTTCTGAAAATGTGATGTGTCCACGTCGTGTTTTGGGGCATATCCTGTCGCAGGCCCTGGGCCTACCCACACAGGTGTGGTACCGTTTTTATCGGGAGACTTGGGGGAATGCTGGTTGGAATGAAATTTGTGGCTCCTCTCATATTCCAGAATTTTCTGTCACCGAAATGACAGGAAAAAGTGTTTTTTGGCAAAATTTTGAGGTTTGCAAAGGATTCCGGGTAACAGAACCTGGTTAGAGCCCCACAAGTCACCCCATCTTGGATTCCCCTAGGTATCTAGTTTTTAAAAATGCGCAGGTTTGCTAGGTTTCCCCAGGTGCCGGCTGAGCTAGAAGCCAAAATCCACAGCTAGGCACTTTGTAAAAACAGCTCTGTTTTCTTTCTGAAAATGTGATGTGTCCACGTCGTGTTTTGGGGCATATCCTGTTGCGGGCGCTAGGCCTACCCACACAATTGAGGTACCATTTGTATCGGGAGACTTAGGGGAACGCTGAGTGGAAGGAAATTTGTGGCTCCTCTCAGATTCCAGAACATTCTGTCACCGAAATGACAGGAAATAGTGTTTTTTTGGCCAAAGTTTGAGGTTTGCAAAGGACTCTCGGTAACAGAATCTGGTCAGAGCCCCACAAGTCACCCCATTTTGGATCCCCCTAGATGTCTAGTTTTCAAAAATGCACAGGTTTGCTAGGTTTCCCCATGTGCCGGCTGAGCTAGAGGCCAAAATCCACAGCTAGGCACTTTGTAAAAAACAGCTCTGTTTTCTTTCTGAAAATGTGATGTGTCCACGTCGTGTTTTGGGGCATATCCTGTCACAGGACCTGGGCCTATCCACACAAGTGAGGTACCGTTTTTATCGGGAGACTTGGGGGAACGCTGGGTGGTAGAAAATTTGTGGCTCCTCTCAGATTCCAGAACTTTCTGTCACCGAAATGACAGGAAAAAGTATTTTTTTGGCCAAAATATGAGGTTTGCAAAGGATTCTGGGTAACAGAACCTGGTCAGAGCCCCACAAGTCACCCCATTTTGGATCCCCCTAGATGTCTAGTTTTAAAAAATGTGCAGGTTTGCTAGGTTTCCCCAGGTGAGCTAGACGCCAAAATCCACAGCTAGGCACTTTGTAAAAAACAGCTCTGTTTTCTTTCTGAAAATGTGATGTGTCCACGTCGTGTTATGGGGCATATCCTGTCACCGGCGCTAGGTCTACCCACACAAGTGAGGTACCGTTTTTAACAGGAGACTTGGGGGACTGCTGGGTGGAAGGAAATTTGTGGCTCCTCTCATATTCCAGAATTTTCTGTCACTGAAATGACAGGAAAATGTGTTTTTTTGGCCAAAGTTTGAGGTTTGCAAAGGATTCTGGGTAACAGAACCTGGTCAGAGCCCCACAAGTCACCCCATTTTGTATCCCCCTAGATGTCTAGTTTTCAAAAATGCGCAGGTTTGCTAGGTTTCCACAGGTGCTGGCTGAGCTAGAGGCCAAAATCCACAGCTAGGCACTTTGTAAAAAACAGCTCTGTTTTCTTTCTGAAAATGTGATGTGTCCACGTCGTGTTTTGGGGCATATCCTGTTGCAGGCCCTGGGCCTACCCACACAATTGAGGTACCGTTTTTATCAGGAGACTTGGGGGAATGCTGGTTGGAAGGAAATTTGTGGCTCCTCTCATATTCCAGAACTTTCTGTCACCGAAATGACAGGAAAAAGTGTTCTTTTGGCCAAAGTTTGATGTTTGCAAAGGATTCTGGGTAACAGAATCTGGTCAGAGCCCCACAAGTCACCCCATTTTTGATCCCCCTAGATGTCTTGTTTTAAAAAATGCACAGGTTTGCTAGGTTTCCCCAGGTGCCGGCTGAGCTAGAGGCCAAAATCCACAGCTAGGCACTTTGTAAAAAACAGCTCTGTTTTCTTCCTGAAAATGTGATGTGTCCACGTCGTGTTATGGGGCATATCCTGTCGCAGGCCCTGGGCCTACCCACACAAGTGAGGTACCATTTTTATAGGGAGACTTGGGGGAACGCTGGGTGGAAGGAAATTTGTGGCTCCTCTCAGATTCCAGAACTTTCTGTCACCGAAATGACAGGAAAAAGTGTTTTTTTTGGCCAAAATTTGAGGTTTGCAAAGGATTCTGGGTAACAGAACCTGGTCAGAGCCCCACAAGTCACCCCATTTTGGCTTCCCCTAGATGTCTAGTTTTCAAAAATGTGCAGGTTTGCTAGGTTTCCCCAGGTGCCGGCAGAGCTAGAGGCCAAAATCCACAGCTAGGCACTTTGT